>NC_041391.1:703917125-703928791 GCF_002162155.2 Triticum dicoccoides | reverse complement strand
CCCTCGCGCTCGATTCACACCGCACCTCGCAGCGGTTCCTCCTCCTCCTCCCGGCTGCTTCCTCCTCAATCCCCCCAATCCGCCGGCCGAGGAATTCCCCCGTGCGCCAGGGCTCCCGGATGACCCCCGCCCCGACCCGCCGCTCCCCCTGCTGCTGCTTCGCCTCCTCGCTCAACCCCCCCGGAGCCGCCGCCGCCCGCTAGTCCCTCGCCGGGCGAGCAGAAGATCCGGTTTTGGCCCCCGCCTCCGCCGCCGCCGCCGCCGCCGCCGTCTTTCTGCGGAGAGCTGATCGCGGGTGGGGAGCGCGCCGAGCTCGAGGTCAGTGCGCCGAGCCTTCTCTGATTTGTGGATTTCCCTCTCTTGTTCATCGACGCGGGCGGTTTTCAGGAGGGGAAATCGGGCCGCGATCCCGACCTTATCTCCTGGACCGATTTTATCATTATCTTGCTTTGCCGGGTGCTTTCTGTTGGATTGTTATCGAAGCCGCGTTGATCTTGTTGCGATTTATGAGCCGGTGACGACGCTCTATTTTGTCCGTCTGCCAGGCTCCAAAACTGAAGAAATTGGTTGTATGTGGTAGCTTGTGGCAGCAAAAAGGAATGCCCTTTCCCCCCTTCTTTCTTGCTCTGTAGAAATGATTTGCCCCATCAACATAAAGGAGCAAAGCCGCAGCCTTGCCTGCTAAGGTTGCTTCATCATCGTTGATGCCGCCTTTCGGGACAACACCGCCCGTTCGTTCCCTCGTTTTCTCACTGGACGAGGCTTTCTTGTTGGATTATTAGTATTATTACTATTATAGTCGTGCAACTTTTCCGCCATTTTTCCTCGTGAGGCGGCCACTAACTCTGCAGGAATAATAATAGTCTTGCAACTTTTCCACCATTATTTCTCCTGTTGACGCAGCCGCTAACCCTGCAGGAAAACAGGGTTGCCAGATACAGTTACCCATATCTCTTGTTAATAATCCGTGTTTTGTTATTACCAGTTTAGATATATCTTTTTTTAGCGGACAGCAGTAGGTGAGGCCCTCATTTCGCAATCCACACCGAGCACGTCAGCCGTTCGTATCAGAGAAATTAAGGTGGATATCGCCTGCAGTTAGTTCGCTCTCCCTGAACGGCCTCTCGGGCATAATCGGCAGTTAAGACGCAATCCACTATTTTAAGGCTGCTACAGAAAGCGTCTGATTGGATTATGGGACTGTTCCAGCTTTTCTTGTTTTCATAACGTGTGATGGGAGTAATCATATTGGGTTGTTCAATCAGCCTTTGATTTGATCTTGCATGTTATTAGGTTGTTGATTTGGTTGCTTAGACTGATAATAAGTTGTGCTAATAATATCTTATAATGTGGTAGTGGTCCCAGGAGGGGGAGGATTGCGTACTAATCTGTTGGTTTTCTCCGATCTGTCGTAATCGTGACTAGTGTATCGAACACATTTAGTGAGGGTGCTCCTAACGTGACGGCTCGGATCATTCATTTATGTCGAGTCTCTCACCAGTCCTTGACTTTGTTGCAGCCGCGCAAAATTAGCCGTGTATCGCGCATTTCCTGTTCTTCTTTTGGTGTCCATTCCCTTATGCTAAAATCACTGAATCTACTTGGTAGGGGCAGTGCTTTTGACAGAGAATTTGAGCCCCACGGATGAGCATGTGTGAGAAAGATCAAAATTTCCACTGGGCCTACGACCTTTTCCATGACCCCTTTGCCGCTCCCAACAGCTACTACGGACATCCTAATGGTTACAGTGACAGCAGCTATTGTGACTACAATTATGCTAGAGGTAGTTTTGTGGAACGTCGTGCAATTCTTTTGTGCAAAACTCATGAAAAAAAGAAGGCAGTATTCCTCATGTGTATGTTTTTTTGGTTCTGCAGATGCATCGCATCCCGATGAGACATATTTGCATTCCTCCGCACTTACGTGTGATATGTACAACCCACAAGTAGGCATGTACCATCCTGGTAGTGAAAATATCCATGGTCTGATTCAGCCCTTCACCTTTTGCGGTTTTGCTATCCCTCCTAATGTATTTTGTGTGTTCCAGGAAATGTTGGCGGGCAGGAGCATGAGGCAGTCTACGTAGATCCGTCTAGTTCCTCTTCATACCCTGAGAGTGACGATTGTTTTGAAATGGAGGAAGAAGTAGGGAAGAGATTTTACCCCATGGTCCCAGTTCCCGTGAGTCTATTGATCCTTAGTCACAGTGTTGTTCCGCTAAGATTGATTTCCCTCCTTAGTATCTAGAATAAACGAAGCTTTGCTTCCAAGGAAGCTTGATAAGTCCCATGTTTGCTCACTCACTAAAGTAGCTACTAAGCAATGGCCAAAGTAGGTAAGATAATTGACAGAACACCTGTGCACATGTAGCTAAAATCTCAATGGACAATTTCACCAATATGTATGTCAGTTGGATAATTGATTGTGAATACTACTTACTTTAATGGACAGCGTGATAAGAAATTCTTCCAAAAGTCTGTAAATACATTGTAAGGTGAATTAAGTTCAGATATTCTTAACTCCATGTTAAGCCATGCCATGTTAAAATTTGGCAACGTCCAGATGAAAACTGTGCCTTGGCTACCAGGTTCAGCTTATAGAGTTCTGCATACAAAGCTGTGATTACTGCCTCCCTTACAGTTTCGTGGGAATAAATTAGTACTTGTACCTTCAGTATGGGAAAAAGGCTGCAAGTTAAAACTGCTATTTGCACAATTAATGAGCATTCTTTTCTTTTCCGACACATTTATGCATCTGTTATTAGCTTTGGTTCCATTACACTTACAACTATGATTAAACAATTTATTTTGCCTTCTCCAGCATGTCCCTAAAATTAATGGTGAAATTCCATCACTCGACGAAGCCACCATGGACCATGAAAGGCTGTCAGACAGGTCTGTCTTAAATCTAACTTCTCATGGGTTCCTTTTGACAGTAAATGCTGCGGAAACATTGAATTTATGAGGGATCGGATGTACTAGAATAAGTTTGATAATGTTTCTTCTTAACTTTCTAAATAGAGTGTCCACGTGTAGTTCAGTAATTTTTACATGTATATTGTTGTAGGTTGAGGCTGTACGAACTAACCGAGAACAAGGTGAAAGGTGATGGCAATTGTCAGGTTTGTACTTAGTGCCATCCTCACCTGAATACTTTGTTATATTTTGCTGAAATAAGCATAGTAGCAGCAGTAGTTGGGTCAGTTCTCCGAGTTATTCCATCATTCATGACTTACTGTTAGACCATGTAGTACATAAGCCACAACCAATTGATGCTAATCTAACCTTCTCAATTCCACAGTTCCGTGCACTATCAGATCAGCTGTACCAAACTCCGGACCACCATGAGTTTGTGAGGGAGCAGATAATTAGCCAGGTAATTGACAGCAGTAATCTTTCTTTCGTGATCCTTAGCTTCATTCTTTGTTTTCACACTTTCATCTTTCATCTGATAAATAACCGTTTCCAGCTTAAAAGTAACCGGGAAGCCTATGATGGATATGTCCCCATGGCATATGATGAGTATCTGGACAAAGTGTCGCGGTAAGCTCAACAGTTCACAAACTGTTCATGACTAGCAGTACAAATTAGCCACATGTGAGTGCTTCCCCAGCTAATATCTTGGTGCATAAACTGACAGAAATGGTGAATGGGGTGACCATGTGACTTTGCAGGCTGCTGCTGACAAGGTGCTTATATTTGTCTTGCTCATGGGCATAACATATTTCACAGCTGGCAGGGGTTGTACTTTACTAAGGCTGATTCTAACGCAATTCGACAATTTGTTGCAGTACGGAGTGAAGATTTTCGTCATGACCTCGTTCAAGGATACGTGCTACATCGAGATCCAACCCAAGGTTCAGAAGTCCAACAAGGGTATGCAGATGATTCATTTTCTTTAAGTTCCAAGTGGATGGTCTTGATACTTAACTATACACTTGACTGTTTTTCTTCCGATTGATCTCAGTGGTGCTGTTGAGCTTTTGGGCGGAGGTTCATTACAACTCGATATTTCCACAGAACGGTGAGTAGCATGCCTGCCTGCCATTGACATACATGCAATGCGTGTCCAGTCCCCGTCGCAAACGTATGCAGCCAACATTCCACACCGACACCGCAATCTCAGCCCAATAACAGTAATCACTGAAACCCTCTCTTTCGTATGTATGGTTTTGCCAACAGACGCTCCGAGGTTGCATCACACGGCGAAGAAGAGGAGATGGTGGCCCTTCTCGCAGCACCACCACTGATGAGGCTCTCTCCCCCGGCCCCGGCCTCGGCGCGTGTACTCTGACGGCGTTCCGGCGTGCAAAGCACTCTTGTTTCTCCACCGAGATGGATGGCCCCGGGGCGCGCTCCTGGTCGTCCCGGGAGGGGTCGTCGCGGCGTGGGCTCGCTCTGACAGGAGGAGAGAAAAGAAAAAAAAGGCGTTATGGTTGTCTTGAGATAATATTATAGATACATGGAATGGAAGGAATAATGAACATGCGACCTGTCCCGTATATAGTTTTGGGTTCGCATTGCAGGCTCTGTTATGTATTTATACATACAAAATTTTGCCGGAATGAGGCTACATACAGTTAATCATTCATTTGGAATACAAATGATATGGATGGTGATACTAATAATAATAACTGGGTGGAGGCAGTGTTAAAGAATCTGTTCAGTATTTGTCATGTTCTTTCTAGAATGGATCTATTTGAGATGTCTTTGATTTGGTTCGAGAAGAGAGAGTTGCTCGGTTAGTTTTTTTTTTGTGTGTGAGAAATGTTGCTCGGTTAGAAATTTTCTTTTGGAGGTTGTGAAGCGTCTGTTTTTTTTGAAAAAAGAGAGAACCCATTGATCATTTTGCGTCTTTTTGCAAAGAAAAAAGATCATTTTGCGTTAGTGGAGGCCCATGAAACATTCTCAAGAGGTTAGGGCTAGTTAAACAGTGCGGGCCTCGGCTGCATTTGGCCATGCATGTCAATTTTCCTTTCGCTAAAAAAACAGCATATGAAATTTCCTCAATAAAATAAAATAAATCAAAGAATGTAAAATTTCCTTCAATTAAAAAAACATATGTAAATTTCCCTTAGTGAAATAAAATAAAATACAACACATGTACTTTTGTCTCAAAATAAAATAAAATCCATGTATGTCAATAAAGCATAGTCTCCGATCACGGATTCAATGTCAGAATAAATGAAAACAAAACATCATAGTTTTGGGAAATACGTACAAAACATCATTATTTAGGAAAAAAGGAAGAAGAAAAAGAGGTTGACCTGCAATTGATTTTTGCTGTGAGTCAGATGGGAAAGAGATGGATGCATTCAAACAAGGCGTAGTCAGTATTTTTTCTCAATGAATTTAACTATGAGGTGTCCAGGCCCAGGGGTCTCGAACCACTACAATTCCTGCTCTGTTGGGTCGGACTGAGGACCCCTTGGTCGGTTTCATCCCGAGCCATGTTGTGCAGCCCATGACAATTATACGAAAGACTCCAGAAGACTTGTTGTACAAGCCGAACATACCGAAGCCCGGGAGGAGTCTACTTCCATCGATGTAGCCGGCTAGTACCTGTACCCCTAGGAACCCTGGTATGTTATATAAGCTCGTGGCGGAGTTCGTTGATATGATAACATACAATCCCTTAGTATTCATATGTACTTTGTACACACCCCAATCACAATATGCACGAATAGGGTAGTAGTTCAATCGTGAGGGCCCGAACTGGGTAAATATTGCTCCTTATTTCCCCTCTGACCTAATAGCTACACTAGGGCACCCTACCAAGGGATCTGCCGGGTTTAGCTCCGACAACAAAGAAATAATAATTGATGAAAATATTTTTACTGTTTCTCAGGACATTATGTACTAAGAGAAAAAAGTAGGGTCAAGCTTGATAATCGTTGGGTTGCACCACATCATTTGGGCTTGCTGAAGAGGTCTAGGCCCGTATAAATGTTAAGTTGTGTAACAAGACGAATTTGTTGAAGTACCTATTCGACAATCTTATTAAAGGCCATGATTTTGCTTGCGTAAGATTTTGACCTGTGTTCGAGCCTCCATCATTTGTTGCCCTAGGTGTTAGGTGTTCCAACTGGTAGAAATGAGATTGGAATTTATCAAGTATAGGTAATTTTCTTTGCTTATTTGCATTTTCTTCTATCTCATATATGGATTTTTAAACCATTTTCCCTATTGATGTGTATGACTTCCTTTCATTTCAGGTACTTGTGTGTTTGTGAAGCATATTGGCACATGTTTGCCTTTGATATACGTGGTAGGAACGTTTTGTTGAAAGATTAGTTGTCCATCTCCCTGATATGAATATGGTCATATTTCACCAATATTCTCGATTGGAAAAAGTAATTAAGAAACTCAATGCACATAAAACAATGCTCACCGAATGGTGTGCTATAAATCAAGAACATGAAGACCCAAGATGTTTAACTTATTTGAAGTTTCCTTCCGAGTGAACTTGGGATATTTCTGAGCAGAGTTTGGACTAGGAGATAGAGAAATATGAAGTTAGGTGGATGAATTAATTGGTCGTATTCCGCCTCCGCAGGTTCTCGTTGTCCCTAGAGCTTTCTTCTCCACAGCGCCCTCCCGCAGCTGATTGCTCCACACCGAACTCGCGTGCCACTACGCTCCTGCGGCCGCCTCTCTCGCTCTTTACTCCTGCATCCATGCCGCTGCGTCGCCTACTTGCTGGGGCCTCAGGTCTATCAATGGTGTAGTGTATGGCACTTTCATAAGCATGCCAGGCTCAAGGCTTAGTTAGAGATGAAAACGAATGGTTTAAGCTTTTTGAAGAGACTATTGTGTGTGCTACTCCCATTTCAACCAAGGCATCTTTTTATTAATGACAGAGGGGCAAATTTGAGCATGCTTAGAAATTAGGGGTAAATTTGGGTAGGTGGTTCGAGGTAGGGACAAAAATGCAAATGGCCTATTTTTAACAAGTGAGGGTTTAAACAACCTCATTTCAAACTAAAGCAATGACCTAAATGCAATATAGGTCATTAATTAAAAGCACAAATTGAAATAATGGCTTGCTGCATTTGGATGTTACACAACGCATCAGAATATCAACCGTCGCCGATGAAGTTCAGAACGATCCAACCTGTAGACGCATGAGCGCAAACGAATGAATACCGGATCCATGCAAATCCACCGAAGAATAACACCGACCGAATCCCGCGAGATCCATTGGAGACACAACTCCACACGCCCTCCCACGATGCGAGAGGCACCGCCGGGACAGGGCAATGCTGGGAGAACCTTATTCCATCTTCAAGAAGTCGTCGCCGCCTCGCCTTCTTGAGCAGGATACAGACCCTAAGTAGGCTAAACAACCACTATAAATGAAGCGTGGGCCCTCCCACCATCAAGGGTCGAGATCCACCGTGCCTCCATGGCCCTAAGGCCACAAGAGACGAGGTAGATCGGCGGCGGTGCCGGTGAGAGGCGACGAAAGCCTAATCGCGTGGGAGCCTTTCTTTCGTTCTCGGGAAAAAAGAAAACGTCAACAGAATAATATTCTGTTATCGGTAACATACTAGTCTCATCATGTACATATCAAGGTTCAGGGAGATGTTTTGAGCAAAATTTGACATGACTTGTATACTCAGTAAGGTCAAAATTAATATGATCGATATAGCAAATTAACATGGAGTGACTATATATACAAGTGCCTTAGGACAAAATATACCTTTTTGTATTAAAATAGCCATACAACATATGCAGAACCAAAACTGAAAGCAAGCATTACCCCAGCAGCATAAGTCTATCACATGCCTTACGTAGCACCCACTGTGATGATCTGCGGATCTCACCACGACGTTGCTCATATTATACACGCAACGTCCTGGTGAGATCCACAAATCATTACAGTGGGTGTTATGTAAAGAATGGGGTAGACATCGCTTAATTATTTTCATAGCTCATATATAGAGGAAGCAACATTACGATCACAAAAGGAAGGCAATAGCTGGCCTCCCTTTGCAAATCAAATCAAATCATCGCGACATGCCTGGGGGGAGGTTAACCCACTCCAGGTGCATGATGAGCTCGCCAGTGTCGGTGTTCCTTAGCTTGAGGGCCATATTCTGAGTGACCTTCCCGTCTTTCCACATGATGTGGCTGTCGGCCGAGTAGCAGTTCTCCTCGTTAGGCTGGAACGTCTTCATCACCGTGTCATCACGGACATGGCTCAGGTCCTTGACGGCGATCTCGACAAAGTCGAGGATGCTGAACTCTGCATCGCCCATGGTGTCATCCTTGGTGAAAGTGTCATGGTCAAAGACTTCCTGTGATGGAAATAAAATCCCAAACGTTTCAGGAACATGTTCATCATCAAGAGTATATATAGTAGTAGCGGTGAGTTTGTGAAACCCTGATGGGATGGAGATGTTGATCAAACTTACAATCTTAACGGGGAGCGTCCAATTTGTGATAGACAGGGTGAGCTCCTCGTTCCATTCTGGGTTGATGGATTTATATTTGATGCTGGACTTTACTTTCTGCACATTACATGAAAAAGAAAAGAAATGCCGGGTAAAAAGCAATTCTTGCATCAAAGTTCATGCAATAATAATAATAAAAAAGAGTTCATGCAATAAAACTTGTGTTTTTGGTTTCTCCCAAATAAAAGAACATTATTTGAACTCGAAACTTTGCAGACCAATATCAAACAAGCAGCACCAAGTGCAGAAAGGTTTTCGGATTTTCCGGCGCAACATAAATCTTTAAAAATGATACTACTACAGTTCATTTGAAATTTGAAATATTGTAAACTTGTGTTTCATTAAAAAAAAGGAAACATTTTATACAATGAGCGACACTTGTGGATGATGTGCCTCTTGTTTGGAAGAAACAAAAAAGAGAAATTTGTATATAAGGATAGCACGAATCTTGACACAAACTGATGATCTAGATATATAGAGGGTACACTGGTAGGGGGATAACAAAAATCCAGGGAATGAGAGAGATAGAGATGGGCTTTCCCGATCTGAATCGATAACGCACGGGTAAAGATCAGACGGAGTATATAAGAGGGGTGAAATTGAAGAAACGAGATTATTGCATGATCGATCGATGGATGTTTAGGAGGGTGGAGGAGAAGAAGTAGGCAGGTACCTGCTGTCCGAGGCGGATGACGACGTAGGGGTCGCTGCTGTGGGAGAGGGGGTCGCAGATGGCCAGGTTCAGCCCGCGCACCACCTTCACCTTGAGCAGCCCAAGCAGGCGCTCCATGGATCGATCAGACCGAGGAGCTGCCAACAGGAAGAAGATGGATCCCTTCCCGGTCCGGGGGAGAAGAAGATGGATCGTCGTCGACGTTACGTCAATTAAGGCGAGTGGCGGAAACGCGGGGCGTCGTTAAAACTCGTAGACAGTTTAGGCATATGGTGCATGCATCCAACCTGGGAACGGGAGGCCGGGGAGCGGCCGGCGTTCGTCCTTCCGTCCAACTACGCATGCATGCCCTCTCTATTTCTGAACTTGCTCGTATCCATCGATCACACGAACGGAAGGTCGTGGGTGCGTTTTTCTTCAGCTCACGGGTATGACTTGTGACAAGGCCCAAAGTCATTTTGCTGTGACAAGGGAGAAGCCCCTGGCCCCTGGCCCCTGATGATGTAACGGAGGACGAGATCTTGACGTTTGTTGGTGTTTTAATAAGGTTTTGGTGAGACTTTGCTGCATATGCTAAGAGCATCTCCAGCCGCGCCCCCAACAGCCCCCAAAGGCCCTTTTTTGCCGCCGGCGCCGAAAAATTGGCCCAGCCACGCCCCCAGAAACCTGTTTTTCGCCGGTTTGGGCCGAAACTGGCGCCGGCGGACCCAGGTCGAATCCGGCGCGTTGGGGGGTGTCTGGGGACGCCGTACGAAGCGAAAAGGCGTGTGGGTCCGTCCTGTCGGCGAGGGGCTTCCTTTTCCCGCCGTCCCCCCTTTCTCCCGCCATTCTACACGCCTTCCTCGCCATGCTGCCGAAGAAGTACAAAGCCCCTAGGCCCGCCGGCGCCGGCGAGGCCGATGCCCAGCCGCCGAAGTAGAGGAAGCCGAGGGCGCCGCCGTCAAAGCCACCGGGGATGTCGAACGCCGAGTGGAGGTCCGAGCTCACTCTTCGGCCGGCCGCCACAGTCGACCGGCGGAACATGCTTAACAAACAAAGGGGACGCACAGCGTCGGCGGCCTCGGCGGCGGCGGCGGCTGCTGCGACGGAGACGTCTCGCGCCGGGATGATGAATCCACCCGGCCATCAGTCCGCCTGGAGCCAGTAGAGCGTCGACCTACGAAGCCGGCGAGATGGGCGACGAGCTCGAGTTCACTGAGGAGGAGGAGGAGGAGGTGGGGGAGGAGGAGGAGGAGGAGGAGGAGGAGGAGGCGCCTGCTCCGGCGAGGAAGGGGAAGAAAAAGAAGCGGGGTGTCAAGACCGGCGAGCTGCGCGTCAAGTGGACGTCCAAAGAGGATGAATGCCTTGCCGAAGCAGGGAAGATCGTCTGCCTCGACCCGATCACAAGCACGAACCAGAGCGCCGACACGTACTGGAAGCGCATCAAGTCGGAGTTCGACGAGCGCAAGTTGGTCGACCCGTACTTCGCCGGCATCCACATGCATCGCGGCACGAAGGCCATGGCGAACCACTGGGCGCTCATCCAGGCGGCGTGCAACAAATGGCACGGGATCGTCGAGGAGGTGGCTGCTTGGCCAGAGAGCGGCGAGGGAAAGGTATGACCACGCCGGCCTCCTCATTTCATTCCGTCCGCGTATCCCTCGCCGACCAATGTTCTTTCGGCGTAGATGGTGCGCATGTTTGCCATGTTTCGGCAGGATAGCAGCCCCAAGTAGGACTTCAAGTACCTCCATGTGTTCTCCCGGATCGACAAGTGCGAGAAGTGGGCAGATGTCCGGCGCACGCTGGCGAAGGCCAGGGAGACGTACCAGCCAGATGCGCAGGCACCGGGGAAGTCGGCCGACCGCCCTGATGGCAACAAAAAGGCCAAGTCGGCAAGGGATGGCGCGCCTGTCGCCGAGCATCTGCAGGCGTCCATCGAGCAATGCATCGCCGACGCCAAGAACCACACCGTCGTGAGGGAGGCAAAATTCAACGCTCGTTGGTCGGGGCGATTATGTCGATGGGCCAGATCAAGCTCAACCTGCTCGGGACCAACGTCGCCGCCAAGAAAAGGAACACCGATTTAGCATTCCTGATGGCAGCAAACGTGTTGGCGATGGACGGGCCGGTCAAGGAGTGGTACATGCGGGAGCGCGACCTCATCTTGGACGGCCTGCCGACGGACACGCCAACTCCCACGACGAACCCGACGCCGAGCCCCAGTGACGCATCACCGGACACGACGCCCAGCAGCCCGCGTACGCCGCCTACGGACACCAACGCCGAAGCCGAAGCCGAAGTAGAAGCCGAGGACGCCGCCGCCGAGGACATCGCCGCGGCCGCCATTTGATGCGCTGGTCTTTCCCTTCTTTTTTTGTGCTACGAACTATGCCGAACTGATGCGTTGATCACCGAACTATGGCGAGTTGATCACCGAACTATGGCGCATTTTTGTAGCGAGAACTGCAAGTTTAAATTTCCACGGCGTCTTGGGGGCGGGACCTGGGGACGTGACTGGGCCAAGATCGCCCCCAGGGCCAAATTCGCGCCGGCCGA
>NC_041391.1:703874078-703916904 GCF_002162155.2 Triticum dicoccoides | reverse complement strand
AGTGGAGATGCTCTAAGATCAGGATGTCACAGTGAGCTCAAAGAGCCACAGCTCCTGTTTTGTTTCCTTTTCACTTCATGTTCTTCTTTGGCTTGCCTCTGAAGTTTCAGTTTCTTGGTCACAGTTGTTCCACCACCCTCAGCTTATTTTCCTTTTGTGTTCTGCTTCTTCACTGCTTGCCAATCTTATCTTGTAAGAATTTGAAGAATACTTAATACTCCTGTTTGTTTTCATCCAAGTGACATGGTAAATCAGGTAAGTGGTTGTCCTGAAGTTCTCATGCTCTGAAGAAATATTCAGGGAGAACTGAACCTGTGACACCTTAGAACTGTCATGACAATTGAATCTTGCAAGCGGCAAAAAAGATGAACACCCCAAACAATGTGACAACTAACTAAAATCACTACCTACTAGTACAATGTGCGCTGCCGTCACTGCATTCTCCCTGGAAGTGAGTGCTGCTCTTGGAGGCCACCGTGCCGTCTTCTTGATGCTGTGCCAATGTGTCTTCTTTTTCTCCGGTGCTGGCAACTTGCATCTGGATGACTACCTCCTCTCGTCTCGGCGGCCGGTCCATTATCAACGGAGCTCGTTTGCCGGTGGTGGCGGTGATAGCTGCTGTTGGAAATAATCTTGTTGCCTTAAAATATCTAGGCCACTTAGCTGCAGAATGACAAGAAACAAACATAGCAGTACGGAAAATATTAGCAGCAGTCAAAACATCAGGACATCAACGAGGAGCATTTACTACGGCAGCTAGAAGCAAAATATCCAGTGCAAGTCGGCAGAAGCTTTTTTTTTTGCTGGGAACTTTAGAGAGCTTTATTCAACAAAAGCGTTCGCTGAGCAGTCAGCCAGTAGGTTGCTGATCAGGAAGCCAGGAGTGGTATCGAGCCAGCTCTCAGTCACATTAAGCGTACACACACGCTTAGCACACAAGTGTGCAGGACCATTGGCTGTTCTCAATACATGCTGAATGCGAAAAGAAGTAAAACTAAGTGCTAGCTCTCCAATTTCTAACAAAATAGGTGCTATCACCGACCGATCGGTGTAGCGAGAGTTCCAGAGGTGAACTGCCTCTAGACAGTCAGTCTCCATGATCACATGCGTGAAGCCTCGAAGTGTAGCAAGAAGGACTCCTTCCTTCAGCGCTAGAACCTCCGCGATGAGAGGATCCATAACACCCGATAGCGGTTTGCACCATGCACCCTTGAAGCCCGAGGACGAGCGGGCGATCCCTCCCGCTCCAGCATTGCCATCATCAAGGTGAACCGCATCATCTGTATTGATTTTGATATGAGGATCGTCAGGAGGCTCCCAGCCAAAGCCGGGTAGCATGATCTCCTGCCGCCTGGGTAATTCCAAGATGGCTAGGTCTTCTCTAACCCGTCTCACCGAATAGGTTGGGTTCCACCCCTCCTTGTCGTGAGTCAGCCGGTTTCGAGACGTTCAAATTGCCCACATCATTGTGATGAAGATCGCCCGATCCTTCTCAGAGGATCGTTGATCGCATAGTATGTCTTTTGTCCAAGTAAGAGGATAGAGCCGAGGTAGATCCACATGAAATAACAATCTTGTTTCCTCCCAGAACCTCCGCGCATGCGAACAGTGCAGTAGTGCATGTTCCAAGTCCTCCTCCATGGCTAGGCAAATTTTACAAGTGTTGATCTGTCTTATGTGGCGGTGTTTAAGGGTGCATTCATCAGGTAAGATGCCCCTCATCACCCGCCACCAGAACACCCTCACTTTCGGGACGACTTTGAGTTTCCAGATTGCGTTCCACATCTGTTGTTGGTTCACTGAGGTGCCGGTAGCCTGCCCTTCATCTGGAGCTAGACGCTCCTTTTGATTCACTAGAGCCCGGTATGCTGATTTAACAGAGTAGTTGCCTGACTTCTCATGTGCCCACGCGAGAAAATGCTCGCCTCCTCCCGCCGTAGCGGAATATTCAGAATTGCTGCCACATCTGGTGCAATAAAATTTTCCCTTATTAGTTCCCTACGCCAACTCCATCTATCAGTATCAATCAACTCATCCACAGTGAGGACTGTCGCATTTGCTGGTCGTAGCATCAGTGACATTGTAACCGTAGAAGGGATCCATTTGTCCTCCCATACAGATATAAAGGACCCATTACCGACCCGCTTCACCAGTCCCGCCTGCAAGGCTTCATGGCCTGCCACAATAGCTCTCCACGTCGCCGAGGAGGAGTTGGGTACCGAGGCATGCATGAAGTCTGTGTCAGGAAAATATCTCCCTTTCATTACCCTGGCACACAAGGAATCAGGGTTTATCATGAAGCGCCATCCATGCTTTCCTAACAATGCCAAGTTGAAGATCCGCAGATCACGGAATCCCATACCGCCATTACACTTTGGTGTTGCAAGTTTGTCCCGTGAGATCCAATGGAGTGATCTTCTGTCAATGGAACTCCCCCACCAGAATTTTGCCATGTTGGAGGTCAGACCCTTGCGCAGCTTCTTCGTCAAGAGAAAGCAACTCATGCTGAACGTCAGTATTGCTTGGACAATAGATTTGAGAAGTGCTTCTCTCCCGGCGCACGCAAAAAGCCTCTCCGACCATCCTTGCATGTACCCGCGGGCTCTGTCCCCTAGGTACTCAAAGGTACCACTGTTTATCTTACCAACAGCTGTCGGAACACCAAGGTACCGCTCTGAAAAAGCCTCCACTGGAACACCAAGTGTTAGTTTTAGAACTTTTCTAAGAGGTGCGGGTGTGTTGGGACTGAAGAAGATTGAGCTTTTGCTTCTGTTTACACTCTGACCCGACGCTTCCCCGTAGATCTCTAGAATTTCATTCAATCTTGTTGCACTCTCCGTATCCGCCTTAATGAAAATAAGACTGTCATCGGCAAACAAAAGGTGGCTCACCCAAGGTGCTCTGAAGTTCACCCTTATTCCTCGATCAACAAAGTTACCATAGTGCTTCAGTAGCGATGAGAAGCCTTCGGCACAGAGCAGGAAAAGGTATGGGGATACTGGACATCCCTGCCGAAGCCCTCTCGATGGGTTAAAGAAGGGTTGCAGCTCACCGTTGACACGAACTGAAAATCTCACTGAAGTGACACATTTCATGATCAGCCTGACCAGATCCGCATGGAAACCCAGTTTCAGGAGCATTGCTTCCAAAAAGTGCCACTCCACTCTATTGTAAGCCTTCATCATATCCAGCTTAACTGCACAAGTATAATTTTTCCCTTTCTTCTGTCGCCTCATAGTGTGCACGCTCTCGAAAGCGACGAGAACGTTATCCGTTATCAGACGACCCGGAACGAATGCACTCTGTTCTTCACTAACGATATCATTCATGCATAGCCGTAGCCTGTTAGCAATCACCTTGACTGCCAATTTGTAAAGAACAGGGCAAAGTGCAATAGGACGGTACTGCGTTATGCTCTGAGGGTGACATACCTTGGGGATCAATGTAATCGACGTGTCATTTAGACCCACTGGTAATTCGCCACCGTTGAGAAAAGCAAGCACCGCCTGAGTCACCTCCTCCCGCAGTAGCTTCCAATGACGTTGGAAGAAGCCGGCGGTGAAACCATCCACTCCGGGCGCTTTGGATGGAGCCATTTGGAACAATGCTTGGTGCACCTCCTCGGCCTCATATGGTTTACATAGCATCTCGTTCATCTCGTGCGTTACCCTCGGTGGAACATACGATAACAGCGCGCTAGTGTCGTTAGCACCTTGCGATGTATACAGAGCTTGGTAGAAAGCTTGGATCTCAGCTTTGTCCTCCGCCTCCGAGATACAAACAGAGCCATCAGCACGCTTGAGTCCCACAATCCTGTTAGCCCGCTTCCGTTTTCTGGCTTGAGCTTGAAAATATGCCGTGTTGCGATCGCCGTCTCATAGCCATGGGACTCGGGAACGCTGTCTCAGCCAAATCTCCTCGAGGCGCATCGCCTCTCGGAGCTTCTGCATAACATTCTTCTCCTCATCCGTGGGGCCTTGCCCCACCGATCGTTGGTGCAGCTTGTCCAGTCGTTTCTGCAAATTCCTGACTGTCCTTGTCAAACTGCCAAACTCGCGCGACCCCCAAGGCTCGAGTTGTCGCTGAAGTTGCCCTAGGGAGTCCATAATTCCCTGCAGCCCTGAAACTCGTGTCTGTCCCCGCCAGGTCTGAGGAATGAGCTGGTCGTAATCCTGGTGAGAATGCCAGACGTTCTCATAACGGAACTGCTTGGAACCCGGTGGTCTATGTGCAAATGCTTGGTTTCTGAACTCAGCTATAATGAAACAGTGATCTGACTCCACCGCACACACATGCCTGACCCGTGTGTGTTCGAACTTCTGTCGAAACTCCTCATTAGCAAAGGCCCTATCGAGCCGTGCTTTGACATTGGCATCTCCAGATTGCCGGTTGTCCCATGTTTAGGCCACACCTGACCAGCCAAGATCTTGGAGAGCACACTCATCCGTGACCTCTCGAAACTCCCTCATCTGTTGCTCGGGGCGGTCAGTTCTGCTGAAATGTTCATGGGGATATAGAGTTTCATTGAAGTCTCCGGCACACATCCACGCACCATGTGGAATGCTATGGAGTGTTCTAAGGAAGCGCCAGCTATGGTGACGATCGGAGGCTCTTGGCGCTCCATAGAACCCTGTAAACCTCCACGCGTTCAAGCCCATGGTGTCTGAACTAACCATCACATCAATATGATTTTTGCTGAAGTTTATAAGCTCAACCTTAACGTCATTGGACCAGAACAGCCCTATGCCTCCGCTGAGGCCGTCGCTATTTACTGCAAAACTGCCTGCAAACCTTAGAGTATGCCGCAGATCCTCGACTCGCTTTCCACTGATCTTCGTCTCCATGACAAAAACCAGCACGGGCCCTTCTTGCTTCACAACGTTGCGAAGCTCGCGAACTGCCTCGGGGTTCCAAGCCCCCGCCAGTTCCAGCTTATGCAGCTCATTGGGACTGGCAGGGCTGCCCTGCAGCGCCCGCCGAATTTTCTGAAGTAGTCGGTGTGTCCCTCTTCTTCTTGGGTGCACATTCTCCTTCCCCCTCTTCCGGTTCTTCAACACCCCTTGCCACCGCAGGATCGTACTGTATGATCGCATTGGCCTGAGAGTTCTCCTAATCCTCAGTTGGCGCAACGGGCATGATAACCTTTCTGTAAACTTGCTTTGGTGTTCCCCCCTTCCTCTTATTGCCGTGTGCATTCTTCTTCTTAGGAGAAGTGACCTCGGGGCTGGCATCCTTGGTCGAACTTGATTCAGGAACCTCGCCTCGTCCACCTTGTTTTGAGTTGTTCTGGCTGGCTCCTGAGTTGTCGCTCGACCCAGTCCTCCTCTTATCCTCTGGCGCTCTGAGGCATGTCTTGAACGGCAAATCGCCGTTCTCATCCCTTGTCCCAGGCGTCGGGCACATCAGGTCAGCGTGGCCAAGGCGGCCACACGAAAAACAGAAATTTGGGACATTCTCGTATTGTATGTCATACCAGTCGCGAGAACCCCGAGCAGCTGAATCAATGAGTATCCACCTCCTAAGAGGTTTGTTGACATCAATTGTAACCCTCGTCCTCAAGAAACCCCCCATGGGGTCAAACTGTGTTGATTGGGCGTTAGCATCGATCTGTTTTGCCACCGCCTGCCCTCGCTTTTCATTGCGAAGATTGAAGGGCAGGTTGAGAACCCTCGCCCAAAGTTGCAGATTGTTGAATTGCAGCTCGGACGGCTTCATACAATCGTTGAACTCCGAGAGAATCACTGCATGCTTACTAATATGCCATGGACTTCCTTCCCAAACACGCTCAAGATCACACTTGCATGCAAATTCTGCCACGAAGATGTTCTCCCCTGCGGACCGAAAAGACAGGCCCTTAGGGTTTCCCCATGCTGGCCGAAGGGCATTGGAAATCGTCTGGATGTGGAACGTGTGTCGATGTAGGACTTTGCCCGCCAATGCCCACTTCACCGGCTCATCGTCGGCGTCGTCGAGCACCAGCGGCGTTGCCTCCTCTTCCGTTAGATCCAGTTTGCCCATCGCCTCCTCCAGTCGCGCCCTCGCCGCGCGTGGCGAGAGAGCTCCTTCCTTCCCTTTGCTAGCGTCAGATGGATTCATCCTTGGGCCGCCCCAACGCGCCCCGCCGATCGAGATCTGACGTGCGCCGCCGTTTCCCCTCGAAACCCTAGTCGCCGCTCGGGGGGCTCCTAAGTTTTCGGGGAAGCGTTTCTATAATATGTTCGGTGTCGGCAGAAGCTTAGCTAGTAAGGAATGACGTGTCACTAGTAGAATGGTGCATGTATGAGCTGTACATGCAAGTAGTAAATTTTACTCGTAGTACGTAGTGTAGCTTCTAGCATGTGTGTACATCCACGTGTTGCTCACAACCAGCTTGTAAGCCCCTATAAAATGGCATGGATCCATCTCTTGTAAACGTATTAAGCAATCAAGCTTCAAAGTTACTAGTGCACGTGAGCTTCTCCATTGCAAGTGTGTGTGTGCGCGCGCTTGTAGACTGCAGTTGCAGCTACTTGTGTCTTCATTTGTTCAACTGCTCTTCCATCCTTTTCGTTTGATCCGGGGAGAGCCAGCTACTCTGTAGTTAAGCTAAGAGCATCTCCAGCCGTTCGGCCCCCCAGGGTGCCGAAAACGAGTGGCCTGGGGGCGAGCCGGCGCTAGATCGCCCCCTGGGGTTCGGTTTGCGTCCAGCCACACGCCCACGGTCGCCGCGGGTTCGGCGAAGTTCGTTTCAATTTTTTTGCAAACTCGGCGACTTTTGCATGAACTCAGCCATATTTCTCGACGAAATTTGTATAAAAAACTTAAAAACATGCGTGAACTAACTTAAGAACGAATTAAAGCCTAGCCGTTGCCACCACCGTCGCTGCCGCCGCCGTCTACATGCCGAGAAGCCTGTAGAAGCGGGTGTAGTCGCCGTCGCCGTCATCGTCGTCGTGGCGCGCCTCACCTGTGGCGTCCCTGCTGCATCCCTCGCCGGGGTCGCCGACAACGCTTGACGGCCCGGCCTCGCCCTCCTCGGCGGCGCGGCGACGCTCCTTGGCGCGGCTACGGGCCTGGGTCTCCAGGTACGCCCGACGCTGCCGGCGCACCTGCTCGTGGACGTAGTCCTCCCTCACCTATTTGAGGGCGGACTCGTTGTCGGAGGCCACCATGCCGGCGTGCTCCGGCTTCACGGGGAGCATGTCCGGCTCGGGCTTCCGACGGACCAAGCGGAGGGAGCGCCTCGTCGGTGCGGTTGCAGGCGAGGGCTCGTTGATGACGAGGGCGCCGCTGTGAGCGTGATGCCCGAGCGGTGTCTCCTCCGGCTCGGGCTTGACGGGGCGTAGGGCCGGCGAGCCGGAGCCCGAAGACGAGGACGACCCCAGCTCCATTCGCCGCGGCATCTAGGAACTGCCACGGCGGCGAGAGAAGGAGGGCCGCGTCGGGTACTCGAGACGTGGCACATTGCTGGCCTCGATATGGTCTAGGACGGCGTCGAGCGTGCGGCCGGAGACGCCCCACCACTCGCGCGAGCCTTCGGAGTTGAGGCGGCCGCGGGGGATGACGCCGTTGACGGAGGCGACCTGCTTCTCGCGGCGGCGCTCGAAGTACAGCGTCCACAGTGTTTCACTGCACCTTTTATAGCCGAAGCGGGGTGGCGGGGGGCGGCATGCGGGCGGGACGCGCGTCGGCGGCGCCTTCACTGCGCCGCCCGTGAGGCATCAATGGAGGCTGACTGGCGCGACAACCTTCGCATTGATTCCCGCGGGAACCGAGGCGATGAGGTCGACGAAGCGGCCGTCTGGCTGACTCGGCGAGCCCACGCCTTTTTCGCGCCAAAACACTCGCCCCGGCGCCCAGGGTTTGGCATGGATCCGCCGGCGCTGATTTCGGCCAAAACCGGCGAAAAACGGGCTCCTGGGGAGCGAATGGGCCATTTTTTCGACGCCGGCGCGAAAAAATCGCCTGGGAAGGCCGTTCTGGGGACGCGGCTGGAGATGCTCTAACAACTGGTATTAGAGCTAGGTTATGACAAAGATGATGCCGTGCATTGGCGGACCTAGCGTGTGTGCATGGTGTGCCGTGGCACACCCAGAGTTTGTGAGATTTTTTTATACCATATAATATTTTAGCCCAGTTTAACTGAGCCAGCCAGCCAGGCCCAGCTGCCATCACGTGAGCGACCCGAACAGAGCGAGCGAGCGAGCAAGAGAGAGAGATAGGCAGAGCGGCGCGACCTAATCGCCTAATCCCCTCGCACTGCAGACTCTCTCCGGTGGATCTCCTCCGTGCCGCAGACTCTCTCCCGCTGCACTTGGTGGCTTACGATCGCGGTCTTCGGCCTCGGTGCGTTCGTGGGGGCTGGTAGAGGTGATATCGGACCGAAGGAAACTCTAGATGGCTCGTTAATCCCGACAGTGGTGATGACCAGGGTCGTCGTTTTCCTCCTTGCAGGCGCCGTCGAGGTCCCTGCCTTGCACACCGACCCCATGCCCGGGTGAAAACCCTAAATCTCCTTAGATTGGGCGGCGGCAGCACTGCGTGTGTCGTACCCTTCTTGGAGGCGCCGCCTGGGGTGTTTGGGTGCTCGATTTGAGGAACTGCAGGAGGAGGGGATGGGACCAGTGGCAACAGGTGGGGTTTCGCGTCGGAGAAGGGCGTGGCATCTGCCACGTCGACAAAGGAGGGTCTCAGCGGCATGGAGCAGCGGAGTCTCGCCGGTGGGCGTGTGATGATGGACGAGCGCAGGATGGTGGCGTGGTGGCGTCGACGACAGCTAGACCGGGCAAGGTAGATGCAATAGTACAACACTGAAGATGGATTGGTGGCAGGTGGCCGCGGCAGCCTCATACCCGGCATGCTTCCTTGTTGAGGAGTGCGCCGGACTAGTGGGCGCCCCATACCTGGCAGGCATCCTGGTTGGGACCTCAGGTCTTAGATGTTAGGTTTGTCTGCGAGGTCTGTTTGGTATTAGGCTCAGACTATCAGCATCCCTACATCAACTGGATAGGAGTAGCGACAGATGTTGCCTAGACGGTGACTTTAGTCTTATTGTTGTATGACTTTGTAAGGTCTTGTGTGAATAATTAATAAAATGGCTGTATGCATCATCCAGATGCAGAGGCCGGGGGTCATCCTCCTTTTCTAAACAAAACTTGAAATCAAACCATTCAAGAGCTTGACAATCGGTTTGATGAGGTTAATACAGAGTTGCTTATTTGCATGTCGGCTTTGAATCCCCTCAATTCATTTGCTTCTTATGATGCACTCAAGGTAATGAGACTTGCTGAATTCTATCCCATGGACATTTCAAGCACAGATTTGATAAGGCTAGAATTTTAACTTACTAATTTTATTGATGACATGAGACAAGATGATAGGTTTAGAAATGCAAGTAATATAGGTGAGCTCTTTATTATGCTTGTTGCAACAAAGAAGCATGTTCTTTATGATTTGGTCTACTTACTCGTCAAATTGATATTGATTTTACCGGTGGCGAGGGCGAGTGTTGAAAGAGTGTTTTCAGCAATGAATCTAGTGGAAAATAAGTTGAGGACTACTATGAGTGATGATCGCTTGAATGATTGCTTGGTGACATTTATTGAACGGGATGTGTTCATGGAAGTAAGTGAAGATGACATAGTTGATGCTTTCATGGCAATGCAAAAACGTAGAGTTATCTAGTGATGTAATTTTCTACTTGTGCTTCTTTCATGTAAGACTACTCGTATTGTAATTGAGCACATTTGAGATATATTTTGTGAACTAAGTTGTTGTGAGATTTGCATTAAGCTACTCATGTTATTATTTTGCCATATTTTGTCTGGCACATGGATTAGGCGGGAATATTTTTTTAGAATGTGCACACCCTTCATTTTTTTTCCTGGGTCTGCCACTGATGTCGTGTGACACTACATCCATGGTGCCCGGTGGATCAAGCAACCCAGCGATAGCGGCGGGGAAGTTTCCGTTCCCGCAGCTGACAAGGACAAACTACGCAACATGGGCGATGAGGATGAAATACCTCCTGCGAGCACATGGTGCATGGGGTGTTGTTGATCGTGAGAGCTCTTCCAAGGAGGTTGATGAAAGCAAGGAGGAGCTGGCCATGACAATCTGCGGATGAGGACGGTCACTGCTCCACCTCGTACAACCCGCTGTCGACAGTGGCGCCGGAGGCAACAACATGCGAGATAGACTTGCCTCCACCCACAGTAACAGAAGAACAGGAGTATGACAGAACCACCATGACTGGAGAAAGAGGTCGGGAGGACGATGTCATTGACAGTGGTCGTGGAGCTAACGGAGAGGAAACACAACAGGTACGGTCATTGGCTGGTTCTTCGAGATTGTCCCTTACAACAATTTCAGCAATCATGCGTACAGTTCAAGATGATTTGCTGATATTTGGCTTGATAGTACAATAGATTGTTCAAAACAAAGTATTCCATCCACGACGCAGCTAATGTAAAATTAATGTTTTGTGATAATGTAACTTTAATTCTCAACTCTTTTTACTGTAGGTGATTGATAAAGTTGGGCAAGCTTTGATCGTTCCCAAAGTGGGAATGTCATTTGATTCAGAGCAGAAAGCGTATGACATGTACAACACGTATGCCGGCAAGATTGGGTTTAGTATCAGAAAGAGCCAGACAAAGTGCCGCCAAGATCGAACTATATAGGAGTACCAGATATATATAGTTTGCAGTAATCAGGGAGAACGAGAAACCGGCTCATCAAAGGCCACTACAAAAACAGGTTGTGAGGCTCGTGTTCAATTTAGTGTCAATAGAGAGGGGATTTGGACAGTGCAAAAGGTTTTAACCGATCAAAATTATTATCTTGCTAGTCCCAATAAGTTGCACAAGTTGAGGTCCCAGCGACGTGTTGTAGAAGCGGACAGAGGGCTAATTGGCCAGATACGTGAAGCTGGGATGAAGCCATATTAGGTCTATGATTTCATGGTAGCGTTCTACGGAGGAGTCGACAAAGTACCATTCTCAAAAACTAATTGCAATAATGAGATTGGTAAGGAAAGGAAGAAGTATTTGGAATCCAATGATGCAAAAGCACTGTTAGAATACTTGAAGAATAAGCAGAGGGAGGATCCAACATTTTTTTATAAGATTCAAGTAGATGAGAAGGATGGTCAGATAGCTAATTTTTTTTGGGCAGATGGTCAGTCCATTATGGATTACACATGCTTTGGTAATGCCGTATCATTTGACACCATGTTTAATACCAATAAGTTCGAATTGCCTTTCGCTCCAATCCTTGGTGCCAACCATCACAAGCAGACAGTAATATTTGGGGCTGCACTGATATTTAATGAGTCCATTGATTCATTTGTTTGGCTATTTGAGACATTTCTCACGACAATGTCAGGCAAGCATCCAAGCACAATTTTCACTGATCAAGACAAGGCCATGGACGGAGCAATTGCTTATGTATTTCCATATACAAGCCATCGTCTTTGCTTGTCGCACATCTATCTTAATGCTGCTAAACATCTCGGGCATGTAATTCATAAGCATCCCGAGAAGCTTCTACCGGATTTTAAGAGATGTGTCTATGAAGACAGATCTGAATGTATCTTCAAGAGGAAGTGGCAAGAATTGTTGCAGGAGTATAACCTTGAGGACAACAAATGGATGGCAACACTGTATAAATTGAGGGGAAAGGGGCTGCAATTTATCGTGACTCATTTACAGCTGATATGAACTCGACTCAAAGGAGCGAAGGAATGAATAATGTCTTCAAGAAAAGATTCCGTAGGAAACTTGGTCTTTCCGAACTCCTTGTAGAGTGTGAGAAGGTTTCTGCCAGCCTTCGCGAGAATGAGTTGGGTGAAGATTTTAGTTCGCGTCGAAAGAACCCAGTTACTTATAGCAATTTACCATTGTTGAAGACCGCTGCTGAATCATATACAAGTCGGATGTTTTCCGAGTTTGAAAAAGAATTTAAAATGCAATTTACATTGTCTTGTAAACTGCAAACAAATGAAGGGCCAATCTTCACATATATGGTTACACATATGCGCAGTGAGCATGGAGCAACAGCTGTATTCAACAGTACGGATATGACTGTTACATGTTGTTGCAGAAAGTTTGAATCCGTAGGTATGTGTACACTTTTTTTTATTCCAATATGATTTTTAATACAAACTGATAAAATATAAAATGCATATCTGATAGGTTTGTTGTGCAAGCATGTTCTCAAAGTCTTGAACATGAATGATGTTTTCATTTTGCCGTTGCAATATATACTAAACACATGGACAAAATATGCAAAGAGAGGCTTCTATATTGAGAAGCAAGGAAGTGATACAGGAAATTTGAAAACACAAGCAGCCCGTATCTCACGGAAGGCAACATCTGTTGCATTGAAATGTTCGACAGTGAAAAAGCTTCTTGATGATTTGGAGAAAGCCATAGATAAGTTGGACTTGGAAGCAGATAATTCTCTTAGCAAGTTGAAAGAAAAATCCAATGAGGTTCTGCTAGTTTCGACTGAGTGTGTTACAGAGACATTAAAAGATACTATATCAATTAGAGTTCCTCCGGTGGTAAAAGGCGCAAAGAGTAAACAATCAAAAATATCTCTTGAAAATAAGAATAGAAAGAAAAAGAAAAATTCTAAAAAGAAAGGTATTTATCGATTGTACCCAATCTAGCAAAGCTATTATCCAGTATATGTATCTCTAGTCATTTTTATTTTATTTTTGATTTTTATGTCTGACTATAGGAGATCAAAAGAATGCAACAGAAAATAGAGAGGAACGCAATGATCCAATTGAATTGATCGTAAGAGATGGCTTGTACTCATTATTTTCCTTTCATATTGTACTTAATCACATGTTTTAAACTATTTCATCTTCCATGATGTAGGACCTTAATGCTAGTAGCATCGACGCTATAACAAACTTTGCAAATGATATTCATTGGCAACATTCGATCATAGGTTCTTCCTTGATCCAAGGCGGATATGCTACTGCCTCAATGCCAACATTATCAAGTGATGTGTATGGTCAGCCTTCGACCATGGCTTCTCCGTTGATTGAAGGCGGATATGTTAATGCATCCATGCTAACATTCTCAACAGATGTGTACGGGCAGCCTTCGACCATGTCTGCTCCTTTCGTCCAAGGCGGATTTACAAGTCTTCTACATGGAGTTCAACAAGAAGTCACTTTGTCCTCGTCCGGTAGAAAGTTACATTTTGATAAATAGCAATTCTCTACCTGTAACATGTTTTTTGCTTTAACATGTGAGTGTGACATGGTTGATGTTTGATGATTTTTCATATGCTTTCGAGAACAATTTGCTCTATCATTCTGATGGAGTGCCAAATCATGAGAATATGGAACCTTGCTTTGTAATATCTACATGATTATCTATTTATTCTCATAGGGCTGCTTTAGTGGAATGCTACTCCTTGGTGTTTAAATTTCAGTCGAATTTGAATCCATTTGCAATCACTTTCCAATCAGGGCTGTATGAGTACTGATTTTATGATGTCAACCTTATTTTCATCATAAGATTTTGAATCTTGTAATTCACTGAAGAAAGTATAGGTTGTAACCAAAAGAACATGCTTCCTTGCAATCCATTGAGCAGAACATCAGCGAGTATTTAACATCTAGTCTTACCTTGTAGCAGGGCATGAAAAGCAGATAAAACACAATCTACTTAACACGGTCTACTTCATGTTCTCGGTCATCGTCTTCTCCATTTAACCTTTACTTGTTCCCTCTTCCTACCCCAAGCTATCTATGAATCCAAGATCGGTGCGTCAATTATAATTCAGAGAAATTTAAAAAACTCAGACATCTAAACTGTACGAGGCTTCGTGGAACACAAACAAGTTGCGTGTGATGGTGCCGGTGGCATAGAAATTCTTGAACAGCTGCCGCAAAAAAGGGAACTTATTTTTGCTGACTGATAATAGAAATACAATGTGATCTAAAAAAGAGTTCGAATCTGAATATTATACTCGTTAAACTATTAGACAGTCATGCTCCAGGGAGATAGGGTATTACAAGTGCAAAGCCTATTGACAAGAAAATTGCTACAACCACAAAGCTAGAAAATCGAACTATTATGAAAGGTGCTGGTTCATCCGTGTGAAATGCTGCTCTTTTTCTGAATCGGGAAAATGAATTCATTTACTTCTTGATTTACAAACGAGTGGCTGCACACGGATATCAGATTGGGCGAGCTCATGGCCGCGAGAGCACGCCGGCGCCATGCACACACGTACCCGCCGAGCGAGCGCTGCACGCCGTCAACCAACATGTGCTCCTCCATGTCGAAGTTCGCCCGCCGTGGCGGCTATACCAGTCTGATCCGGATCTTCTGACGGCGGCAACTCAAGGAGCTTTCCCACAGACTCACACCGTCCATGATATGCCTCCTAGCCCGCCGTCGCAGCCTCTCCGCTCCGCCAGCGCCGCCGCCTCGCTTGGCTGCCGTTTGCTCGGCCTTGGCTGTCCGCTGGGTGTGGAACCAGATGGGGGATCATTTTTCAGTTTGGTGAGCCGATATAACTGCATATCGATCGAGCTGAGCGGAATCGGTAACTCAAGGAGCTTTCCCACAGACTCACACCGTCCACGATGCCTCTTAGCCCGCCGTCGCCGCCACTCCGCTCCGCCAACGCCGCTGCCTCGCTTGGTCGCCGTCTTCTCGGCCTTGGCTGTCCGCTGGGCGTGGAACCAGATGGGGGATCGTTTTCAGTTTGGTGAGCCGATATAACTGCATATCGATCAAGCCGAGCAGAAGCGCTGGGACGGAACGAGCCAAAAAATGCAGCGCTATCATGGGATTCTCAAAGCAATAGATGTTGATATTCCCGGTCACTAGTGCAGAACCGGGCTATAGCCCCGGTTCGTAAGGGGCTTTAGTGCCGGTTCTGTAACCGGCACTAAAGGGTAGGGACTAAAGGTTCCCCCTTTAGTACCGGTAAGGCACGAACCACCGCTAAAGGGCCACCACGTGGCACGAGCCAGGGTCGGGTGTGGAGAGAGCTTTAGTACCGGTTTGTGTTACCAACCGGTACTAAAAAGTTTGGGGGGTTTTGGTTTTATTATTTATTTTTCCCTTAATTTTGTGTTTTCCATTTAATTCTTTTTCGTTTGCTGGTATTTTATGATACTACAAATTGTACACGTTATGCATATATATAATCGAATGTCTCACAACCACACATGTACACCATTATTCACACATACACATGCATATATATATATATATACATATACAGTTTTTTCTACATGTAGCCTTGAGAGCCAGTGGCATTTGCCTTGGTGCCTTTGGAGTGCGATGACAATTGGGAGTAGTTCATTGGGGCGGTAGCTCCTAGTAGAATTCCCCTTTGGGATCTATGACCTTGTCGAGCAAAAATCCCGCTATTTCCTCTTGAAGTGCTCGTATGCGCTCCTATGGTAGGAGCTTGTCCCGCACCGATTCAAACTATTAAGAAGGAGATCAATATGCATGTGTATTAGTTACGTGACTAGATATCGATAATGACGTAAAAATTATGAATAGTATTTTGTCAAACGCGCGTACCCATAGCTGTCTATCAATTTTGGTCCTTTCGGATGTCATCATGCGAATGTTCTCGAAAACGCAGTGTGCACACTGATCTCTCCCCTGCGCCTGCTTCAGGGCCTTTACGAGAATATAATTTAATCAGATAATAATTAATCAAGCATGATAATTAATGGTATTGAAAGTAGAATTAAAGAGATGCACTAGTGCAGAACCGGGCTATAGCCCTGGTTCGTAAGGGGCTTTAGTGCCGGTTCTATAGCCCAGAATTAAAAGAGATGCATGGTAGCTAGCTAGTATTACTTAATTAATTATACCTTGGGTCGAAACCAATACAACTTTTCTTTTCATTCGTCTTGAACCTCTCTCCAATTCCTGAACTTTGCCCAAGCCCTGCCCGTCGGCAAAGAAAATGAATAAACGAGTTATTAAATAGTTGATATCAGGAAATGACGAACTAAAGAGGCCGACATATAGTTAATAATGATTGAAATTACCTATTGACTATCCCCTTCACGGTTGAGTAGGTGTGTTTTTCTTTAAGTAGTGAGTCCAGTACTTCAACTGTTCCTTCGTCAACGTTAATGATTAACATGATCCAATGGTAACTGCATGCACACACGTTTGCATGTCTTAATTAAGAGGGCATGTGCATAATACTCATCAACTATCGTAAACCCCTATACACTTAATTATTAACATCTAGCTAGATAGTAAGTAAAAACGAAATTTATAGTACAAGACAGTGTGACTCACGTGTAGTTGTAAGGAAGTAGTATATGTTCATTGGTATTGAGGCGCTTCAAGAACTCTAGCATGTTTTTCTCTACTTTTTTTTGATATCATGGATATGTCCATGTTTCTTCATTAATGGAATTTGGGTCAATGAACCCAATGCCATAGCGTACAACTTTTTTCATTTCATGCATCTTCATCCTGCATAATACCACAGAAAAGAATATAGTGAGGATAATTACAGGTAATGATCGATCAACGAGCACTACAGCTAGCTTGAGACTTGAATTACAGAAAGAAATCACTTACAGACAATACAAACTGATGATGGATTTGTCGAGTGCGTCTTGATGGAATAACTGAAATAGTTCTGAATACTCAATGGACAGAGCTAGCTGATGGAAGTAATACTCTTCCTTGACTTTCACCATGAGGCCCTCTCAATTGTTACTCTTGGTAATTTTCATGTACCAATCATGCAATTGATACATTATCGTTGGGAGGTTCTTGACCTCCTCAGGCCTTACCAAAGGTTGACCGCGGGCATATTTCCATTTTATGTCATGCTCTTTAAGCTTAGGCATGGGCTCAATCTCGAGGAGTTGTTCAACAGTGATACCGAGCATTTCATCGTTCCGTCTATGCTCGTCGGTTATTACCAGCTGACCGGCGCCGGTACTCTCATGTGTTGGTACAACAAGCGGGGGGATCGATTGCGCCGCCTATTCTCCTAGCTGGGGAACAATTTTCTCGCATTTTTGGCCAGCTACTTGGCTCGAGCTCGAGCTCGACCCCTTTTGTTGTCGTGCTTGATGTGCCTTCCTGATTTGGCGCTCATAGTCCGTCAACGGGCTTGGGAGCTGGTGCTCGCACCATACGAATAAAGTGGTCAATCGTATCCTCGGGCACTTTCTCCCTTGGCGGCGGTGCCGGTTTTGGTGCGAAATGGGCCTCCACTTGGGCCTTCACTATGGCTTCATTTTGCTCCTTGGTCATGTCATAAGGCCTCTACGGAAGAGGCGCGAGGTTTGGACCGTATTGAAATCGCTTGCCTCCGCCTGTACCTCCTGTACTACCTCGACTTGTAGCACTACGCACCATAGTTGTGGCGGCTCTCTTCCATGATTGCTGAGGCAATGGAGACGGCTGATGCGATGTCGGACTTGGAGGAGGAGTGGCACACTTTGGTGGACTCGGAGGAGGAGGAGTGGCCTCACATGTTGGCTGAGTTGAAGCAGGAGGAGTGGCCTCACGTGTTGGCTGAGTTGAAGCAGGAGGAGTGGCCTCACGCGTTGGCTGAGAAGCAGGAGTAGTGGCCTCACGCGTTGGCTGAGTTGAAACAGGAGGAGTGGCCTGAAGCTATTCCGGACTAGGAGGAGCGGGAGTCGTCTGCTCCTCGTCACCTCCTGGGATTTCAAGCTCTAGCTCATGCTGTGTCGGTGGCCTTCGAAAGATTATGCAATCCGTTCTCCATAGGATGATACGATGTATGGCCTCTCCCAGTGTGTGCTCCTCGTCACCTCCAGGAATGTCAAGCGCTAGCCCCGGATATAGGTCCACCACCTCATCAACCATGACACGAGCATAGCCGGCTGGAATCGCTCTGCAATGGTAGGTTGCTCCGGGGGTATTTGTATAAGCAACGGCGTCCGCCGCCTTCACAGATATGTTCTTTATTTTGAAGTGTAGCTCACAGTTAGTGTTCTCCATGATGTTATCCACAGGGTATCTATCTAGCAGTGCGTCGCCCGGGGCGGAACCCACGCTGCTTCTCGGCATGGATGGGACAGTGCTATCCAATGTTGGATCATCCGCTAGCTGCGGCCGCTACTGAGACCCCCTTTCCTGGCTAAGCGAGTCGATCTGCTGCTGCTGCCTCTGCAATTTGAGTGCCAAGTCCGCGTGCGCTGATTCTAGGCCTTGAAGCCGTTCTGCTTCCTGCTTCCTCTGCTCGTCCTCCAGCTTCTTCTTCTCCTCCTCCTCCATATTCCTTCTCGCACGGCTTCTGTAGTCGGTGTTCCAGTCAGAAAAGCCCTCATACCACGGAATAACGCCCTTGCCTCATGTTCTTCCCGGGTGTTCAAGATTTCCCAGGGCGCGCGTGAGCTCGTCGTTCTCTCTGTTAGGCGTGAACACCCCCTCTCGAGCTTCTTGTATTGATTGAACTAACTTAACATCGACTCCTTTAAGACATGCCTTCTTCGAAACCAGGCATGTCTTCGGGTCCAACGCCCCCTCATGCGCATAGAACCAAGTTCTGCACCTGGGGGGCCAGCTCAATGTAACTGGAGTGACCTGTGCAGCCAGCATCTTGATACGTCTCCAACGTATCTATAATTTTTGATTGTTCCATGCTATTATATTACTCCTTTTGGATGTTTATGGGCTTTATTTTACACATTTATATCATTTTTGGGACTAACCTACTAACCGGAGGCCCAGCCCATATTGTTGTTGTTTTGCCTATTTCAGTATTTCGAAGAAAAGGAATATCAAACGGAGTCCAAACGGAATGAAACCTTCGGGAGCGTGATTTTTGGAACGAACGTGATCCGGAGAGCTTGGAGTGCAAGTCAAGAAGCTGCCGAGGAAGCCACGAGATAGGAGGCCGCCCCCCCCTTAGGGCGCGCCCCCTGTCTCGTGGGCCCCTCAGGCGGCCACCGACGTACTTCTTCTTCCTATATATACCTACGTACCCCGAAAACATCCAGGAGCACCACGAAACACAATTTCCACTGCCGTAACCTTCTGTATCCGCGATATCTCATCTTGGAGCCTTCGCCGGCACTCTGCCTGAGGGGGAATCGGCCATGGAGGGCTTCTACATCAACATCCTTGCCCCTCCGATGAGTTGTGAGTAGTTTACCACACACCTATGGGTCCATAGTTATTAGCTAGATGGCTTATTCTCTCTTTTTGGATCTCAATACAATGTTCTCCCCCTCTCTTGTGGAGATCTATTCGATGCAATATCTTTTTGCGGTGTGTTTGTTGAGATCCGATGAATTGTGGGTTTATGATCAGATTTATCTATGGATAATAATTGAATCTTCTCTGAATTTTTTTATGTATGATTGAGTTATCTTTGCAAGTCTCTTCGAATTATCAGTTTGGTTTAGCCTACTAGATTGTTCTTTCTTGCCATGGGAGAAGTGCTTAGCTTTGGGTTCAATCTTGCGGTGTTCTTACCCAGTGACAGAAAGGGTTGCAAGACACGTATTGTATTATTGCCATCGAGGATGACAAGATGGGGTTTATATCATATTGCATGAGTTTATCCCTCTACATCATGTCATCTTGCTTAATGCGTTACTCTGTTCTTATGAGCTTAATATTCTAGATACAGGCAGGAGTCGGTCGATGTGTGTAGTAATAGTAGTAGATGCAGGCATGAGTCGGTCTACTTGTTATGGACGTGATGCCTATATACATGATCATGCCTAGATAATCTCATAACTATGCACTTTTCTATCAATTGCTTGACAGTAATTTGTTCACCCACCGTAATACTTATGTTATCTTGAGAGAAGCCTCTATTGAAACCTATGGCCCCCGGGTCTATCTCTTATCATATTTGCTTTCAATCTACTTTTATTTGCATCTTTACTTTTTGCATCTATATTATAAAATACCAAAAATATATTTATCTTATCATACTATCTCTATCAGATCTCACTTTCGCAAGTGGCCGTGAAGGGATTGACAACCCTTTTATTGCGTTGGTTGCGAGTTCTCAGTTTGTTTGTGTAGGTGTGTGGAACTTTTGAAGAGCCTCCTACTGGATTGATACCTTGTTTCTCAAAACTGAGGGAAATACTTACGCTACACTTGTTGCATCACCCTCTCCTCTTCGAGGAAAACCAATGGAAGCTCAAGACGTAGCACATATCCTGCTCAAACTTATCCCACTTAGCCATTGCCACCGCGTAGCCACCTGGCCCCAGCCTATGGAATTGCTCCTTTTTTGCGGCATTGGCTTTGTTTTTTGGACCATTCGTTAGATAATTCTGATTCCTTGAATTTCACGAAATCGTCCCAGTGTTCTCTTTGGTTCTCCAGTGTTCCCTTGAATTCTGGAGTCTTCTTTCCTGCTTTGACGTATTTATTCCATACAGTTTTCTTGTGGTTGTTGAATGCAATTGCCATCTTCCTAGGAGCAGCGTCCTTGGCTTTCTCTACATTTGCAGCTGTGAAATGATCTGGTAGGGTGAAATGTTCCATGAGATCTTCCCAAAGCGCTTTTCTTTGCTCTATCATCGATACAAGTAAGATCTAGACGGGGCTTTGATGGCTGTTTCCATTCTTGAAGGGAGATCGGGAGTTTGTCCTTCACAAGAACTCCGCACTGACGAATGAACTTGTTCGCAATGTTCTTAGGCGCTATTGGTTCGCCATTAGTTTTGATGGCATCGATGTTGTAGTTTACGCCCTCCTTCAACTTTTTTCCCGGGCCTCGCACTCTGCCTGTAGAAGATTTGCTCGATCCGGAGGGCTGAAAAGAAGAAAGATCGATTCGTTAATATATCTTCAAATCATTTAAAACATGTGATGATCACTAGATGCCTGCTTATATAAATATACCTCGCCGGTCTTTGTTTAATCAAGATCAAAAATTTCTTCGCCGTCATAATCATTAATTTCTTCGCCATCATAATCATTAATTTCTTCGCCATCGTAATCCATGACTTCATCAATTCGGTCATCGCGATCGAATATCATATCATCACCCTCTCCAGTATTGTTCAGATATTGGGAGCCGCCATCTTCTTCTTTATCTAGCGCGCGAGGGGAGCGTATGATCTCGAACAGGGCATCTTCTCCCTCTCTGCCGGTATTGTCCGCCATAACTTTTATTTAACAAATCCAGAACAAATATAAAACAATTTAGTATTCAAATTACAATATGCATGCATGCAATCAATAAGAGGAAATCCTGAATCATAGTACATAATATGCATCGTCTCAAATAATATATAATCTCGAATACATCGTCTCGAATATTATATATCGAATACATCACTAGCTAGCTAGCTAATAAAGATCAAATACTATAGAATAATCTAGGCCACTCGCAGTTCCTGAGGCGCGGGCGGTGGACACCCAAAGAGAAGGAACCATCACAGGATCATTGCTTCGGTGATCTTCCCAAAGACTCTGCCAGGTATTGGAGAACCTGACGTCCATAACAGCCATGTAGCGACGGACATGCTCGTCCTCCTCACTGACACGGCGACGCACCACCTCCGGCGGGGCCGGCTCCCTCCGCACCGAAAGTGGCCCACGGGAACGCTACCAAAGGAGCTCAGGGTCGATGATGGGACCCGGGTTCCTCACCAAGCGGCGAGCCCTTGAAGGTAGCACCTCCCAGTGCCAGCCCGGCGGAACCCAATCCCGGCCATGGGTCCTCTAAAGCATGATGTCGCCGCGAACGGGTCGACGGCGAGGATGCAGGCCGGGCATTGTCGAGAACAAATACTATACGCCACAAAAGTAACATTTTTAAAATGATTGGATTGTGATTTCTTATATGTAAATTCTAAATTTGTATAACTAAAATTATAAGAAACTAAAAACTAACATTTCTATAACATTTCTATAACAATTTGAAATTAATCTAATTCATCTAGCTAAAACTAACATTTCTAAAATTTCTGACATTTCTATAACATTTCTAACATTTCTATATACTATTTGACATTAATCAAAACTTTGTATGAAAAATAGAAAAACAAGAAAAACAAAAAACTAAAAACAGAAAAATTGTGTATGTGTGTGCGTGCACGTGTAGTGTGAGTGTGTGTGTGTGCGCTTGTAGTGTATGTGTGTGTGTGCGCGGTCGACGGCGGCGGCGGCGTGATGGATTGGAGGGAGGAGAGGCCGGGGAAGGGGCTCACAACGTGCGCGGGCGAGGTCGAGGCGACGGGGACGGCGAGGTCCAGGCGACGACGACGGCGAGGCGAGGTCGATCCAAGGTGACAGCGACGGCGAGGCGAGGGGTCGAATGGCGATGGCGCGGGACGGGGCGACGACGCGACAGGGACGGTGATGACGGGGACGACGTGGGACGGGGCCGACGATGACGCGGGGCGGGGGCGGCGACAAGGGGCAGCGGCGATGGGGCAGAGGAGAAGAAGCGGAGGGAGAACTGACGAAATTTTTTTAAGTGTTTTTTTATATAGAACCTACCTTGAGTACCGGTTGGAGCCACTAACTGGTACTAAAGGTCTGTTTTGGCCAGGCGAAGCGGCGGGAAGCGCACCCCCTTTAGTACCGGGTGGTGGCTACAACCGGTACTAAAGCCCTCCCCCCCTTTAGTACCGGTTGTAGCCACGACCCGGTACTAAAGGGGATGCACCGGCTCTAGGCGGTGCGCAAGTTTAGTCCCACCTCGCTAGTCGAGGAGCGCCGAGGCCAGTTTATAAGCCCGGGCACTGCATTGAGCTCCTCTCCAATGCAGGCTTCTGGGCCTACCTCTTCTACTCTGCCCTATTGGGCCTACTGGGCTAGCGGGCCTGCGTCCTGGCCCAACTACAGGTTGGGTTTCTAGTCGTATGCAGACCGCTATGGCCCAGTAGGTGGGCTTTTTGTATTTAGTTTTTGTCTCAACAAAAAATTAGTTTTTTCTACTTTATTTATTTCTGAATATTTTTTCTTTAGGTACAAAAAATTACAAACTTTCTGTTAGTGCGAGTAGATTTCGAATTTGAATAGTTTAAATTTTTTTAGTTTAGTTTTTGTCTCAATAAAAATTTAGTTTTTTCTCTTTTCTACTTTATTTATTTTCATTTATATATTTCTAAATATTTTTTCTATAGTTACAAAAAATTATAAACCTTCTGTTAGTGCCAGTAGTTTTCAAATTTGAATAGTGTAAATTTGAATTATTTGATGAACTAATTTGTAGATGAAGTGCATCCAGTTTTTGCACATAAAATTTCTTTGCGTTTCAAATACCAAAACACATAAGTACCCTAACTATTACAAAGATTCCCTCCGGTTTGTTCAAGGCGGCACTTTCCAGATATATAAGTCTGGAAAGTCACTACAGAAGAAAATGATGATAGTGAAGCCTATCACATGCCAGTGTGGGATCTTTCGGTGTGACACTTTTTCTTCGCGTGTGTCCCTTTGCGCCGTAACCATGGACAATCTTCATCATTTAACTGGATGCTCGGATCAATATTCACTGTGAATGGAGCAATTTCATCAAACTTTTCATAATCTTCTAACATGTCTGTCTTGTCATCCACTCCCACGATGTTTCTTTTCCCTGAAAGAATTATGTGGCGCTTTGGCTCATCGTATGATCCATTCGCTTCCTTATCTTTTCTTTTTCTCGGCCTGGTAGACATGTCTTTCACCTAGAAAACTTGCGCCACATCATTGGCTAGGATGAATGGTTCGTCTGCATACACAAGATTGTTGAGATCCATTGTTGTTATTCCATACTGCGGGTCTTCCGTTACCCCGCCTCGTGTCATATTGACCCATTTGCACCGAAACAAAGGGACCTTCAAACCACCTTCATAGTTAAGTTCCCATATGTCCTCTATGTAACCATAATATGTTTCCTTTCCTGTGTTGGTTGTTGCATCAAAGCGGACACCACTGTTTTGGTTGGTGCTCTTCTTATCTTGGGCGATCGTGTAAAATGTATTCCCATTTATCTCGTACCCTTTGAAAGTCATTATATTGGAAGATGGTAACTGGGATAGCAAGTATAGGTCATCTTCAATATCGCCATCATGCATGGCACGTGTCTGCAACCAACCGGCAAAAGTCTTTGTTTGTTCACGTGTAATCCAGTCGTCAGACTGCTCCGGGTGTTTGGAGTGTAGAAAATTCTTGTGTTCCTCCATATACGGAGCCACCAAGGCGGAATTCTGTAGAACTGTGTAGTGTGCTTCAGTGAGAGAATGTCCGTCCATACATATTATTTGATCCCCTCCTAGCGTGTCTTTCCATCCAGTCTGCCCTTATGCCGCGATTCAGGAACACCAATCGGCTTAAGGTCAGGAATAAAGTCAATACAAAACTCAATGACCTCCTCATTTTCATGGCCCTTCGAGATGCTTCCTTCTGGCCTAGCACGGTTATGAACATATTTTTTAAGACTCCCATGAACCTCTCAAAGGGGAACATATTGTGTAGAAATACATGACCCAAAACGTTAATCTCTTCGCGAAGGTGAACTAGGACGTGCGTCATGATGTTGAAGAAGGATGATGGGAACACCAACTCGAAACTGACAAGACATTGCACCAAATCACTCTGTAACCTTGGTATGATTTTTGGATCGATTACCTTCTGAGAGATTGCATTGAGGAATGCACATAGATTCACAATGGCTAATCGAACATTTTCCGGTAGAAGCCTCCTCAATGCAACCGGAAGCAGTTGCGTCATAATCACGTGGCAGTCATGAGACTTTAGGTTCTGGAACTTTTTCTCTGCCATATTTATTATTCCCTTTATATTCGACGAGAAGCCAGACGGTACCTTCATGCTGAGCAGACATTCAAAGAAGATTTCCTTCTCTTCTTTGGTAAGAGCGTAGCTGGCCTGACCCTGATGTATGTCATCTTTTCCGTGCATGCGTTGCTGGTCCTCCAGTGCCTCTGGTGTATCTTTTGTCTTCCCATACACGCCCAAGAAGCCAAGCAGGGTCACGTGAAGATTCTTTGTCACATGCATCACGTCGATTGCGGAGCGGACCTCTAGGTCTTTCCAATAGGGAAGGTCCCAAAATATAGATTTCTTCTTCCACATGGGTGCGCGTCCATAAGCGTCCTTCGGAACAGGTTGTCCGTTAGGACCCTTTCCAAAGATTACCTTCAAATCCTTGACCATATCATGTACATCAGCACCAGTACGGTCGCAAGGCTTCCTCCGGTGATCCGCCTCACCTTTGAAATGCTTGCCTTTCTTTCTTACGGGATGCCTGCTCGGAAGAAATCTATGATGTCCCAGGTACACATTCTTCCTACAACTATCCAAATATATGTTGTCGGTATCATCCAAACAGTGCGTGCATTCGCGGTATCCCTTGTTTGTTTGTCCTGAAAGGTTACTGAGAGCAGGCCAATCATTGATGGTCATGAACATCAACGCCTTTAGGTCAAATTCTTCCTGTTTGTGCTCATCCCACGCACGTACACCTTTTCCACTCCACAGCTGTAATAGTTCTTCAACTAATGACCTTAGGTACACATCAATGTCGTTGTCGGGTTGCTTAGGGCCTTGGATGAGCACTGGCATCATAATAAACTTCCACTTCATGCACAACCAAGGAGGAAGGTTATACAAACATAGAGTCACAGACCATGTGCTATGGTTGCTGCTCTGCTCCCCAAAAGGATTAATGCCATCTGCGATTAGACCAAACCATACGTTCCTTGGGTCACCTACAAACTCCTCCCTGTACTTTCTCTCGATCTTTCTCCACTACGACCCGTCAGCGGGTACTCTCAACATTCCGTCTTTCTTACGGTCTTCTCGGTGCCATCGCATCGCCTTGGCATGCTCTTTATTTTGGAACAAACGTTTCAACCATGGTATTATAGGAGCATACCACATCACCTTCGCAGGAATCTTCTTCCTGGGGCGCTCGCCCTCGACATCACCAGGGTCATCGCGGTTGATCTTATAACGCAATGCACCGCATATCGGGCACGCGTTCAAATCCTCGTACTCACCGCGGCAGAGGATGCAGTCATTAGGGCATGCATGTATCTTCTGCACCTCTAAACCTAGAGGGCAGAAAGCCTTCTTCGCTTCGTACATACTCTCGGGCAATTCGTTGTCCTTTGGAAGCATATTCTTTATCATTACCAGCAACTTTCCAAATCCCTTGTCAGATAGACCATTCTCTGCCTTCCATTGCAGCAATTCCAGTGTGGTGCCCAACTTTTTCTTGTCACCTTCGCAATTCGGGTACAACACTTTCTTGTAATCCTCTAACATGCGCTGCAACTTCTTCTTCTCCTTTTCACTTGCGCAGTTTCTCTTTGCATCGGCAATGGCCCGACCTAGATCATCAGGGGGCTCATCTGATGCCTCTTCTTCAGCTTCTTCCCGCATGGCCGGCTCAGCTTCTTCCCCCATTGTTGTATCATCGTATTCCGGGAACCCATGCCCAGGATAACTATCGTTGTCCTCTTCTTCTTCATTGTCTTCCATTATAACCCCTCTTTCTCCGTGCTTGGTCCAAACATTATAGTGGGGCATGAAACCGGACTCAAACAGGTGGACGTGAATGGTTCTTGAGTTAGAGTAATTGTGACCATTCTTATAACCAGCACATCGACAAGGCATAAAACCATCCGTCCGCTTGTTTGCCTAAGCCGCAATCAGAAAAGTATGCACGCCATCAATAAACTGGGGAGAGCATCGGTCATCGTACATCCATTGCCGGTGCATCTTTATTACACATCTGTGTCCCTAACTTGAACCCACTACTCAAATTTGCCATTAATTTCAAAGTCTGCTCAAATTTGCCCTTCTCCCGTTAGTTGCACTTATAAAAATGCCCTTCCGTGCCGTTTCCGTCAAGTCAAAGCTGTTTGACTGGTATCTGGCCGTTTATTTGACATTTTTGCCCCTGTGTATTTTTTAGTCTAGGAAACAGAAGAAATAGGAAAGAGCACTGTAGCAATTGGGCCATGATGCTGTAGCAAGCAGGCTTATTCCAGCCCAGCCAACCCAGCCGAGGTTATCTTCAATCTCGTGCACGGCACCCCCGCACCAGAGAGCATGTGTTCTCCACCATCGCCATTAGCACGGCCAGCGACCAAAACTCACCGCCCCTCCGTGTCTCCGACGTCCGCCGCTATGCGTTCTACCAATCCACCGAAGAACTCGACCTAGGACAGCCCAGGCCAAGCAAATCGACCTCGGCTTCATCGCCTCCGACCGAAGACCGCCGGCGTCGATTCGTGACCTCTCCCCTCTCCCCTCTCCTGATGAGCACACCTACAGCCCTGCTGCATACCCACCTTCTCTCCCCTCTCCTTTACAGTTCATTTTTGCGCCATAGCAAGTCTATCACCGTAGTAGTCCACTGTCGCCGCCGGCGTGCTCTTTCCCGATGATGTTGTCTTGACTCGTCCCAGTGAAGCCCCCTTCCGTGCTCCTAGCGCATCCAGGAAGCTAGCGCGCCCGTCCGTGAGCTCGCCGGCAAGACACGACCCTATCCCCGTCGTGCCAGTGGCAGCGCCGCCACTGGCCTCGTTCGTCCCGGCGATTCCAGCCACCCTGCGCACTCCAGCTAGCAACCCTGGATGAGGGAGAGGAAACGTTAGCTACCCCACACCTCAGCGGCCGTCCCCGGGTCCTCCCTGTGAGCCTCCGTCGTGGATTTTGGTCGCCGGGAACTAATCTCCGGTGAGGTCTTTAATTAAGTGTTAATTACCCTGCTAACAGCCATCCTAAGCTACTGCCACATGGCCCCAGTGGCATACTTAACCGCTATTTTGGATAACAGTAAGCACAGTAGCCCCACTAGCCACTTTGACCATGGCTTAATTAAAACAATATATTGCAAGAAATATTGGTAAGCAAATGACATGTGGGCCCAACATCTACTTTGAATAGTCATTTTCTTTTTTTTCCTTTTTCTACTTTGGACCCACATATAACTGTGTGAGAGAGGGGGTGAGCTAAAGGGTTTTTCGGTTTTATTTTTTTAGAGTGGATCCCACCAGTAAGTGACACAAGGAGACAAGGGTAGAAATGTCAAAGAAACAGCCAGATACCGGTCAAACAGGTTTGACTGGACGGAAACAGAATGGAATGACATTTTTATAAGTGCAACTAACGGTAGAGATGCAAATTTGAGCACACTTTAAAATTAGGGGTAAATCTGAGTAGGTGGTTCGAGTTAGGGATAGAAATGCAAATGGCCCTATTCTTTATCATTACCAGCAACTTTCCAAATCCCTTGTCAGATAGACCATTCTCTGCCTTCCATTGCAGCAATTCTAGTGTGGTGCCCAGCTTTTTCTTGTCACCTTCGCAATTCGGGTACAACAATTTCTTGTAATCCTCTAACATGCGCTGCAACTTCTTCTTCTCCTTTTCACTTGCGCAGTTTTTCTTTGCATCGGCAATGGCCCGACCTAGATCATCAGGGGGCTCATCTGATGCCTCTTCTTCAGCTTCTTCCCGCATGGCCGGCTCAGCTTCTTCCCCCATTGTTGTATCATCGTATTCCGGGAACCCACGTCCAGGATAGCTATCGTTGTCCTCTTCTTCTTCATTGTCTTCCATTATAACTCCTCTTTCTCCGTGCTTGGTCCAAACATTATAGTGGGGCATGAAACCGGACTCAAACAGGTGGACGTGAATGGTTCTTGAGTTAGAGTAATTGTGACCATTCTTACAACCAGCACATGGACAAGGCATAAAACCATCCGTCCGCTTGTTTGCCTAAGCCGCAATCATAAAAGTATGCACGCCATCCATGAACTGGGGAGAGCATCGGTCATCGTACATCCATTGCCGGCGCATCTTTATTACACACCACCGAATAGATGAAATTAATACAAGTTCATACATAAAGTTCATACAACACTTAAATGCAATATACAAATAACTCTCTAGCTAAAGAATTTAAATGCAACAACAAATGCGATCAAGATCGCAACTAAGGTAACAATTGATCCAACAGCATATGATACCAAGCCACACTATCAATGGCATATTTTCTAATCTTTCTACTCTTCAACCGCATTTTCTCCATCTTGATCTTGTGATCATCGATGACATCGGCAACATGCAACTCCAATTCCGTCTTCTCCCCCTCAATTCTTTTCAATTTTTCTTTCAAATACTCATTTTCTCTTTCAACTAAATTTAACCTCTCGACAATAGGGTCGGTTGGAATTTCCGGTTCACATACCTCCTAGATAAAAATATCTATGTCAACTTGATGGGCACAATTTGTCATAAACACGAAATGCAACAAATAGTTCTAAAAGAGAATATACCACATCCGAATCATAACACGGACGAGGGCCGACGGGGACGGATATCAAAACCATGGCACTATGTATAACAAACAACGTACGAGTAAGATAATTATACAAGTAACTATATATCTAAATCACACAAACATGATTTTCTTTATATAAAAAAGATAAGAACAAGAGGCTCACCACAAGGTGGTGCCGGCGATGGGTTGGTGTGAACGATCGACGGTGGTTACGGCGGAGACGGGAAGGCACTAAGTAAACCACACCTACATATGCAAACTAAGAGTTATTTTAAGCTCAAATTGCATATAAATCAAATAAAGTACCACATATAATTCCTCCCAAATTACAAAAACCCACAAATTAATCACTATATAAAGCATTACAAGAGCTAATCTAGCAATGAGATATGAAAGGACAAACTTGCTAACCTTTGTGGTCACTTGAATGGATGGGGGCGTTCAAATCTTGACAAAATTTAGGCAAAATGTGTGATGAGATCGAGGGGAAGAGAGGAAGAACAGAGAGGAGGAGAGGGGAAAGGGGGGAGAACAGAGCGAGCTGGACGAAGGGTTTATATGCAGGATGACCTATAGTACCGGTTAGTGACAAGAACCGGTACTAAAGGTGCTGGAGGGACCCCAGTCTGACAACATCCTGCCACCACACCCTTTAGTATCGGTTCGTGGCACGAACCGGTGCTAAAGGTTCACCATGAACCGGTACTAATGAGCTCCGCCCGCCTAGCCGTTGGAACCGGCACTAATGGTCACATTAGTGCCAGTTTTGATACAAACCGGGACTAATGTGCTTCACATTAGGCCCTTTTTCTACTAGTCGGTCTTCCAAAGCTTAAACACCGTTGATGCATGAGACACTTTGTTCCAAACTTTTACCGGGCATGCAAGAGCAAGGAGTTTTGCAAAGACCTTACCCTTGTTTGCGTTGCATTCAACACCGACACATTCAAAAGCCGATATGATAAACTCCTCAAGACTTTGGAGAAGAACAAAGGGGGGGAAGAATTCTTGCTTAGTCACGAGCCGGATAAAGAAAAGTGGTCACACGCTTAGAGCATCTCCAGCCGTTGGCCCCCAAGGGGCGCCTAAAATCGCCGCCTGGGGGCGAGCCGGCGCAAAAACAGGGCCTGGGGGCGAGTTGGCCCCCCAGTTGTTGGCCCCAGGCGCGCCCCCAGACGCGTCTGATTTTTTTAAAATTCAACAAGTTCGGCGAAATTCGGTTAAAACACGTCTAAATTTTGGCAAACTTTGGCATATATTGTTTCGCGACGCGTTTACAAACATAAACTAAAAAAAGAAGTCACTAAAAGCGGAGTAGTCGCCGTCGTCGCCGCCATCGTCGCCGCCCACTGTTGTCGGCCTTCTCCTCCTTGACGCGGTCGCCCCTGTTGGACCCCTGCCCGACGTCGCCGTAGCGGACTAGTGGCGGCGGCGCGTCGTCTTCCTCGTCGCTATCATCGAGGACGACGACTCCTCCTTCTTCACGGCCCCGGCGGCGCTGCTCGAAGCGTCGCATGGCGGCGATCTGGCGCTCCCGCTCCATCCTCACGAAATCCTTGCGCGCCCATTTCAGGGCCACGTAGTCGTCGAGCTCAGCGTCGCCGAGCTCCGTCTTCACGGCGGGGAGCCCCGGCTCCGTTTTCACCGGCGCGAGCCCCGGCTCCGTCTTCGGCTTGACGAAGCATGGAGGAGCCGACAAGGAGGCGCGCCAGCCGCCCTCGTTGATGACGATGCCGGCGCTGCGAGTGCGCCGGCTGAGCGGCGTCTCCGCCGCGGGCTCCACCTTGACGCCGAGCAGCGCTAGAGATCCAGAGGATTGGGAAGAAGCTCGCGACGAGGAGTGCGAGGAAGAAGACGAGGGGGTGACGAACCTCCTGCACAACCATTGCCCGACGCGTTGGCGCTGGGCCCGGGCCGCCGGGGGGTATGCCAACGACAGGTTGTTGCCGCCCTCGAGGTGCGAAAGCAGGCCCTCCAGCGTGTGGCCGGGGAAGCCCCACCACACGTGGCGCCCCTCGCTGTTCTTCGTGCCGCCCACCACCGGCGCCCCGTTGGTGGACGCTAGCCGCTGCTCCTGATGGCGCACGAAGTAGTCCGCCCACGCCGCATGGTTGTCGGCTTCGTACTGGGGGAGGGCGAGCTGCTCATCGGTGAGGGAGGCACGCACGAGCTCGACCTCGGCGGCGAAGTAGTGGGGGCGCCGCGGCGTCGGGCAACGGGGGAACGGACACTCGCCCATTGCTCAACCTCCACCCCGTCGGCCCGGCGCGCATGTCCGGCGGCGCCGGGATGTTGGCCACGAACAGGAGCCAAGACTCATGTTCGTTGAGCGAGCGGCGGCCGAAGCCATTGGCCGCCGCAGAGTCGCCGGGGAAACATGCAGCCATCGGGAGAGGGAGATATGGGAGGAGGAAGGGCTCGGCGGCAGCGTACGGGGAGATGGAGGGCTCGGCGGCGGCGTGCTGGAGAGGGAGAGCTCGGCGTCTAGGCTGGTGTGGCCAGAAGCGAGGGAGGCCGGTGGCTTAAATAGGCGGGCTCGTGTGTACGCGTGGCGGAAGGGGAGGCGTCGCCGCGCCGCCCCGTGACGCACCACCCGTGAGGAATCAATGGCAAGGCTGACCGGCAGCGGCAGCCTTGGCATTGATTCCCGCGGGAACTGAGGCGATGAGGGCGACGAAGCGCCCGTCTCGCTGACTCGGCGGGCCCGCGTCTGTTTCGCGCCAAAACTACTTGCCCCGGCGCCCCGGGGCGCCCCCCAGCATGCCGGGTTCGGCCTGGGCCCGCCTGCGCTAATTTCGGCCTAGGCCGGCGAAAATCGGGCTCCTGGGGGCGCGACTGGGCCGTTTTTTCGGCGCCGGCGTGAAAAAAGCGCCTCGGGAGGCCGTTCTGGGGGCGTGGCTGGAGATGCTCTTACGATGAATGTGGTATGCGATATGGGACACGACAAGCAACATGGTTGAATGCTTCAACAATATGTTGAAGGGTGTCTGTTCCTTGCCGGTGACCGCAATACTCAAGTACACTTTCGTCAAGCTCAACGAGTACTTCCAAAAGCATTCCAATATCATGGCCAAGTGGGTTGGCGAGAAGATGAACTATCCATTGAAGGTTCATGATTGGTTGTTGCATCAAGCGTGCAAGTCCGCCAAGCAACAAGTCATATAGTACAATGAAAAAAAATGATCTATGAAATTGATGAGTTGGGTGGGACAATAAGAGACGGTGTGTCTTATGGTGGAGTTGCGTATGAGGTGCACCTCAAAATCTGATGGTGCCAGTGTGAGAGGCCACCCAAATATCATTGGCCTTGCTCGCATTTGATGACCGCAACATGGGCGGGAAAGTTGCGTGTTTCCGACGGTACAATGGTGTGGTTGCACGAGTTTACATTGGAACAAACGAGGTTGACATGGGCGCCTCGATTTAATCGTTTCCTTGATAAGTCACAATGGCCTGAGTATGATGGCCCAGACATTGTGCCAGATCCCGGACTCATGGTGCCAATGAGGGGACGAAGAAGAAAGAATAGGTTCAGGAGTGACATGAATGATCTAGCTGGATACACCGGAATGAAGCAATTTGGTAGTGGTCATTTCATGGAGACACCAGACACCAACAATTATGGAGAATGCAAGGAAACAGGACACAACGTCAGGAGATGCACGAAGAAACCTAGAACCAACACGTGAACTAGTAAAACACGTGGAGGAAGGACTGGCCTTGGAGTGGGCCGTGGCCATGGAGGAAGGACTAGCCTTGGAGTGGGTCGTGGCCATGGAGGAAGGACAATACTTAGAGGGGGCCACGGACTGGTGGTTCTAGGACACGTCGGGTAGATAGGGGAAGGCCTATCGACGTGTTGCTCAATCCGGATGGTTGAAATAATGTGAATGGTACTACTTTTAATATGTTCATGTGTTGATATATTTGCCTCTTTTACATGTCAATGTGTTCATATTTTGATTTAACATCTTTAATTGTTGTAGGCATGGCTTCATCCGGTTCCATGATGAGGCAACCGTGTGCTAACCAAGAAGACATGCTGCACAAATGGGAGAACGCATCTTTGGACAAGGTGAAGGAGAAAGATGTGAAGATTCCGCCATGTTGGTGTGGAGATTTTTGCAAGGTGAAGTTGTCCACCGACCGAAAGAAGTCATGGACGGAAGGAAGGAGATATTTTGTATGGCCCAACTATGCTTATGATCGTGCGCTTCCAACTAACGCCTATGACCAACCATCGGTATGCTAGAGAAGTAACATGTTACTCTAAAATGTTTGTCAGCACTAACATCCACACAGTCGCCGCCTCCTCTATGCAAGTATTTCACGTGGATAGATCATGAAGTCCCAGAAGATGTCCAAAAGGACCAATATGAAGATTGTCTTTGGCACCAGCGGCTGTTCGAAGAAAGGTTTCGAATCGGCTTGGAGGAAGAGCGTCGTCAGAAGGAGAGTATAGAGCGGAAGCAACGCGAGGAGGAGAAGGCACGCCAAGAGAAGCTTGCTCGTGAGGAGGAGAGGGCAAGAAAGCTTGCAAAGGCTCGCAAGGCGCAAGAGGAGGATGAGGCACATGACAAGAAGGGGAAATGGCCCCGTATGACTCAGTAAAGCCTTCGCTTCGGTGGACTCGTCATGTAACCGGATGAAACCATGCCACATTTATCATTTATCATGAACTATGTAGTACTAAGGCAAGAAGCCATGTGTCGTGAATTTGTCGTGAATGAATTTACCATTTGTATTGAATTTTTTGTGAGAACTAAAGTTTGTCAGCAATTTCCGTGGTGATTTTTTTATAAACTGTTGTGCTCAGATGAGGGGCAGAACAGAGAAAGTCCTCTGTTTTTAATCCTACCGACACACCCCCCGGCGGTAGGTTGCTGGACCCTACCGCCAGAGCCCATGGCGGTAGGGGTGCCAATGTCTCTGTTATGGGAAAAATAACCATGTGGCGGTAGGGTTGCCAGCCTACCGCCAGAGCCCATGGAGGTAGCGGGTGGATTCGGTTCTGTTACGAGAAAAGTCCACCCCTTGGCGGTAGGGTCATTTCTCATAAATATATGTTGAACATTTTTCAACTTCGTAAACTTTTTTAAACTCGTGAACATCTTTCAAACTTGTGAATGTTTTTTAAATCATAAAAATTAATTCAAATTCACAAATATTTTTTGACTTAACGAATATGTTTCGAGTTTTGGATATTTGCTCAACTTCGCAATAGATTTTCAAACTCACTATCATATTTATAAATTGATTAACACTTATAAGTTTGCGAACATTTTTTGAGTTCATGAAGATTTTTTTTTCATTTTTTGAGTTGCTGATATTTTCTCAAATTCATGATCAGTTTATAATACTCAAAACTATTTTGGAGTTCACTATTTTTTTTCAAATGCAAGAATCCTTTTCAAATTTGCGAACATTTTTTTGAGTTCATGAACATTTTTCTAAACTCTTGAAGATTTTCCAAATTTGTTTCCAGATTTGCGAACATTTTTACAAACTCCTGAAATTTTTATGTATTTATGAAAATTTCAAATTTCCGAACATTTTGTTTCTGATTTGGGAACTTTTTTTGAGTTCACGAACATTTTTCTAAACTCCTGAAGTTTTTTTTTTATTTTCAAATTTTCAACATTTTTCTGATTTTTTTACCAAAGAACGGTAGGGCAAAAACGCTACTGTAAGTCATTTTTCATTAGGGAACATTTTTTGAGTTCACAAACATTTTTCCAAACTAGATTTCTTTTTCGTATTTCAGAATACTTTTTAAATTTCCAAAATTATTTTTTCTGATTTGCGAACATTTTTCAATATCATGTACATTTTTAAAAATCGTAAAAAAATCGTGACTATTTTGCAGGCTGGCCGGCCCATGAAATTTCCGAACATTTTGTTTCTGATTTGGGAACTTTTTTTGAGTTCACGAACATTTTTCTAAACTCCTGAAGTTTTTTTTTATTTTCAAATTTTCAACATTTTTCTGATTTTTTTACCAAAGAACGGTAGGGCAAAAACGCTACTGTAAGTCATTTTTCATGAGGGAACATTTTTTGAGTTCACAAACATTTTTCCAAACTAGATTTCTTTTTCGTATTTAAGAATACTTTTTAAATTTCCAAAATTATTTTTTCTGATTTGCGAACATTTTTCAATATCATGTACATTTTTAAAAATCGTAAAAAAAATCGTGACTATTTTGCAGGCTGGCCGGCCCATGAAAGGAGCGACCGGTCTACCAAACAGCTGCAAACCCTCAAAAAAAAAAAACCAAACAGCTGCAGGGTTCAATTGTTTTTCGCAGTGGAGGAGCCGGTGTATTTAGGCATATCCTATTTGGCGCATACGCTTATGAGCCGGTGTATTTACGGCGCTGCAGGCATTTCTTATTGGACCGGCCCGTTATGTTCTTTTTTCCTGGTTTTGAACCAGCAAAAATTGTGTGCCGACGGTGATTCGAACACACGACCAAGTTGCTGAAAGCGCACTGCTGTAGCCACCAGGAACACCCGCTTGACTGTGTAAAGTTAGCTCGTTTTTCTCTTTTTTACTTTGTTCTTAAGTTCGGTTTCTTTTTTATTCTTTTTCTTTTTTCTTATTTTCTCATCTTTCTTTGTTTACTTTAGTGCGCCGTTTTTTTTCAAATTCGATGAACTTTTTTCAGAACCGATGAACTTTTTCAGAATCGATAACTAATTTTCAAATTCGATGAATTTCTTTTAATTGAATGAACATTTTTTAAATTTGATGTACTTTTTTTGCAAAATCGATGAACTTTTTCAAAAACCCATGAACTTTTTCCATATCCGATGAACTTTTTCCAAATCTGATGAACTTTTTTTCAAATTCGATGAACTTTTTTAAAAATTTTGTGAACTTTTTGCAAAAAAAATTCAAATCCGATGATCTTTTTTGAAAAGTTGGTGAACTTTTTCGAAATTTGATGAACTATTTTTCAAATCCGATGAACTTTTTTGAAATTCAATGAACTTTTTCCAAATTTTGGTGAACTTTTTTTTCAAATCCATGAACTTATTTCAAACTCATGGTCATTTTTCATTGTTGTGAACTGTTTTTTCAAAATTATTGCACTTTTTTTCATTTCATGAACTTTTTTTTTTGAAAGTCAATGAACGTTTTCTTCCAAAATGAAGAACTTTTTTCAAAATCACGATCTTTTTTCCAAATAATTCAAAAAAATTAAGTGGTACCATAGATGAATGACTATGTTCAATAGAATAGCACTGTGGCCTTGCTTCTGCCTCTGTTAATAGTCACAGATAGCAAGTAGCTCGTGTGGCTGGTGGCACCTGTTTGTTAGCATGCGGTGGCGAGTTCGAATCCTGAGGAGAGCATCATTTTCACCCGTTTTTGGTTTTGCGAGCGTTTTATGTTCACTGGTTTGCACTCTTCATGGGCCGGCCCAACGCGGCGCGCTGCAGGCGCCAGGAGCTCCAACGGGCGCCTGCAGCGCCGTATAGGAGCTCTCGTGTATTTATACACGGTGTGCCCTGCCTTCTCCTCCGTGCGCTCCATTCTTCCTCCATCTGTCACCTCGTTCGGGCACCAGGTGAGGTGAGGCACATTCACGGTGCGTGTGCTCCCTCGGTCCCTCCCTCCCTCCGTGCGCAGCCCTTTCACCTTGTTCGAGCACTAGTTAGCTAGATCTTAGAGGATATTCTTGACTGGAGGCGAGCGGGTGTAGGTGTAGGTGGTCCAGATAGGTTTGTGAGACATTAATCTATGTGTATTGGTTGGAGTGGGAGTTCCGTCGGTTGATGTTCGCATCGACTAGCGGATTCTTCTAATTATTTTGCTCTCTTCTATAAAAATATGGTACGCCATTGACGTGCTCTCGAAAAAAAAAACATCGATCGAGCACCAGGTGAGACGACACCTTGTGGTTATCTGCGAGCGCATTTTTTTGCGTGGATGTGGGGCTTTTCAGATCTCTGCATTTTTAAACTGCTCTGACATGCGGTGTCCTTCTCCGCTTCCTTCTTATTTCCTTGATGTTGCAGCTTGACGCGCGATGGAAGCAGGGGGCGATGGACCACTTCAGCAGAAGCAATGTATCCTGCTGCAGCGTCACCTCCGCCATCTCTCTACCGCCGCCCGCGGCCTCACAACGATAGACTGCCTGATTAGCATAGCCTCCAACAAGAAAAATTAGCATAGCCCCTGCTGTTCGTTAATGGGGGTGGCCGGTCATTTGGGGGGGGGGGGGCTGTGCCCCCCCTCGGCTCCGCCACTGGGCTTGGGAGCGCGGTCTACGCTTCTTCTGGGAGATGGTCATCTACATCGCCTCCGGGAGCATGCTGATCGCCGCCGGTGTCCTTCCCTCCGTTGGCGGCCCGGCCATGGTGCTGGTGGTGGCGGCCATGGAGATGGGCGTCATCGCCACGGCCGCCGAAGGCGATTCATCTGTGAGCGTGGCAGTAAAAGTCATCATAGCCATCATGGGTGCGCTTGCATTCGAGTACATCCTTCTCGGTAGGACGGCGGCGTGAACGAGATTCCGGCTGTAATGTGTGGTTTGGTGTCGGATGAGATTCCGGCTGATGTTAAACCTTAATAAAAATAAATAAAGACTACTCGAGGGAGGGAGAGAAATGAGCTACTTGGTTTAGCTAATGTTTTTTGTTTGAGCCATAGAAAATGGCGATATATAACTTCAACAGTTTCCCATGAACGTCTTGTACATGAATATCAAGATTGGCATGCAGGTATCTGCAGTTTACGTTCTGGTGAACGAGATGCACAAGTGGCTTGTTCGTTTGCTTTAGTTCATTAGTACCTTTCAACTGATCTTGCTTGCTTGTATTATGTATGTGTTGATATTTTCACTGTTTTCTTTTGATTGTGTTCCATGTAGTACTATCAAGTTGGGAGTCAGATTTCTGCATATGTCCCATTTTGTGTGTTTGTTCTTGGTGAATGTCTATCTGGTTCTGACTGAAAATTTTCAATATTTTTTGCTTTGTTGAGATTCACCCGAGTCTTTATTTCGCTCATTCCTTGCAAATTGCCATCGAAATGAGCAGTGATTCGCCGCATGCATCAATAACCGTATTTATTTTAAGATTTACAAATTTTCTCACAAGAGCAAAACACATTTTATTAATTGGTGTAGCAAAACACAACCGTTTGACATCATATGACTAACCGGCTCTTTAGCTCTTCAAGGTTACTCGACGTGACCATGGAATCAAATGACCACAATTTCAGGTTGAGTGTCCTGTAGCCAATTTTGCAATCGTACTCTCTTTTTTCTGACAGAAATGGTGCTGTGCATACTGTCAATTACTAGCCCCCAGTGGTGCACCTGAAAATAGCATTGGATCTTCAACTGGTTAGACAAAGCACATGCTGCTGAAATTACGAGTTATGGAGCTGCCTGTGTTGATGTAGAAAGAAAACTGATTGCTGTTCTGGTACACTAGCTGTAGACCTGTAGTTTATATATGGGATGACATACCAGAGCAAGTGATAGCTGCATACATAAAAATGGAATAGTTCATGCCATAAAAATTCTTCTATTTTTTTAGAACGAAGACGCCAGATGCGTCCGGCTTTAAATTAATAAAGCCCCAACGGCAGTGTACCACACCAAGTCTTAATACATCACCAAAAGCCCTGCCGGCTTTAGCACCAAAGTTGAAATGAAACTAACAAGCCGCCAATCGAGATTACAGGGCAGAGCCCGTACAGAGCACGCAGGCTCGTCAAGCAACAAAAGAAACAAAGTCATGACTCTCTAGCCATCACATACACTTGCACCAGTCGTTGTTGGGCGGTCTTGATCAGCTCAGCATCCTTGTGCCTCCCCAACAGACTCCACTGCTGCAATAGAAGGTTGCATTTGAAGATGATATTAGCCGGATGATTTGGGAAGCACCCTTCTATAGTGAACTTGTTCCTAGTTAGCCATAAGGCTCAGAGAAGTGCCCCAACACAACTCCACTATTTACTGGGGGTGAATTATCTATTCAGATGTTGCACAAAGAAACGACGTCTGAAAACCAGGCATATGTTACACAAACCCTTGTGACAAATCATCTAAACCGCGCGCTCTCTGAAAAAATGAGCCTCCAGCCGGCACAAGATTAGCTTCCATGACAAATCATCGTCGAAAGCACCGTGTTCCAATCAACTTAAAGAATAGCTTCCATTACACAATTGGAAATTGGTTTGATCATTTTTGTCAATCATTCGTGTCCATGTCAGTAAAAATAGTTTCCAACAGAACTGAAGTATATTTAAACCTAGCTAGCAAAAAATTGTAGCACTTAAATTTGCTTCAGACGAAATGGAAATTTGCCTAAAAAAAGGAGATAATCTGCTTCCACCTGTGCACACTAGAAAAATTAGCCTCCTTGTGGCACAAGATTGCTCGACCTCTTGTGATGGTAAACGGTGAAAGCACCACTAGCACTGCTAGGAATGACCCGGTGTTCCAATCAACTCGAATACTAGCTTCCATGACAACTGGAAATTTGTTTGATTATTTGATCATTTGTATCTGGTGGGGAGAATTCTGCGTCTAATTTCTGCTTATGTCACATTTCTGTGTTTGTTCTTGATGAAATTGATGAGAAAATAGGCAGTTTTTCGATTAAATTAATCCATGAATAAATCATGAGCATGACATGGACATCATTGATAAAACACTAATTACGATCTAACAGAGCATGTACTACGCACATAGTAGAAACATCTACACATATTGCTAGTACTACTACTACTACAGAAAGAAACACGAGAGGGATAAGCGATGTATACCCTCCAATCGGCGATGCGGCGGCGGTGACGGTGGCAGCAGCCGCGGCATCCTCGGCGGCCTTCTCAGCGGCGGCACGGTCGGCGCCGGTCGACATGGTGATGACGAAGGTGATGCGGACGGCGAGCAGTCGCGTAGTCGCTACCCAAAAACCTAATCGCCCCTCTCCCGTACAGGATCCGGAGAGGCGGGGTTTCGGAGGCCTGCTCTCCCGTCAACCGTGCACGCGGTGAACGGGATGGAGTCGCCGGCGGCAGCAGCAGCAGAGGAACGACGTGGGCGTGGAGGCGGAGATGCGTTCTGTTTTGCGGCGGTTAGGGTTGGCAGCGCCCCACATATATATGTGAGGCCGCGCGTGGAGAGACGTGGCTGAACCCACGTCCAAGTCGGTAGCCCATGATCCGACGTCTCAGATCGTGGCCTTACCTGTCAAAGACTCTCCGTTCCTGACCGGCAAAAAGAAGCGCATAGGAGTGAGCTCGGCTCGGCTCAATCCCGCAACCCGCGGCGCGGCGAGCGGAGGAGGAGGAGTGCGCGAGGGCTTCTTTTCTTCTCAAGCTCCAATAGCATGAGGGAGAGAATCCCTTATAAACCACTCCAACTCTCTTTCCACTAGCATGGTGGGACTAAACTTCTCACCACCTTGTTATGCCACCTACATGGGCCCTTAGAGATTAAATCTGAAATTGTCATATGGGCTCTAGGCCCATCTCATATTTCAACAATCCCCCACCAGATCTCAGGGGCCCATTTTGTCCTTTGTTCCAAATGTTGTTTTGATATACCAGCATCTCAGTGGAGACCGATTAAGGTTGAGCTCCACCTAGACCAAGTAGTTACACTCCTTCACAACTGAACAATGGACTATGCCTTGAATTGTCAATTTGGCGTCAAGAAGTTTCACCACTAGTCTCACTGATACGAGGCTGCCGAAGGCTGACCCCTCGGGTGGAGCATATTAGTCACACTCCTGGCCTGTTCATGAGTTTGCTAGAGATCACCCCAATCTCATAGACTGTGACCAGCAGTCGGGCTCATATAGGTTTGTTCCTCCAAAGATCGCTCTGTAGGATAGCATCTTGCTTATACATATAAGCCTTGTAACACATTAAGACAGTAGTCATCCTTCCATACAGTTTCCGAGAGTATTGCATCTCCAACGGAGTGGGTTAGTAAAGTTACTCTCCTCAGTTCACCACTGGCTTGTTTTCCCAGGTCCTACTTCACGGGATCTCCGATCACATAGGTTGGGTTACTACCATGGAAACTCATGTGGGTCTCATACCCATCTCCCTTGATGCGCTATCTATCACAACACGTGATAGCCCTTTAGTAAAGGGATCTGCCAGATTCTTAGCCGCTTAAATATAATCCAACGCTATCACTCCGGAGTTCCTCAATTTTCTGACAGCTTTCAATCTCATTCTTATGTGTTTGTTGGACTTCATGTTGTCCTCTGAACTCTTCACCTTGACAATAACTGTTTGATTATCGCAGTTTATAAGGATGGCCGGAACTGGCTTCTCAACCACTGGCAAGTCCATCAACAGATCTCGAAGCCATTCTGCTATGTATCTAATGATGTTAATTCTGCTTCCATTGTCGGTCTCGTTAAGATCGTTTGCTTGCAAGCCTTCCAGGATACAGAACCACCTCCAAGAGCAAACATATACCCGGTTGTGGCCTTCATCTCATCAGCATCAGAGATCCAATTCGCATCACTATACCCTTCAAGTACCGACGGGTATCCAGTATAGCGAAGTCCATAGTTCACAGTACCTTTCAGATAGCGCATAACTCTCTCAATAGCATGCCAATGTACATCACCCGGATTGGAAACAAACCGGCTCAGTTTGCTCACAGCAAACACGATGTCAGGCCTCGTTGCGCTTGCTAGGTACATGAGTGAACCAATGATTTGAGAGTATCTCAATTGATCTATAGTTGTGCCTTTAGACTTTCGAATCAGCACACTAGAATCATATTCTCCCGGATCGACAAGTGCGAAGTGGGCAGATGTCCGGTGCACGCTGGCGAAGGCCAAGGAGACGTACCAGCCAGACGCGCCGGCGCCGGCCGGCCGCCCTGATGGCAACAAAAAGGCCAAGTCGGCAAGGGATGGCGTGCCTGCCGTCGAGCGTCTATAGGCGTCCATCGAGCAGTGCATCGCCGATGCCAAGAGCCACGCCGTCGTGAGGGAGGCGAAATCCGATGCTCGTTGGTCGGCGATTATGTCGACGGGCCAGATCAAGCTCGACCTGCTCTAGACCAACATCGCCGCCAAGAAGAGGAACACCGACTTGGCATTACTGATGGCAGCGAACGTGTTTGCGATGGACGGGCCGGTCAAGGAGTGGTACATGCGGGAGCGCGGCCTCATCTTGGACGGCGTGCCGACGGACACGCCAACTCCCACGACGAACCCGACGCCGAGCCCCAGTGACGTATCACCGGACATGACGCCCAGCAGCCCGCGTACGCCGCCTACGGACACCAAAGCCGAAGATGAAGCCGAAGTAGAAGCCGAGGACGCCGCCGCCGAGGACATCGCCGCGGCCGCCATTTGATGCGCTGGTCTTTCCCTTCTTTTTTGTGCTACGAACTATGCCGAACTGATGCGTTGATCGCCGAACTATGGCGAGTTGATCACCGAACTATGGCGCATTTTTGTAGCGAGAACTGCAAGTTTAAATTTCCACGGCGTCTTGGGGGCGGGACCTGGGGACGTGACTGGGCCAAGATCGCCCCCAGGGCCAAATTCGCGCCGGCCGAAGGGTCGAAAAAGTG
>NC_041391.1:703820223-703873689 GCF_002162155.2 Triticum dicoccoides | reverse complement strand
TGAGCTCAAAGAGCCACAACTCCTGTTTTGTTTCCTTTTCACTTCATGTTCTTCTTTGGCTTGCCTCTGAAGTTTCAGTTTCTTGGTCACAGTTGTTCCACCACCCTCAGCTTATTTTCCTTTTGTGTTCTGCTTCTTCACTGCTTGCCAATCTTATTTTGTAAGAATTTGAAGAATACTTAATACTCCTGTTTGTTTTCATCCAAGTGACATAGTAAATCAGGTAAGTGGTTGTCCTGAAGTTCTCATGCTCTGAAGAAATATTCAGGGAGAACTGAACCTGTGACACCTTAGAACTGTCATGACAATTGAATCTTGCAAGCGGCAAAAAAGATGAACACCCCAAACAATGTGACGACTAACTAAAATCACTACCTACTAGTACAATGTGCGCTGCCGTCACTGCATTCTCCCTGGAAGTGAGTGCTGCTCTTGGAGGCCACCGTGCCGTCTTCTTGATGTTGTGCCAATGTGTCTTCTTTTTCTCTGGTGCTGGCAACCTGCATCTGGATGACTACCTCCTCTCGTCTCGGCGGCCGGTCCATTATCAACGGAGCTCGTTTGCCGGTGGTGGCGGTGATAGCTGCTTGTTGCCTTAAAATATCTAGGCCACTTAGCTGCAGAATGACAAGAAACAAACATAGCAGTACGGAAAATATTAGCAGCAGTCAAAACATCAGGATATCAACGAGGAGCATTTACTACGGCAGCTAGAAGCAAAATATCCAATGCAAGTCGGCAGAAGCTTTTTTTTTGCGGGGAACTTTAGAGAGCTTTATTCAACAAAAGCTTTCGCTGAGCAGTCAGCCAGTAGGTTGCTGATCAGGAAGCCAGGAGTGGTATCGAGCCAGCTCTCAGTCACATTAAGCGTACACGCACGCTTAGCACACAAGTGTGCAGGACCATTGGCTGTTCTCATTACATGTTGAATGCGAAAAGAAGTAAAACTAAGTGCTAGCTCTCCAATTTCTAACAAAATAGGTGCTATCACCGACCGATCGGTGTAGCGAGAGTTCCAGAGGTGAACTGCCTCTAGACAGTCAGTCTCCATGATCACATGCGTGAAGCCTCGAAGTGTAGCAAGAAGGACTCCTTCCTTCAGCACTAGAACCTCCGCGATGAGAGGATCCATAACACCCGATAGCGGTTTGCACCATGCACCCTTGAAGCCCGAGGACGAGCGGGCGATCCCTCCCGCTCCAGCATTGCCATCATCAAGGTGAACCGCAGCATCTGTATTGATTTTGATATGAGGATCGTCAGGAGGCTCCCAGCCAAAGCCAGGTAGCATGATCTCCTGCCGCCTGGGTAATTCCAAGATGGCTAGGTCTTCTCTAACCCGTCTCACCGAATAGGTTGGGTTCCACCCCTCCTTGTCGTGAGTCAGCCGGTTCGAGACGTTCAAATTGCCCACATCACTGTGATGAAGATCGCCCGATCCTTCTCAGAGGATCGTTGATCGCATAGTATGTCTTTTGTCCAAGTAAGAGGATGGAGCCGAGGTAGATCCACATGAAATAACAATCTTGTTTCCTCCCAGAACCTCCGCGCATGCGAACAGTGCAGTAGTGCATGTTCCAAGTCCTCCTCCATGGCTAGGCAAATTTTACAAGTGTTGATCTATCTTATGTGGCGGTGTTTAAGGGTGCATTCATCAGGTAAGATGCCCCTCATCACCCGCCACCAGAACACCCTCACTTTCGGGACGACTTTGAGTTTCCAGATTGCGTTCCACATCTGTTGTTGCTTCACTGAGGTGCCGGTAGCCTGCCCTTCATCTGGAGCTAGACGCTCCTTTTGATTCACTAGAGCCCGGTATGTTGATTTAACAGAGTAGTTGCCTGACTTCTCATGTGCCCACGCGAGAAAATCCTCGCCTCCTCCCGCCGTAGCGGAATATTCAGAATTGCTGCCACATCTGGTGCAATAAAATTTTCCCTTATTAGTTCCCTACGCCAACTCCAGCTATCAGTATCAATCAACTCATCGACAGTGAGGACTGTCGCATTTGCTGGTCGTAGCATCGGTGACATTGTAACCGTAGAAGGGATCCATTTGTCCTCCCATACAGATATAAAGGACCCATTACCGACCCGCTTCACCAGTCCCGCCTGCAAGGCTTCATGGCCTGCCACAATAGCTCTCCACGTCGCCGAGGAGGAGTTGGGTACCGAGGCATGCATGGAGTCTGTGTCAGGAAAATATCTCCCTTTCATTACCCTGGCACACAAGGAATCAGGGTTTATCATGAAGCGCCATCCATGCTTTCCTAACAATGCCAAGTTGAAGATCCGCAGATCACGGAATCCCATACCGCCATTACACTTTGGTGTTGCAAGCTTGTCCCGTGAGATCCAATGGAGTGATCTTCTGTCAATGGAACTCCCCCACCAGAATTTTGCCATGTTGGAGGTCAGACCCTTGCGCACCTTCTTCGTCAAGAGAAAACAACTCATGCTGAACGTTGGTATTGCTTGGACAATAGATTTGAGAAGTGCTTCTCTCCCGGCGCACGCAAAAAGCCTCTCCGACCATCCTTGCATGTACCCGCGGGCTCTGTCCCCTAGGTACTCAGAGGTACCGCTGTTTATCTTACCAACAGCTGTCGGAACACCAAGGTACCGCTCTGAAAAAGCCTCCACTGGAACACCAAGTGTTAGTTTCAGAACTTTTCTAAGAGGTGCGGGTGTGTTGGGACTGAAGAAGATTGAGCTTTTGCTTCTGTTTACACTCTGACCCGATGCTTCCCCGTAGATCTCTAGAATTTCATTCAATCTTGTTGCACTCTCCGTATCCGCCTTAATGAAAATAAGACTGTCATCGGCGAACAAAAGGTGGCTCACCCAAGGTGCTCTGAAGTTCACCCTTATTCCTCGATCAACAAAGTTACCATAGTGCTTCAGTAGCGATGAGAAGCCTTCGGCACAGAGCAGGAAAAGGTATGGGGATACTGGACATCCCTGCCGAAGCCCTCTCGATGGGTTAAAGAAGGGTTGCAGCTCACCGTTGACACGAACTGAAAATCTCACTGAAGTGACACATTTCATGATCAGCCTGACCAGATCCGCATGGAAACCCAGTTTCAGGAGCATTGCTTCCAAAAAGTGCCACTCCACTCTATCGCAAGCCTTCATCATATCCAGCTTAACTGCACAAGTATAATTTTTCCCTTTCTTCCGTCGCCTCATAGTGTGCACGCTCTCGAAAGCGACGAGAACGTTATCCGTTATCAGACGACCCGGAACGAATGCACTCCGTTCTTCACTAACGATATCATTCATGCATAGCTGTAGCCTGTTAGCAATCACCTTGACTGCCAATTTGTAAAGAATAGGGCAAAGTGCAATAGGACGGTACTGCGTTATGCTCTGAGCGTGACATACCTTGGGGATCAATGTAATCGATGTGTCATTTAGACCCACTGGTAATTTGCCACCGTTGAGAAAAGCAAGCACCGCCTGAGTCACCTCCTCCCGCAGTAGCTTCCAATGACGTTGGAAGAAGCCAGCGGTGAAACCATCCACTCCGGGCGCTTTGGATGGAGCCATTCGGAACAATGCTTGGTGCACCTCCTCGGCCTCATATAGTTTACATAGCATCTCATTCATCTCGTGCGTTACCCTCGGTGGAACATACGATAACAGCGCGCTAGTGTCGTTAGCACCTTGCGATGTATACAGAGCTTGGTAGAAAGCTTGGATCTCAGCTTTGTCCTCCGCCTCCGAGATACAAACAGAGCCATCAACACACTTGAGTCCCACAATCCTGTTAGCCCGCTTCCGTTTTCTGGCTTGAGCTTGAAAATATGCCGTGTTGCGATCGCCGTCTCATAGCCATGGGACTCGGGAACGCTGTCTCAGCCAAATCTCCTCGAGGCGCATCACCTCTTGGAGCTTCTGCATAACATTCTTCTCCTCATCCGTGGGGCCTCGCCCCACCGATCGTTGGCGCAGCTTGTCCAGTCGTTTCTGCAAATTCCTGACTGTCCTTGTCAAACTGCCAAACTCGCGCGACCCCCAGGGCTCGAGTTGTCGCTGAAGTTGCCCTAGGGAGTCCATAATTCCCTGCAGCCCTGAAACTCGTGTCTGTCCCCGCCAGGTCTGAGTAATGAGCTGCTCGTAATCCTGGTGAGAATGCCAGACGTTCTCATAACGGAACTGCCTGGAACCCGGTGGTCTATGTGCAAATGCTTGGTTTCTGAACTCAGCTATAATGAAACAGTGATCTGACTCCACCGCACACACATGTCTGACCCGTGTGTGTTCGAACTTGAATCGAAACTCCTCATTAGCAAAGGCCCTATCGAGCCGTGCTTTGACATTGGCATCTCCAGATTGCCGGTTGTCCCATGTATAGGCCACACCTGACCAGCCAAGATCTTGGAGAGCACACTCATCCGTGACCTCTCGAAACTCCCTCATCTGTTGCTCGGGGCGGTCAGTTCTGCTGAAATGTTCATGGGGATATAGAGTTTCATTGAAGTCTCCGGCACACATCCACGCACCATGTGGAATGCTATGGAGTGTTCTAAGGAAGCGCCAGCTATGGTGACGATCGGAGGCTCTTGGCGCTTCATAGAACCCTGTAAACCTCCACGCGTTCAAGCCCATGGTGTCTAAACTAACCATCACATCAATATGATTTTTGCTGAAGTTTTTAAGCTCAACCTTAACGTCATTGGACCAGAACAGCCCTATGCCTCCGCTGAGGCCGTCGCTATTTACTGCAAAACTGCCTGCAAACCTTAGAGTATGCCGCAGATCCTCGACTCGCTTTCCACTGATCTTCGTCTCCATGACAAAAACCAGCACGGGCCCTTCTTGCTTCACAATGTTGCGAAGCTCGCGAACTGCCTCGGGGTTCCCAAGCCCCCGCCAGTTCCAGCTTATGCAGCTCATTGGGACTGGCAGGGCTGCCCTGCAGCGCGCGCCGAATTTTCTGAAGTAGTTGGTGTGTCCCTCTTCTTCTTGGGTGCACATTCTCCTTCTCCCTCTTCCGGTTCTTCAACACCCCTTGCCACCGTAGGATCGTACTGTATGATCGCATTGGCCTGAGAGTTCTCCTGATCCTCAGTTGGCGCAACGGGCATGATAACCTTTCTGTAAACTTGCTTTGGTGTTCCCCCCTTCCTCTTATTGCCGTGTGCATTCTTCTTCTTAGGAGAAGTGACCTCGGGGCTAGCATCCTTGGTCGAACTTGATTCAGGAACCTCGCCTCGTCCACCTTGTTTTGAGTTGTTCTGGCTGGCTCCTGAGTTGTAGCTCGACCCAGTCCTCCTCTTATCCTCTGGCGCTCTGAGGCATGTCTTGAACGGCAAATTGCCGTTCTCATCCCTTGTCCCAGGCGTCGGGCACATCAGGTCAGCGTGGCCAAGGCGGCCACACGAAAAACAGAAATTTGGGACATTCTCGTATTGTATGTCATACCAGTCGCGAGAATCCCGAGCAGCTGAATCAATGAGTATCCACCTCCTAAGAGGTTTGTTGACATCAATTGTAACCCTCGTCCTCAAGAAACCCCCCATGGGGTCAAACTGTGTTGATTGGGCATTAGCATTGATCTGTTTTGCCACCGCCTGCCCTCGCTTTTCATTGCGAATATTGAAGGGCAGGTTGAGAACCCTCGCCCAAAGCTGCAGATTGTTGAATTGTAGCTCGGACGGCTTTGTACAATCGTTGAACTCCGAGAGAATCACTGCATGCTTACTAATATGCCATGGACTTCCTTCCCAAACACGCTCAAGATCACGCTTGCATGCAAATTCTGCCACGAAGATGTTCTCCCCTGCGGACCGAAAAGACAGGCCCTTAGGGTTTCCCCATGCTGGCCGAAGGGCATTGGAAATCGTCTGGATGTGGAACGTGTGTCGATGTAGGACTTTGCCCGCCAATGCCCACTTCACCGGCTCATCGTCGGCGTCGTCGAGCACCAGCGGCGTTGCCTCCTCTTCCGTTAGATCCAGTTTGCCCATCGCCTCCTCCAGTCGCGCCCTCGCCGCGCGTGGCGAGAGAGCTCCCTCCTTCCCTTTGCTAGCGTCAGATGGATTCATCCTTGCGCCGCCCCAACGCGCCCCGCCGATCGAGATCTGACGTGCGCCGCCGTTTCCGCTTGAAACCCTAGTCGCCGCTCGGGGGGCTCCTAAGTTTTCGGGGAAGCGTTTCTATAATATGTTCGGTGTCGGCAGAAGCTTAGCTAGTAAGGAATGACGTGTCACTAGTAGAATGGTGCATGTATGAGCTGTACATGCAAGTAGTAAATTTTACTCGTAGTACGTAGTGTAGCTTCTAGCATGTGTGTACATCCACGTGTTGCTCACAACCAGCTTGTAAGCCCCTATAAAATGGCATGGATCCATCTCTTGTAAACGTATTAAGCAATCAAGCTTCACAATTACTAGTGCACGTGAGCTTCTCCATTGCAAGTGTGTGTGTGCGCGCTTGTAGACTGCAGTTGCAGCTACTTGTGTCTTCATTTGTTCAACTGCTCTTCCATCCTTTTCGTTTGATCCGGGGAGAGCCAGCTACTCTGTAGTTAAGCTAAGAGCATCTCCAGCCGTTCGGCCCCCTAGGGTGCCGAAAACGAGTGGCCTGGGGGCGAGCCGGCGCTAGATCGCCCCCTGGGGTTCGGTTCGCGTCCAGCCACACGCCCACGGTCACCGCGGGTTCGGCGAAGTTCGTTTCAATTTTTTTGCAAACTCGGCGACTTTTGCATGAACTCAGCCATATTTCTCGACGAAATTTGTATAAAAAACTTAAAAACATGCGTGAACTAACTTAAGAACGAATTAAAGCCTAGCCGCTGCCGCCACCGTCGCCGCCGCCGCCGTCTACATGCCGAGAAGCCTGTAGAAGCGGGTGTAGTCGCAGTCGTCGTCATCGTCGTCGTGGCGCGCCTCACCTGTGGCGTTCCTGCTGCATCCCTCGCCGGGGTCGCCGACAACGCTTGACGGCCCGGCCTCGCCCTCGTCGTCGCTGTCGATGATGATAATGCCGCCCTCCTCGGCGGCGCGGCGACGCTCCTTGGCGCGGCTACGGGCCTGGGTCTCCAGGTACGCCTGACGCTGCCGGCGCACCTGCTCGCGGACGTAGTCCTCCCTCACCTATTTGAGGGCGGACTCGTCGTCGGAGGCCACCATGCCGGCGTGCTCCGGCTTCACGGGGAGCATGTCCGGCTCGGGCTTCGGACAGACCAGGCGGAGGGAGCGCCTCTTCGGTGCGGTCGCAGGCGAGGGCTCGTTGATGACGAGGGCGCCGCTGTGAGCGCGATGCCCGAGTGGTGTCTCCTCCGGTTCGGGATTGACGGGGCGTAGGGCCGGCGAGCCGGAGCCCGAAGACGAGGACGACCCCGGCTCCATTCGCCGCGGCATCTAGGAACTGCCGCGGCGGTGAGAGAAGGAGGGCCGCGTCAGGTACTCGAGACGTGGCACATTGCCGGCCTCGATGTGGTCGAGGACGGCGTCGAGCGTGCGGCCGGAGACGCCCCACCACTCGCGCCGGCCTTCGGAGTTGAGGCGGCCGTGGGGGATGACGCCATTGACGGAGGCGATCTGCTTCTCGCGGCGGCGCTCGAAGTACAGCGTCCATAGTGTTTCACTGCACCTTTTATAGCCGAAGCGGGGTGGCGGGGGGCGGCATGCGGGCGGGACGCGCGTCGGTGGCGCCTTCACTGCGCCGCCCGTGAGGCATCAATGGAGGCTGACTTGCGCGACAACCTTCGCATTGATTCCCACGGGAACCGAGGCGATGAGGTCGACGAAGCGGCCGTCTGGCTGACTCGGCGAGCCCACGCCTTTTTCGTGCCAAAACACTCGCCCCGGCGCCCAGGGTTTGGCATGGATCCGCCGGCGCTGATTTCGGCCAAAACCGGCGAAAAACGGGCTCCTGGGGAGCGAATGGGCCATTTTTTCGGCGCCGGCGCGAAAAAATCGCCTGGGAAGGCCGTTCTGGGGGCGCGGCTGGAGATGCTCTAACAACTGGTATTAGAGCTAGGTTATGACAAAGATGATGCCGTGCATTGGCGGACCTAGCGTGTGTGCATGGTGTGCCGTGGCACACCCAGAGTTTGTGAGATTTTTTTATACCATATAATATTTTAGCCCAGTTTAACTGAGCCAGCCAGCCAGGCCCAGCTGCCATCACGTGAGCGACCCGAACAGAGCGAGCGAGCGAGCGAGAGAGAGATAGGCAGAGCGGCGCGACCTAATCGCCTAATCCCCTCGCACTGCAGACTCTCTCCGGTGGATCTCCTCCATGCCGCAGACTCTCTCCCGCTGCACTTGGTGGCTTACGATCGCAGTCTTCGGCCTCGGTGCGTTCGTGGGGGCTGGTAGAGGTGATATCGGACCGAAGGAAACTCTAGATGGCTCGTTAATCCCGACAGTGGTGATGACCAGGGTCGTCGTTTTCCTCCTTGCAGGCGCCGTCGAGGTCCCTGCCTTGCACACCGACCCCATGCCCGGGTGAAAACCCTAAATCTCCTTAGATTGGGCGGCGGCAGCACTGCGTGTGTCGTACCCTTCTTGGAGGCGCCGCCTGGGGTGTTTGGGTGCTCGATTTGAGGAACTGCAGGAGGAGGGGATGGGAGCAGTGGCAACAGGTGGGGTTTCGCGTCGGAGAAGGGCGTGGCATCTGCCACGTCGACAACGGCGGGTCTCAGCGGCATGGAGCAGCGGAGTCTCGCCGGTGGGCGTGTGATGATGGACGAGCGCAGGATGGTGGCGTGGTGGCATCGACGACAGCTAGACCGGGCAAGGTAGATGCAATAGTACAACACTGAAGATGGATTGGTGGCAGGTGGCCGCGGCAGCCTCATACCCGGCATGCGTCCTTGTTGAGGAGTGCGCCGGACTAGTGGGCGCCCCATACCTGGCAGGCATCCTGGTTGGGACCTCAGGTCTTAGATGTTAGGTTTGTTTGCGAGGTCTGTTTGGTATTAGGCTCAGACTATCAGCATCCCTACATCAACTGGATAGGAGTAGCGACAGATGTTGCCTAGACGGTGACTTTAGTCTTATTGTTGTATGACTTTGTAAGGTCTTGTGTGAATAATTAATAAAATGGCTGTATGCATCATCCAGATGCAGAGGCCGGGGGTCATCCTCCTTTTCTAAAAAAAACTTGAAATCAAACCATTCAAGAGCTTGACAATCGGTTTGATGAGGTTAATACAGAGTTGCTTATTTGCATGTCGGCTTTGAATCCCCTCAATTCATTTGCTTCTTATGATGCACTCAAGGTAATGAGACTTGCTGAATTCTATCCCATGGACATTTCAAGCACAGATTTGATAAGGCTAGAATTTTAACTTACTAATTTTATTGATGACATGAGACAAGATGATAGGTTTAGAAATGCAAGTAATATTGGTGAGCTCTTTATTATGCTTGTTGCAACAAAGAAGCATGTTCTTTATGATTTGGTCTACTTACTCGTCAAATTGATATTGATTTTACCGGTGGCGAGGGCGAGTGTTGAAAGAGTGTTTTCAGCAATGAATCTAGTGGAAAATAAGTTGAGGACTACTATGAGTGATGATCGCTTGAATGATTGCTTGGTGACATTTATTGAACGGGATGTGTTCATGGAAGTAAGCGAAGATGACATAGTTGATGCTTTCATGGCAATGCAAAAACGTAGAGTTATCTAGTGATTTAATTTTCTACTTGTGCTTCTTTCATGTAAGACTACTCGTATTGTAATTGAGCACATTTGAGATATATTTTGTGAACTAAGTTGTTGTGAGATTTGCATTAAGCTACTCATGTTATTATTTTGCCATATTTTGTCTGACACATGGATTAGGCGGGAATATTTTTTTAGAATGTGCACACCCTTCATTTTTTTCCTGGGTCTGCCACTGATGTCGTGTGACACTACATCCATGGTGCCCGGTGGATCAAGCAACCCAGCGATAGTGGCGGGGAAGTTTCCGTCCCGCAGCTGACAAGGACAAACTACGCAACATGGGCGATGAGGATGAAATACCTCCTGCGAGCACATGGTGCATGGGGTGTAGTTGATCGTGAGAGCTCTTCCAAGGAGGTTGATGAAAGCAAGCAGGAGCTGGCCATGACAATCTGCGGATGAGGATGGTCACTGCTCCACCTCGTACAACCCGCTGTCGACAGTGGCGCCGGAGGCAACAACATGCGAGATAGACTTGCCTCCACCCCACAGTAACAGAAGAACAGGAGTACGACAGAACCACCATGACTGGAGAAAGAGGTCGGGAGGACGATGTCATCGACAGTGGCCGTGGAGCTAACGGAGAGGAAACACAACAGGTACGGTCGTTGCCTGGTTCTTCGAGATTGTCCCTTACAACAATTTCAGCAATGATGCGTACAGTTCAAGATGATTTGCTGATATTTGGCTTGATAGTACAATAGATTGTTCAAAACAAAGTATTCCATCCACCACGCAGCTAATGTAAAATTAATGTTTTGTGATAATGTAACTTTAATTCTCAACTCTTTTTACTGTAGGTGATTGATAAAGTTGGGCAAGCTTTGATCGTTCCCAAAGTGGGAATGTCATTTGATTCAGAGCAGAAAGCGTATGACATGTACAACACGTATGCCGGCAAGATTGGGTTTAGTATCAGAAAGAGCCAGACAAAGCGCCGCCAAGATCGAGCTATATAGGAGTACCAGATATATATAGTTTTCAGTAATCAGGGAGAACGAGAAACCGGCTCATCAAAGGCCACTACAAAAACAGGTTGTGAGGCTCGTGTTCAATTTAGTGTCAATAGAGAGGGGATTTGGACAGTGCAAAAGGTTTTAACCGATCAAAATCATTATCTTGCTAGTCCCAATAAGTTGCACAAGTTGAGGTCCCAGCGACGTGTTGTAGAAGCGGACAGAGGGCTAATTGGCCAGATACGTGAAGCTGGGATGAAGCCATATTAGGTGTATGATTTCATGGTAGCGTTCTACGGAGGAGTCGACAAAGTACCATTCTCAAAAATTAATTGCAATAATGAGATTGGTAAGGAAAGGAAGAAGTATTTGGAATCCAATGATGCAAAAGCACTGTTAGAATACTTGAAGAATAAGCAGAGGGAGGATCCAACATTTTTTTATAAGATTCAAGTAGATGAGAAGGATGGTCAGATAGCTATTTTTTTGGGCAGATGGTCAGTCCATTATGGATTACACATGCTTTGGTAATGCCATATCATTTGACACCACGTTTAATACCAATAAGTTCGAATTGCCTTTCGCTCCAATCCTTGGTGCCAACCATCACAAGCAGACAGTAATATTTGGGGCTGCACTGATATTTAATGAGTCCATTGATTCATTTGTTTGGCTATTTGAGACATTTCTCACGACAATGTCAGGCAAGCGTCCAAGCACAATTTTCACTGATCAAGACAAGACCATGGACGGAGCAATTGCTTATGTATTTCCATATACAAGCCATCGTCTTTGCTTGTCGCACATCTATCTTAATGCTGCTAAACATCTCGGGCATGTAATTCATAAGCATCCCGAGAAGCTTCTACCGGATTTTAAGAGATGTGTCTATGAAGACAGATCTGAATGTATCTTCAAGAGGAAGTGGCAAGAATTGTTGCAGGAGTATAACCTTGAGGACAACAAATGGATGGCAACACTGTATAAATTGAGGGGAATGGGGCTGCAATTTATCGTGACTCATTTACAGCTGATATGAACTCGACTCAAAGGAGCGAAGGAATGAATAATGTCTTCAAGAAAAGATTCCGTAGGAAACTTGGTCTTTCCGAACTCCTTGTAGAGTGTGAGAAGGTTTCTGCCAGCCTTCGCGAGAATGAGTTGGGTGAAGATTTTAGTTCGCGTCGAAAGAACACAGTTACTTATAGCAATTTACCATTGTTGAAGACCGCTGCTGAATCATATACAAGTCGGATGTTTTCCGAGTTTGAAAAAGAATTTAAAATGCAATTTACATTGTCTTGTAAACTGCAAACAAATGAAGGGCCAATCTTCACATATATGGTTACACATATGCGCAGTGAGCATGGAGCAACAGCTGTATTCAACAGTACGGATATGACTGTTACATGTTGTTGCAGAAAGTTTGAATCCGTAGGTATGTGTACACTTTTTTTTATTCCAATATGATTTTTAATGCAGACTGATAAAATATAAAATGCATATCTGATAGGTTTGTTGTGCAAGCATGTTCTCAAAGTCTTCAACATGAATGATGTTTTCATTTTGCCGTTGCAATATATACTAAACACATGGACAAAATATGCAAAGAGAGGCTTCTATATTGAGAAGCAAGGAAGTGATACAGGAAATTTGAAAACACAAGCAGCCTGTATCTCACGGAAGGCAACATCTGTTGCATTGAAATGTTCGACAGTGAAAAAGCTTCTTGATGATTTGGAGAAAGCCATAGATAAGTTGGACTTGGAAGCAGATAATTCTCTTAGCAAGTTGAAAGAAAAATCCAATGAGGTTCCGCTAGTTTCGACTGAGTGTGTTACAGAGACATTAAAAGATACTATATCAATTAGAGTTCCTCCGGTGGTAAAAGGCGCAAAGAGTAAACAATCAAAAATATCTCTTGAAAATAAGAATAGAAAGAAAAAGAAAAATTCTAAAAAGAAAGGTATTTATCGATTGTACCCAATCTAGCAAAGCTATTATCCAGTATATGTATCTCTAGTCATTTTTATTTTATTTTTGATTTTTATGTCTGACTATAGGAGATCAAAAGAATGCAACAGAAAATAGAGAGGAATGCAATGATCCAAATGAATTGATCGTAAGAGATGGCTTGTACTCATTATTTTCCTTTCATATTGTACTTAATCACATGTTTTAAACTATTTCATCTTCCATGATGTAGGACCTTAATGCTAGTAGCATCGACGCTATAACAAACTTTGCAAATGATGTTCATTGGCAACATTCGATCATAGGTTCTTCCTTGATCCAAGGCGGATATGCTACTGCCTCAATGCCAACATTATCAAGTGATGTGTATGGTCAGCCTTCGACCATGGCTTCTCCGTTGATTCAAGGCGGATATGTTAATGCATCCATGCTAACATTCTCAACAGATGTGTACGGGCAGCCTTCGACCATGCCTGCTCCTTTCGTCCAAGGCGGATTTACAAGTCTTCTACATGGAGTTCAACAAGAAGTCACTTTGTCCTCGTCCGGTAGAAAGTTACATTTTGATAAATAGCAATTCTCGACCTGTAACATGTTTTTTGCTTTAACATGTGAGTGTGACATGGTTGAAGTTTGATGATTTTTCATATGCTTTCGAGAACAATTTGCTCTATCATTCTGATGGAGTGCCAAATCATGAGAATATGGAACCTTGCTTTGTAATATCTACATGATTATCTATTTATTCTCATAGGGCTGCTTTAGTGGAATGCTACTCCTCGGTGTTTAAATTTCAGTCGAATTTGAATCCATTTGCAATCACTTTCCAATCAGGGCTGTATGAGTACTGATTTTATGATGTCAACCTTATTTTCATCATAAGATTTTGAATCTTGTAATTCACTGAAGAAAGTATAGGTTGTAACCAAAAGAACATGCTTCCTTGCAATCCATTGAGCAGAACATCAGCGAGTATTTGACATCTAGTCTTACCTTGTAGCAGGGCATGAAAAGCAGATAAAACACAATCTACTTAACACGGTCTACTTCATGTTCTCGGTCATCGGCTTCTCCATTTAACCTTTACTTGTTCCCTCTTCCTACCCCAAGCTATCTATGAATCCAAGATCGGTGCGTCAATTATAATTCAGAGAAATTTAAAAAACTCAGACATCTAAACTGTACGAGGCTTCGTGGAACACAAACAAGTTGCGTGTGATGGTGCCGGTGGCATAGAAATTCTTGAACAGCTGCCGCAAAAAAGGGAACTTATTTTTGCTGACTGATAATAGAAATACAATGTGATCTAAAAAAGAGTTCGAATCTGAATATTATACTCGTTAAACTATTAGACAGTCATGCTCCAGGGAGATAGGGTATTACAAGTGCAATGCCTATTGACAAGAAAATTGCTACAACCACAAAGCTAGAAAATCGAACTATTATGAAAGGTGCTGGTTCATCCGTGTGAAATGCTGCTCTTTTTCTGAATCGGGAAAATGAATTCATTTACTTCTTGATTTACAAACGAGTGGCTGCACACGGATATCAGATTGGGCGAGCTCATGGCCGCGAGAGCACGCCGGCGCCATGCACACACGTACTCGCCGAGCGAGCGCTGCACGCCGTCAACCAACATGTGCTCCTCCATGTCGAAGTTCGCCCGCCGTGGCGGCTATACCAGTCTGATCCGGATCTTCTGACGGCGGCAACTCAAGGAGCTTTCCCACATACTCACACCGTCCATGATATGCCTCCTAGCCCGCCGTCGCCGCCTCTCCGCTCCGCCAGCGCCGCCGCCTCGCTTGGCTGCCGTTTGCTCGGCCTTGGCTGTCCGCTGGGTGTGGAACCAGATGGGGGATCATTTTTCAGTTTGGTGAGCCGATATAACTGCATATCGATCGAGCTGAGCGGAATCGGTAACTCAAGGAGCTTTCCCATAGACTCACACCGTCCACGATGCCTCTTAGCCCGCCGTCGCCGCCACTCCGCTCCGCCAACGCCGCTGCCTCGCTTGGTCGCCGTCTTCTCGGCCTTGGCTGTCCGCTGGGCGTGGAACCAGATGGGGGATCGTTTTCAGTTTGGTGAGCCGATATAACTGCATATCGATCAAGCCGAGCAGAAGCGCTGGGACGGAACGAGCCAAAAAATGCAGCGCTATCATGGGATTCTCAAAGCAATAGATGTTGATATTCCCGGTCACTAGTGCAGAACCGGGCTATAGCCCCGGTTCGTAAGGGGCTTTAGTGCCGGTTCTGTAACCGGCACTAAAGGGTAGGGACTAAAGGTTCCCCCTTTAGTACCGGTAAGGCACGAACCACCGCTAAAGGGCCACCACGTGGCACGAGCCAGGGTCGGGTGTGGAGAGAGCTTTAGTACCGGTTTGTGTTACCAACCGGTACTAAAAAGTTTGGGGGGTTTTGGTTTTATTATTTATTTTTCCCTTAATTTTGTGTTTTTCATTTAATTCTTTTTCGTTTGCTGGTATTTTATGATACTACAAATTGTACACGTTATGCATATATATAATCGAATGTCTCACAACCACACATGTACACCATTATTCACACATACACATGCATATATATATATATATACATATACAGTTTTTTCTACATGTAGCCTTGAGAGCCAGTGGCATTTGCCTTGGTGCCTTTGGAGTGCGATGACAATTGGGAGTAGTTCATTGGGGCGGTAGCTCCTAGTAGAATTCCCCTTTGGGATCTATGACCTTGTCGAGCAAAAATCCCGCTATTTCCTCTTGAAGTGCTCGTATGCGCTCCTATGGTAGGAGCTTGTCCCGCACCGATTCAAACTATTAAGAAGGAGATCAATATGCATGTGTATTAGTTACGTGACTAGATATCGATAATGACGTAAAAATTATGAATAGTATTTTGTCAAACGCGCGTACCCATAGCTGTCTATCAATTTTGGTCCTTTCGGATGTCATCATGCGAATGTTCTCGAAAACGCAGTGTGCACACTGATCTCTCCCCTGCGCCTGCTTCAGGGCCTTTACGAGAATAGAATTTAATCAGATAATAATTAATCAAGCATGATAATTAATGGTATTCAAAGTAGAATTAAAGAGATGCACTAGTGCAGAACCGGGCTATAGCCCTGGTTCGTAAGGGGCTTTAGTGCCGGTTCTATAGCCGAGAATTAAAAGAGATGCATGGTAGCTAGCTAGTATTACTTAATTAATTATACCTTGGGTTGAAACCAATACAACTTTTCTTTTCATTCGTCTTGAACCTCTCTCGAATTCCTGAACTTTGCCCAAGCCCTGCCCGTCGGCAAGGAAAATGAATAAACGAGTTATTAAATAGTTGATATCAGGAAATGACGAACTAAAGAGGCCGACATATAGTTAATAATGATTGAAATTACCTATTGACTATCCCCTTCACGGTTGAGTATGTGTGTTTTTCTTTAAGTAGTGAGTCCAGTACTTCAACTGTTCCTTCGTCAACTTTAATGATTAACATGATCCAATGGTAACTGCATGCACACACGTTTGCATGTCTTAATTAAGCGGGCATGTGCATAATACTCATCAACTATCGTAAACCCCTATACACTTAATTATTAACATCTAGCTAGATAGTAAGTAAAAACAGAATTTATAGTACAAGACAGTGTGACTCACGTGTAGTTGTAAGGAAGTAGTATATGTTCATTGGTATTGAGGCGCTTCAAGAACTCTAGCATGTTTTTCTCTACTTTTTTTTGATATCATGGATATGTCCATGTTTCTTCATTAATGGAATTTGGGTCAATGAACCCAATGCCATAGCGTACAACTTTTTTCATTTCATGCATCTTCATCCTGCATAATACCACAGAAAATAATATAGTGAGGATAATTACAGGTAATGATCGATCAACGAGCACTACAGCTAGCTTGAGACTTGAATTACAGAAAGAAATCACTTACAAACAATACAAACTGATGATGGATTTGTCGAGTGCGTCTTGATGGAATAACTGAAATAGTTCTGAATACTCAATGGACAGAGCTAGCTGATGGAAGTAATACTCTTCCTTGACTTTCACCATGAGGCCCTCTCAATTGTTACTCTTGGTAATTTTTATGTACCAATCATGCAATTGATACATTATCGTTGGGAGGTTCTTGACCTCCTCAGGCCTTACCAAAGGTTGACCGCGGGCATATTTCCATTTTATGTCATGCTCTTTAAGCTTAGGCATGGGCTCAATCTCGAGGAGTTGTTCAACAGTGATACCGAGCATTTCATCGTTCCGTCTATGCTCGTCGGTTATTACCAGCTGACCGGCGCCGGTACTCTCATGTGTTGGTACAACAAGCGGGGGGATCGATTGCGCCGCCTATTCTCCTAGCTGGGGAACGATTTTCTCGCATTTTTGGCCAGCTACTTGGCTCGAGCTCGAGCTCGACCCCTTTTGTTGTCGTGCTTGATGTGCCTTCCTGATTTGGCGCTCATAGTCCGTCAACGGGCTTGGGAGCTGGTGCTCACACCATACGAATAAAGTGGTCAATCGTATCCTCGGGCACTTTCTCCCTTGGCGGCGGTGCCGGTTTTGGTGCGAAATGGGCCTCCACTTGGGCCTTCACTATGACTTCATTTTGCTCCTTGGTCATGTCATAAGGCCTCTACGGAAGAGGCGCGAGGTTTGGACCATATTGAAATCGCTTGCCTCCGCCTGTACCTCCTGTACTACCTCGACTTGTAGCACTACGCACCATAGTTGCGGCGGCTCTCTTCCGTGATTGCTGAGGCAACGGAGACGGCTGATGCGGTGTCGGACTTGGAGGAGGAGTGGCACGCTTTGGTGGACTCGGAGGAGGAGGAGTGGCCTTACGTGTTGGCTGAGTTGAAGCAGGAGGAGTGGCCTCACGTGTTGGCTGAGTTGAAGCAGGAGGAGTGGCCTCATGCGTTGGCTGAGAAGCAGGAGTAGTGGCCTCACGCGTTGGCTGAGTTGAAGCAGGAGGAGTGGCCTGAAGCTGTTCCGGACTAGGAGGAGCGGGAGTCGTCTGCTCCTCGTCACCTCCTGGGATTTCAAGCTCTAGCTCATGCTGTGTCGGTGGCCTTCGAAAGATTATGCAATCCGTTCTCCATAGGATGATACGATGTATGGCCTCTCCCAGTGTGTGCTCCTCGTCACCTCCAGGAATGTCAAGCGCTAGCCCCGGATATAGGTCCACCACCTCATCAACCACGACACGAGCATAGCCGGCTGGAATCGCTCTGCAATGGTAGGTTGCTCCGGGGGGATTTGTATAAGCAACGACGTCCGCCGCCTTCACATATATGTTCTTTATTTTGAAGTGTAGCTCACAGTTAGTGTTCTCCATGATGTTATCCGCAGGGTATCTATCTAGCAGTGCGTCGCCCGGGGCGGAACCCACGCTGCTTCTCGGCATGGATGGGACGGTGCTATCCAATGTTGGATCATCCGCTAGCTGCGGCCGCTGCTGAGACCCCCTTTCCTGGCTAAGCGAGTCGATCTGCTGCTGCTGCCTCTGCAATTTGAGTGCCAAGTCCGCGTGCGCTGATTCTAGGCCTTGAAGCCGTTCTGCTTCCTGCTTCCTCTGCTCGTCCTCTAGCTTCTTCTTCTTCTCCTCCTCCATATTCCTTCTCGCACGGCTTCTGTAGTCGGTGTTCCAGTCAGAAAAGCCCTCATACCACGGAATAACGCCCTTGCCTCATGTTCTTCCCGGGTGTTCAAGATTTCCCAGGGCGCGCGTGAGCTCGTCGTTCTCTCTGTTGGGCGTGAACACCCCCTCTTGAGCTTCTTGTATTGATTGAACTAACTTAACATCGGCTCCTTTAAGACATGCCTTCTTCGAAACCAGGCATGTCTTCGGGTCCAACGCCCCCTCATGCGCATAGAACCAAGTTCTGCACCTGGGGGGCCAGCTCAATGTAACTGGAGTGACCTGTGCAGCCAGCATCTTGATACGTCTCCAACGTATCTATAATTTTTGATTGTTCCATGCTATTATATTACTCCTTTTGGATGTTTATGGGCTTTATTTTACACATTTATATCATTTTTGGGACTAACCTACTAACCGGAGGCCCAGCCCATATTGTTGTTGTTTTGCCTATTTCAGTATTTCGAAGAAAAGGAATATCAAACGGAGTCCAAACGGAATGAAACCTTCGGGAGCGTGATTTTTGGAACGAACGTGATCCGGAGAGCTTGGAGTGCAAGTCAAGAAGCTGCCGAGGAAGCCATGAGATAGGAGGCCGCGCCCCCCCCCCCTGTAGGGCGCGCCCCCTGTCTCGTGGGCCCCTCAGGCGGCCACCGACGTACTTCTTCTTCCTATATATACCTACGTACCCCGAAAACATCCAGGAGCACCACGAAACACAATTTCCACTGCCGTAACCTTCTGTATCCGCGATATCTCATCTTGGAGCCTTTGCCGGCACTCTGCCGGAGGGGGAATTGGCCATGGAGGGCTTCTACATCAACATCCTTGCCCCTCCGATGAGTTGTGAGTAGTTTACCACACACCTACGGGTCCATAGTTATTAGCTAGATGGCTTATTCTCTCTTTTTGGATCTCAATACAATGTTCTCCCCCTCTCTTGTGGAGATCTATTCGATGTAATATCTTTTTGCGGTGTGTTTGTTGAGATCCGATGAATTGTGGGTTTATGATCAGATTTATCTATGGATAATAATTGAATCTTCTCTGAATTCTTTTATGTATGATTGAGTTATCTTTGCGAGTCTCTTCGAATTATCAGTTTGGTTTAGCCTACTAGATTGTTCTTTCTTGCCATAGGAGAAGTGCTTAGCTTTGGGTTCAATCTTGCGGTGTTCTTACCCAGTGACAGAAAGGGTTGCAAGACACGTATTGTATTATTGCCATCGAGGATGACAAGATGGGGTTTATATCATATTGCATGAGTTTATCCCTCTACATCATGTCATCTTGCTTAATGCATTACTCTATTCTTATGAGCTTAATACTCTAGATACAGGCAGGAGTCGGTCGATGTGTGTAGTAATAGTAGTAGATGCAGGCATGAGTCGGTCTACTTGTTATGGACGTGATGCCTATATACATGATCATGCCTAGATAATCTCATAACTATGCGCTTTTCTATCAATTGCTTGACAGTAATTTGTTCACCCACCGTAATACTTATGTTATCTTGAGAGAAGCCTCTATTGAAACCTATGGCCCCCGGGTCTATCTCTTATCATATTTGCTTTCAATCTACTTTTATTTGCATCTTTACTTTTTGCATCTATATTATAAAATACCAAAAATATATTTATCTTATCATACTATCTCTATCAGATCTCACTTTCGCAAGTGGCCGTGAAGGGATTGACAATCCCTTTCTTGCTTTGGTTGCGAGTTCTCAGTTTGTTTGTGTAGGTGTGTGGAACTTTTGAAGAGCCTCCTACTGAATTGATACCTTGTTTCTCAAAACTGAGGGAAATACTTACGCTACACTTGTTGCATCACCCTCTCCTCTTCGAGGAAAACCAATGGAAGCTCAAGACGTAGCACATATCCTGCTCAAACTTATCCCACTTAGCCATTGCCACCGCGTAGCCACCTGGCCCCAGCCTATGGAATTGCTCCTTTTTTGCGGCATTGGCTTTGTTTTTTTGGACCATTCGTTAGATAATTCTGATTCCTTGAATTTCACGAAATCGTCCCAGTGTTCTCTTTGGTTCTCCAGTGTTCCCTTGAATTCTGGAGTCTTCTTTCCTGCTTTGACGTATTTATTCCATACAGTTTTCTTGTGGTTGTTGAATGCAATTGCCATCTTCCTAGGAGCAGCGTCCTTGGCTTTCTCTACATTTGCAGCGGTGAAATGATCTGGTAGGGTGAAATGTTCCATGAGATCTTCCCAAAGCGCTTTTCTTTGCTCTATCATCGATACAAGTAAGATCTAGACGGGGCTTTGATGGCTGTTTCCATTCTTGAAGGGAGATCGGGAGTTTGTCCTTCACAAGAACTCCGCACTGACGAATGAACTTGTTCGCAATGTTCTTAGGCGCTATTGGTTCGCCATTAGTTTTGATGGCATCGATGTTGTAGTTTACGCCCTCCTTCAACTTTTTTCCCGGGCCTCGCACTCTGCCTGTAGAAGATTTGCTCGATCCGGAGGGCTGAAAAGAAGAAAGATCGATTCGTTAATATATCTTCAAATCATTTAAAACATGTGATGATCACCATATGCCTGCTTATATAAATATACCTCGCCGGTCTCTGTTTAATCAAGATCAAAAATTTCTTCGCCATCATAATCATTAATTTCTTCGCCATCATAATCATTAATTTCTTCGCCATCGTAATCCATGACTTCATCAATTCGGTCATCGCGATCGAATATCATATCATCACCCTCCCCAGTATTGTTCAGATATTGGGAGCCGCCATCTTCTTCTTCGATTATCTGGCGCGCGAGGGGAGCGTATGATCTCGAACAGGGCATCTTCTCCCTCTCTGCCGGTATTGTCCGCCATAACTTTTATTTAACAAATCCAGAACAAATATAAAACAATTTAGTATTCAAATTACAATATGCATGCATGCAATCAATAATAGGAAATCCTGAATCATAGTACATAATATGCATCGTCTCAAATAATATATAATCTCGAATACATCATCTCGAATATTATATATTGAATACATCACTAGCTAGCTAGCTAATAAAGATCAAATACTACAGAATAATCTAGGCCACTCGCAGTTCCTGAGGCGCGGGCGGTGGACACCCAAAGAGAAGGAACCATCACAGGATCATTGCTTCGATGATCTCCCCAAAGACTCTGCCAGGTATTGGAGAACCTGACGTCCATAACAGCCATGTAGCGACGGACATGCTCATCCTCCTCACTGACACGACGACGCACCACCTCCGGCAGGGCCGGCTCCCTCCGCACTGAAAGTGGCCCACGGGAACGCTACCAAAGGAGCTCAGGGTCGACGATGGGACCCGGGTTCCTCACCAAGCGGCGAGCCCTTGAAGGTAGCTGTCACACCCTAGCTAGTCATGCATTAGAGTGTTGCGTCATGTTTACTCTTTCATCAGAAACTTGAAATGGGGATCTGTGAAACCCTCAGAATCATTTTGAAAATGATCCAAAAAAAAACTTCTTCAAAAGGGTCCAAGAAAATGCTCATGTTGCTCTCTGAAAATATTGGACAGAGATAAAAATCAAACCAATATTTTTAGTGGCTCATGGACATTTATTTTGGGCATTTGGAATTAATGCATAAATATTTGCATTGGAAATATATTTATATATATATTAATATATGTCCAAATATTATGCCAATTATAAAGGAGCTCTGGAATAATATATCTAGCCCCTGCAAAAATTGGCATAAGTTAAATAAATGATTTAATATATTATTTAAATCAAAACAAATGTCAGAAATTAGAAAACAGAAAAAAATAAAAGGGAGAAGCTTACCTGGGCTCCTCCACTGTGCAGCCCATCCAGCTGGCCGGCCCAGCCAGCAGGCGGCCCAGCCCGCCTCCCTCCTCTGTCGTCTTCGTCCCGACAGAGGGAGGGGAGTGTGGCCGGCGCGCGCGCCCGCCACCGCGCCACGCCACCTCTCTCCCTGCCTACCTGCCCTCCCCTCCTCGCCTCGATGCCCTGGACGACGCCACGCCTCCCCCCCTGCTCTCTCTCACTCTCCCTCGGCTCTCCCCTCCTCTCCCTCGCTCTCTCTCTCACACGGCCGAACACCACCGTCGCCGCCGTTCGCCTTAGCAGCCGTCTCCGGCCACCCCTCGCTCCCCCGACTAGCTCAGAAGCTCCGCCACAACCCCCTCTTCCTCCCCACCGCTCCACGGGCCTCCGGAAGCCCTGCATCGCCGCCACGTCGCCGTTCCCCTCTTCAGGCTCCGACCATCATCGCCGTCGAATTCGCCGTCTCCAGCGCATCTCCGAGCCCGCTTCGACGCCCACTGCAACCGCGGTGAGCCCCTGAGTCGTTTCCCCCTTCTCCCCTGGTCTCTTTCGACCTCTAGGCCTTAGCCCCACCTTGGCCGAGAGCTCCACGCCGCCGGCGATGTCGCCGTCGTGGCCACGATCACCGTAGCGCCCAACCGAGCACCCTATCATGCTCCACGCCTCACTAGGAGCACGCAGCACGCACCAACGCCTCCCCAAACCCCCTGCAACACCGACTCCGACTGCACCCGAACTCCGGCGGCCGCAGCCGAGCTCGCCGCCGTCGACTCCGGCCACCTCAGGCCCGGCCACCACCACCGTTCGACGCGCGGGAGCAAGAGCTCTCCAACGAGCCCAAGAACGGCCTCGCCCGTGCCCTGTAGCGCGATCCCGCATCGCGCCGCCGTCTCGGGCCTCGCCGGCGTCACGTCGCCGGTGGGTTTGACCCACTTTGACCACGGCAGGAAACCCCCCTGAGTCCCTGACAGGTGGGCCCAGCCCTGTAGCTAATTAGGATTAGCGCTAACCACTGTTAGTTAACCCCCTGACACTGACTAGTGGGCCCCAGCGCCACTAATTAGTAATTAGGATTAATTTAACCCTGTTTAACCCCCCTGTCACTGACGTGTGGGCCCCACACGTCAGGTTTGACCTCAGCCAGCCGCAGTTGACCACTGACGTCATGCTGACGTCATGCTGGCGCAATAATTATATTTCTGGATTTAAATTAAATCAGGAAATTCCAGAATATTATTTAAACTTCAAAAATTCATAACTTTTATTCTGTAACTCCAAATTGGACAAATTATATATGAAAAATGATCAGAAAAATCCAATCTATCCATCTGTACTATTTTCATGCATGATCAAACAAGTTAAATTGATGTTTCAAGCAGAACAAGGAAAAGCACTTTAAAAGGCCATATTTGAATTTGAAATTTGAATCCTTGATTCAAATTTGTTCAAACCCTTCTGGTTTTAGTTGCATTAGCCCAACACACTCATATTGCCATGTTTCATGCATGCATCATATTGTTGCACATTGTTTGGTGATGGTTGTGTATCGGTGTCCTTTGCGACAGGTTCTGCCTCCGAGGAGTACCGTGATTACCCTAACGAAGAACCGTATCAGTGCATCGACCCATCAGGCAAGCAACCAACCATTTGATCATATCGATACAATCCCATGTTCTCGCTCCTGCCCTCTTTTACTGCATTAAGACAACGCGTTTCAAACTGCTGTGTGCTACGGTAGTTGAACCCATTTCCTCTGCATGACCTGTCATTGCCACAATAACTAGATGAAACCCACTAGCATGTGTAGGAGTTGATTGAGCCATATGTATGTGTTGTTCCTACCTTGCTATGCCTGCTATGCTTAGAGTCGTGTCAGGTCTGGTTCATCTGGGTGATGGGCTAGAGTGAAATGATTATGTCGGTAATAAGAGTGGTGAGGTGAACACGATTTGGTAAAGGTATCGATGAGAGGCCATGTAGGAGTACATGGTGGGTTGTTTCATTGAAGCCGACCTTAAGCACTGAGATCTGTATGTGTGATTTAAGATACAGCTACTACCATGCATTGGGCCCTGAAATATGACCCCGCTCGACTTCTTATTCACCCTAGCTCTCTGTCCAGGAGTTGCAAGTAGTTTCTGGTGTTTGTAGTCTACTGGAGGCCGTGGACAGCGCTGACCGTAGGGGTGGGCTGTGATGCGGTAGGTACGTGGCACGGTGTACCGAATACCCGTTAGGTATCTCGGGAACCCTGTTCACATCGTTCGGGGCCGTATGGGAAACCTCGGCCGGACTCCCTGCGGATGGAACCTGAATAGGCGATAAACCTGGACTAGAGGCTTAAGTGTTTAGGTAGGTCGTGGTCTACACCCACGTCGGCTTTCGCTTGAAGTCTGCCGAGCACATGTCGTGTGCAGACGCTAAGTGGTGGAAACATGTATGAAGAAGTACACCCCTGCAGGGTTACCATGATCTATTCGAATAGCCGCGTCCGCGGTAAAGGACTACTTGGTTGCCTATACAGTTCATAGACAAGTAAATGGAAACTACTAAAAGCCTCAAGATAAGAGTGAGTGCCGAGGATGGCTCTTCCGTAGGAAGACGGAGGCGGATCCTCGGTAGTGTATTGAATTGGTGAGTAGTGGACTCGTGTGCGCAAAACCATTTCAAGTTGGAGTATCGTAGGATAGCCTAGCCAAGAGTCAAAGCTGGCTTGCTGCAATAACTCCACCAACCCTTCTTGATACTAAGCATGTATGTAGGATCTGATGTAAGTCTTGCTGAGTACCTTTGTACTCATGTTGCTATAATCTACATTTTTACAGAAGACGCTGCAACCCCTTCTGATGGGTTCTATGTAGACGTTGACATCAACGAGTAGGCTAAAGACCCAGGTGGTGACCCTGAGCTTGTGAAGGACCACGTAGTATAGTTAGGCTTTCCAAGCCTCTTTTATTTTACTAGTTGTCTGTACTCAGACAAGTTACTTCCGCTGCTGGTTTGTATGACTGTATGACTTGTATGTTGGGTCGTGAGACCCGTACCTTTGTGTATGTTATGTATGGCTCCCTGAGCATTAAATAAAGTACTTGTGTCGTAGAGTCATGTTGTGATGCTTCGTTGTATTTGCACATATCGAGCATATTGTGTGTATGATTGAAATGCTTGGTATGTGTGGGATCTGACTATCTAGTTGTTTATCTTTAGTAGCCTCTCTTACCGGGAAATGTCTCCTAGTGTTACCGCTGAGCCATGGTAGCTTGCTACTGCTCTGGAACACTTAGGCTGGCCGGCATGTGTCCTTCTTCGTTCCTGTGTCTGTCCCTTCGGGGAAATGTCACGCTTTGAGTACCGGAGTCCTGTTAGCCCGCTACAGCCCGGTTTACCGGAGTCCTGCTAGCCCAGTGCTACAGCCCGGACCCACTTGCTGATGACCGACACGTTCGAAGCTGGGTCATGGATGTCTGTCCCTGTAAGTCTGTGCCACTTTGGGTTTACGACTAGTCATGTCAGCCCGGGCTCTTTATCATATGGATGCTAGCGACACCATCATATACGTGAGCGAAAAGGCGCAAACGGTCCCGGGCAGAGGTAAGGCGACACCCGTGGGGATACCGTGCGTGAGGCCGCAAAGTGATATGAGGTGTTACCGGCTAGATCGATGTGACATCGAGTCGGGGTCCTGACAGCGTTGGCCTCAGAGCCGGACTGCCTGTAGGTTCTTCAAGCCAAACTGGTCGATGTTGAGTCTAGAAATTCTTTAGTTATATGTAGGGGAATTGTTTGTGGGTTGGAACGTAAGGCTCTTTTTACTTCTTTATCTTATGACATTCTGATCTGAGTCAGTCCATTCTTCCACCGGGGGTTAAGGAATTAGGATCTATTCTTTCTATCAGGATCACGTGTTACTAATCAGTAGTACCTTATAAGTTTGATGGATACAAGCCTAGTTCAGTTCTACTACCACATTATGTTGTTAGAATGGTTTCAGAACTTTGATATGATGATGTTGAGTGTGTACGAAATCCTTTGTCAAATGTCTCAAAATCCTTCTTGAGCATTTACAGCTGTTATGCTGCTGAAATTTTGCTAGAAATTCTAATGCCTTTGCATTATGATTGTGCTTTCAGATGGCCACTCGCGACCTCAATCAAGTGGTTCGCCTGACTCGATGCCTAGATGTACCCGGCCATACTGCCAAGTTGGTTAGGGTAATGACTGAGGCTGGATACCGCTGGTATCCTGAGTACACGGTCGAAGAGCAATTCCGAGACTTTAATCAAAGCCAGTATCTCTGCACTGTCAGGATATTTCCATCTTATCCTGGATCCACCGAGCCTCTTCACTGCTCCTATGGACTCGGGATTACTATTGAGATGGCTGTGCAGGACGCCGCCTACTCTATGATGACCATTATGCGAGTCAGATCTGGTATATTTCGGGACTCTGATTTCCGGTATATGCCAGGATCACTTCCGGGAGCACAAGGGTATCTCCAGGCTATTTATGCTGACCCCACTCAGGAGGATTCATGGACTCGCACCACTGCTGAGATGCTCGAGGATAAGGACCGTGAAAATCGGGCCTTGAGGTTAGAGCTCTTCAATACCCGTGCTGACCACTGGGCCACTTTGACTCGGTTCGCACCGGCGGTGCAAGCTGGATTCTCAGATATGCGCGATCTCTATCCTGTGAGATCTGCTCTGCCAGACGTGATGGGTTGGCGTGATGTAGGAGGCATCACCCCACCTCGCGGTCCCCGCAGGCCACCGTCTGTTGGTCCAAGGCCTCATCCTAGCCCCTATGGTCCACAAGCTCCGCGAGATCGTCTGTTTCCGGATGATCATGTTGAGCTTCCAGGCTATGGAGGTGACTTTTACGAGGACTACTACGGATCGGTCTGAGTTAGTGGTAGTATCACTAGTTCGCACTAGCTGTGTCGTCTATCGTCCCGCGTGACTCGTGGGATATGACCTAGTTTGTACTCTTTCCGGAGGTGTAGAAAAATAATGTATAGGAGCTTGGAATGCCTCCGATGAGATGTAATCCTTTTCTCACCGTAATAGTACTTTGTTTGGTCTTGTACTAAACCCTGTATGGTGTGTATGACGATGGAATAAAAGAAGCAGTTTCTGTTTTTACCATGTCATACGGATGATCATCTTGCATTTCGAGTTATTCCTTACATTCTGTATCCTATGTCGGAGTTTTATCATTCTGACTAAATCATTGTCTTGTTACCTAGGATGGTCAACACGCGCGCTAACCCTGCTTCTCAAGAGCAGGCCGAAGGCAGTGAAGGCAGGAATGAAAATCTGCCTCATCCTCCTTCACTAGCCGAGGTTATGATGGAAGCTGAGAGAAACAAGCGGGAGACCAACCGTTTGTTGGAGCGTATTGAACAGAACACGGCACACCATCAGAGGACTAACGTGGTGTCACTCAGTGATTTTATCAAATTACATCCACCCACGTTCCACCACTCCGTCGAGCCTCTCGACGCTGATGACTGGCTTCGCAGTATCTCTCATAAACTGCGTTCCGCGCTAGTAGCGGAGGCTGACAAGGTCACCTTTGCTGCATATCATCTTGAAGGCCCCGCCAGTTTATGGTGGGAAAATTATGGAGCTATGCGCCCAGCGGGCCATGTCACTACTTGGGCTGAGTTCAGCGAGGCTTTCCGTGAACATCATATTCCGGAGGGTCTCATGGACCGCAAACGTGAAGAATTTTGCAGTTTCACCCAAGGCCGACTTTCTGTGGATGTTTACAGCAGGGAGTTTGGTAATCTCGCACGATATGCAACCGAGGAAGTTTCTACTGACGCCAAGAAGCAAGCAAGGTTCCGTAAGGGCCTTAGTCCTGAGCTTCGCCGCGACCTCCGTCTGCATGAGTGCACATCCTTCCAGAAACTTGTCAACAAAGCCATCAGTGCTGAAACTGGTCAGACTGACTATGACGCAACACGCAAGCATGGCCGTGAGATGGGTTCCTCATCCGGTGCTGGTCCTCAGAAGCGCCGCGTGTGGGTACCCAACACCGCCCTGCCACCCAGGTTCACACCTAGGCCATCCTTCCAGGCGCCTCGCCCCGTTCAGCAGTCTGCACCGGCCAAGCCCTATGGGGGTCCAACTAACAATGCTCCTCCACGTACCAGTTCCGTGACTTGTTTCAAGTGTGGGGAATCTGGCCACTATATGCGTGAGTGTCCCCAGACCAACCTCAATCAATCTGCTAAAGCTGTTGGCCGTGGCAAGCCGACAGGAAAAGTATTCCACGCCAAGCCGGTCACCGCCTCACGTGTCCATGTCAACTGTATCTCTGCCGAAGAAGCTCAAGAGGATCCCAACGTCGTTCTCGGTACGCTTCTTGTCAATTGCCACCCGGCATCTGTTCTTTTCGATACAGGAGCCTCTCATTCTTTTATATCTGAAAATTATGCTCGTTTGCATAACGTCGCATTCGGTGATATGCCAACCTCTATGGTAATTCAAACTCCGGGATCCAAATGGCAAACTTCTAGAGTAAGCCATGGAAATGAAATCCAAGTCGACAGACTTGTTTTCCTTGCCTCTTTGATAGCCCTTAAATTTTCAGATATTAATATCATTTTGGGTATGGACTGGATGTCAGCTCATCATGCCAAAATTGATTGCTTCTCTAGGACTGTTCAACTCACTCACCCTTCGGGGAAGATAGTCAATGTCTTGACCCGATTAGCCAAGCGACAATTATATTCTCTTAACGCCAGCCCTTTGCCAGACCTTGAGGACGTTCCGGTAGTCCGTGACTTTCCGGATGTTTTCCCAGAGGAATTGCCAGGTGTTCCACCTGACAGGGATGTTGAGTTCATAATAGGCCTCATTCCAGGAACCGTTCCGATTGCTAGAAGACCTTATAAAATGGCACCCCTAGAACTAGCCGAGCTTAAGAAACAACTCGATGAGTCCTTGAAAAAGGGTTTCATCCGACCTAGTTCATCTCCGTGGGCCTGCCCCGTCCTATTCGTCAAGAAGAAGGATGGTACGGACCGGATGGTTGTAGATTACCGACCTGTCAATTTGGTCACAATCAAGAACAAATATCCGCTCCCCAGGATCAACGACCTTTATGATCAGCTCGCTGGATCCTCAGTCTTCTCCAAGATGGATTTGAGGTTGGGCTACCATCAAATCAAAATCAGAAACGGGGACATTCCTAAAACGGCCTTTGTTACTCGTTATGGCCAATACGAGTACACCGTCATGTCCTTCGGTTTAACCAACGCTCCAGCCACCTTTTCTCGGTTAATGAACTCAATCTTCATGGAGTATTTGGATAAATTCGTTGTAGTTTACCTCGATGATATACTCATCTACTCCAAGAATGAGGAAGAACATGCCGAACATCTAAGGCTAGTGTTGAAGAAACTTCGAGAGCATCGCCTTTATGCCAAATTTTCTAAATGTGAATTCTGGTTGCCAGAAGTGACCTATCTGGGTCATGTAATATATGGTAAAGGTATTGCTGTCAACCCTGAGCGAGTTCAAGCCGTCCTTAATTGGACTCCACCTGAATCGGTCAAGCAAGTTCGGAGTTCTCTAGGCTTAGCGAGCTATTGTCGTCGCTTTGTCGAGAACTTCTCCAAGGTTGCCAAACCTCTAACCGAACTCCTCAAGAAAGATAAGAAGTTCGAGTGGACTCCACAATGTGAGCACAGCTTTCAGGAACTGAAAAGACGCCTGACTTCTGCTCCCGTACTGGTACCGCCAGACTTCTCCAAAGACTTTGTTATCTACTGCGACGCCTCGCGACAAGGACTAGGTTGCATTCTCATGCAAGATCGACACGTAATTGCCTACGCTTCACGGCAATTGCACCCACATGAGGAGAATTATCCTACTGATGATCTAGAGCTTGCAGCCGTAGTCTATGCACTTAAGACCTGGCGACATTACCTCCTCGGTAATCGTTGCGAAATATTCACTGATCACCAAAGTTTGAAGTACATCTTCACCCAACCGGATCTGAACCTCAGGCAAAGACGTTGGGTTGAATTGATCACAGACTTTTTCGACTTAGGAATAACCTACACCCCAGGGAAAGCCAACGTCATGGCTGATGCGCTAAGTCGTAAATCTTATTGTAACAACCTGATGTTACAACAAAGTCAACCGCTTCTCCATGAGGAATTTCGGAAGCTTAACCTTCACATTGTACCTCAAGGTTTTCTTTCCACCTTGGTAGCAAAACCTACTCTTACGGATCAAACCATCGCTGCCCAAAAGCGAGATAAGGGAATATCTAAAATCAAAGAGAACATTGCTAGCGGAGGTGCTAGTTGTTTCTCCACAAATGATCATGGTGTTGTGTACTTTGAGAACCGTCTAGTGGTTCCCAAGAACCAGCATCTACGGCAGTTGATCCTTAAGGAGGCTCATGAATCTCCTCTCACCATTCATCCCGGTAGTACTAAGATGTATCAGGACCTACGCCAGAGGTTCTGGTGGACTAGGATGAAGAGAGAAATTGCTCAGTATATTGCAAATTGCGACGTCTGTCGTCGTGTAAAAGCAGAGCACCAACGGCCTGCTGGCACCCTTCAACCCTTAGCTATTCCTGAATGGAAATGGGATAAAATTGGTATGGATTTCATTACCGGTTTTCCCAGGACCAAGAGAGGGAATAATGCTATTTTCGGCGTGGTCGATCGTCTTTCCAAAGTAGCCCATTTCCTACCTGTTCGAGAGAGTATAACCGCTAGTCAGCTGGCAGACTTATACATCTCCCGAATAGTGTCCCTTCATGGTGTTCCTTTGGAAATTAACTCGGATCGAGGAAGTCTTTTCACCTCTCGATTTTGGGAAAGCTTCCAAAATGCTATGGGAACCCGTCTCTCCTTTAGCACCGCATTCCACCCTCAGTCGAGTGGTCAAGTGGAACGCGTCAACCAGATTCTAGAAGACATGCTTAGAGCCTCTGTTATCTCATTCGGAATGGACTGGGAGAAGTGCCTTCCATTTGCCGAATTCGCTTACAACAACAGCTATCAATCTAGCTTGGGTAAAGCCCCTTTTGAAGTTCTCTATGGACGACGGTGTCGAACACCCCTTAACTGGTCAGAGACCGGGGAAAGACAATTCTTTGGCCCGGATATGATTCAGGAAGCAGAAGAACAAGTTCGCATCGTTCGTGAAAAGTTGAAAACAGCCCAATCTCGTCAAAAGAGTCAATATGACCGAAAACATAAGGCTATGACTTTTGAGGTTGACGAAAAGGCTTATCTTCGGGTCACCCCTCTGAAGGGAACCCATCGTTTCGGTATCAAAGGAAAATTGGCTCCTCGTTACATTGGACCTTTTCGCATTCTCGCCAAACGAGGGGAAGTTGCCTACCAGCTGGAACTACCTCCGCATCTCTCCAGAGTCCACGATGTCTTCCACGTTTCTCAACTCAGGCGTTGCTTCTCGGATCCTATCCGTGAAGTGGACCACGAAACGCTTGATCTCCAAGATAATCTTACATATCGAGAGTACCCCGTTCGTATCCTCGATCAGGCCGAGCGTATCACCCGACGTCAGAACATCAAGTTCCTCAAAGTACAATGGTCGCACCATTCTGAGGATGAAGCAACCTGGGAAAGGGAAGATCGTCTTCGACTTGAGTATCCCGCCTTCTTCCCGGAGGAACCCAAATCTCGGGACGAGATTCTTTTGAGTGGGGGTGAGTTGTCACACCCTAGCTAGTCATGCATTAGAGTGTTGCATCATGTTTACTCTTTCATCAGAAACTTGAAATGGGGATCTGTGAAACCCTCAGAATCATTTTGAAAATGATCCAAATAAAAACTTCTCCAAAAGGGTCCAAGAAAATGCTCATGTTGCTCTCTGAAAATATTGGACAGAGATAAAAATCAAACCAATATTTTTAGTGGCTCATGGACATTTATTTTGGGCATTTGGAATTAATGCATAAATATTTGCATTGGAAATATATTTCTATATATATTAATATATGTCCAAATATTATGCCAATTATAAAGGAGCTCTGGAATAATATATCTAGCCCCTGCAAAAATTGGCATAAGTTAAATAAATGATTTAATATATTATTTAAATCAAAACAAATGTCAGAAATTAGAAAACAGAAAAAAATAAAAGGGAGAAGCTTACCTGGGCTCCTCCACTGTGCAGCCCATCCAGCTGGCCGGCCCAGCCAGCAGGCGGCCCAGCCCGCTCCCTCCTCTGTCGTCTTCGTCCCGACAGAGGGAGGGGAGTGTGGCCGGCGCGCGCGCCCGCCACCGCGCCACGCCACCTCTCTCCCTGCCTGCCTGCCCTCCCCTCCTCGCCTCGATGCCCTGGACGACGCCACGCCTCCCCCCTGCTCTCTCTCACTCTCCCTCGGCTCTCCCCTCCTCTCCCTCGCTCTCTCTCTCACACGGCCGAACACCACCGTCGCCGCCGTTCGCCTTAGCAGCCGTCTCCGGCCACCCCTCGCTCCCCCGACTAGCTCAGAAGCTCCGCCACAACCCCCTCTTCCTCCCCACCGCTCCACGGGCCTCCGGAAGCCCTGCATCGCCGCCACGTCGCCGTTCCCCTCTTCGGGCTCCGACCATCATCCCCGTCGAATTCGCCGTCTCCAGCGCGTCTCCGAGCCCGCTTCGACGCCCACTGCAACCGCGGTGAGCCCCTGAGTCGTTTCCCCCTTCTCCCCTGGTCTCTTTCGACCTCTAGGCCTTAGCCCCACCTTGGCCGAGAGCTCCACGCCGCCGGCGATGTCGCCGTCGTGGCCACGATCACCGTAGCGCCCAACCGAGCACCCTATCGTGCTCCACGCCTCACTAGGAGCACGCAGCACGCACCAACGCCTCCCCAAACCCCCTGCAACGCCGACTCCGACCGCACCCGAACTCCGGCGGCCGCAGCCGAGCTCGCCGCCGTCGACTCCGGCCACCTCAGGCCCGGCCACCACCACCGTTCGACGCGCGGGAGCAAGAGCTCTCCAACGAGCCCAAGAACGGCCTCGCCCGTGCCCTGTAGCGCGATCCCGCATCGCGCCGCCGTCTCGGGCCTCGCCGGCGTCACGTCGCCGGTGGGTTTGACCCACTTTGACCACGGCAGGAACCCCCCCTGAGTCCCTGACAGGTGGGCCCAGCCCTGTAGCTAATTAGGATTAGCGCTAACCACTGTTAGTTAACCCCCTGACACTGACCAGTGGGCCCCAGCGCCACTAATTAGTAATTAGGATTAAGCTAACTCTGTTTAACCCCCCTGTCACTGACGTGTGGGCCCCACACGTCAGGTTTGACTCCAGCCAGCCGCAGTTGACCACTGACGTCATGCTGATGTCATGCTGGCGCAATAATTATATTTCTGGATTTAATTTAAATCAGGAAATTCCAGAATATTATTTAAACTTCAAAAATTCATAACTTTTATTCTGTAACTCCAAATTGGACAAATTATATATGAAAAATGATCAGAAAAATCCAATCTATCCATCTGTACTATTTTCATGCATGATCAAACAAGTTAAATTGATGTTTCAAGCAGAACAAGGAAAAGCACTTTAAAAGGCCATATTTGAATTTGAAATTTGAATCCTTGATTCAAATTTGTTCAAACCCTTCTGGTTTTAGTTGCATTAGCCCAACACACTCATATTGCCATGTTTCATGCATGCATCATATTGTTGCACATTGTTTGGTGATGGTTGTGTATCGGTGTCCTTTGCGACAGGTTCTGCCTCCGAGGAGTACCGTGATTACCCTAACGAAGAATCGTATCCGTGCATCGAACCATCAGGCAAGCAACCAACCATTTGATCATATCGATACAATCCCATGTTCTCGCTCCTGCTCTCTGTTACTGCATTAAGACAACGCGTTTCAAACTGCTATGTGCTACGGTAGTTGAACCCATTTCCTCTGCATGACCTGTCATTGCCACAGTAACTAGATGAAACCCACTAGCATGTGTAGGAGTTGATTGAGCCATATGTATGTGTTGTTCCTACCTTGCTATGCCTGCTATGCTTAGAGTCGTGTCAGGTCTGGTTCATCTGGGTGATGGGCTAGAGTGAAATGATTATGTCGGTAATAAGAGTGGTGAGGTGAACACGATTTGGTAAAGGTATCGATGAGAGGCCATGTAGGAGTACATGGTGGGTTGTTTCATTGAAGCCGACCTTAAGCACTGAGATCTGTATGTGTGATTTAAGATACAGCTACTACCATGCATTGGGCCCTGAAATATGACCCCGCTCGACTTCTTATTCACCCTAGCTCTCTGTCCAGGAGTTGCAAGTAGTTTCTGGTGTTTGTAGTCTACTGGAGGCCGTGGACAGCGCTGACCGTAGGGGTGGGTTGTGATGCGGTAGGTACGTGGCACGGTGTACCGAATACCCGTTAGGTATCTCGGGAACCCTGTTCACATCGTTCGGGGCCGTATGGGAAACCTCGGCCGGACTCCCTGCGGATGGAACCTGAATAGGCGATAAACCTGGACTAGAGGCTTAAGTGTTTAGGTAGGTCGTGGTCTACACCCACGTCGGCTTTCGCTTGAAGTCTGCCGAGCACATGTCGTGTGCAGACGCTAAGTGGTGGAAACATGTATGAAGAAGTACACCCCTGCAGGGTTAACATGATCTATTCGAATAGCCGCGTCCGCGGTAAAGGACTACTTGGTTGCCTATACAGTTCATAGACAAGTAAATGGAAACTACTAAAAGCCTCAAGATAAGAGTGAGTGTCGAGGATGGCTCTTCCGTAGGAAGACGGAGGCGGATCCTCGGTAGTGTATTGAATTGGTGAGTAGTGGACTCGTGTGCGCAAAACCATTTCAAGTTGGAGTATCGTAGGATAGCCTAGCCAAGAGTCAAAGCTGGCTTGCTGCAATAACTCCACCAACCCTTCTTGATACTAAGCATGTATGTAGGATCTGATGTAAGTCTTGCTGAGTACCTTTGTACTCATGTTGCTATAATCTACATTTTTACAGAAGACGCTGCAACCCCTTCTGATGGGTTCTATGTAGACGTTGACATCAACGAGTAGGCTAAAGACCCAGGTGGTGACCCTGAGCTTGTGAAGGACCACGTAGTATAGTTAGGCTTTCCAAGCCTCTTTTATTTTACTAGTTGTTTGTACTCAGACAAGTTACTTCCGCTGCTGGTTTGTATGACTGTATGACTTGTATGTTGGGTCGTGAGACCCGTACCTTTGTGTATGTTATGTATGGCTCCCTGAGCCTTAAATAAAGTACTTGTGTCGTAGAGTCATGTTGTGATGCTTCGTTGTATTTGCACATATCGAGCATATTGTGTGTATGATTGAAATGCTTGGTATGTGTGGGATCTGACTATCTAGTTGTTTATCTTTAGTAGCCTCTCTTACCGGGAAATGTCTCCTAGTGTTACCGCTGAGCCATGGTAGCTTGCTACTTCTCTGGAACACTTAGGCTGGCCGGCATGTGTCCTTCTTCGTTCCTGTGTCTGTCCCTTCGGGGAAATGTCACGCTTTGAGTACCGGAGTCCTATTAGCCCGCTACAGCCCGGTTTACCGGAGTCCTGCTAGCCCAGTGCTACAGCCCGGACCCACTTGCTGATGACCGACACGTTCGAAGCTGGGTCATGGATGCCTGTCCCTGTAAGTCTGTGCCACTTCGGGTTTACGACTAGTCATGTCAGCCCGGGCTCTTTATCATATGGATGCTAGCGACACCATCATATACGTGAGCCAAAAGGCGCAAACGGTCCCGGGCAGAGGTAAGGCGACACCCGTGGGGATACCGTGCGTGAGGCCGCAAAGTGATATGAGGTGTTACCGGCTAGATCGATGTGACATCGAGTCGGGGTCCTGACAGTAGCACCTCCCAGTGCCAGCCCGGCGGAACCCAATCCCGGCCATGGGTCCTCTAAAGCATGACGTCGCCGAACGGGTCGACGGCGAGGATGCAGGCCGGGCATTGTCGAGAACAAATACTATACGCCACAAAAGTAACATTTTTAAAATGATTGGATTGTGATTTCTTATATGTAAATTCTAAATTTGTATAACTAAAATTATAAGAAACTAAAAACTAACATTTCTATAACATTTCTATAATAATTTGAAATTAATCTAATTCATCTAGCTAAAACTAACATTTCTAAAATTTTTGACATTTCTATAACATTTCTATCATTTCTATATACTATTTGACATTAATCAAAACTTTGTATGAAAAACAGAAAAACAAAAAAAAACTAAAAACTAAAAACAGAAAAATTGTGTATGTGTGTGCGTGCACGTGTAGTGTGAGTGTGTGTGTGCGCGTGTAGTGTGTGCGTGCGCGCGCGCGGCCGACGGCGGCGGTGGCGTGATGGATTGGAGGGAGGAGAGGCCGGGGAAGGGGCTCACAGCGCGCGCGGGCGAGGTCGAGGCGACGGGGACGGCGAGGTCCAGGCGACGACGACGGCGAGGCGAGGGGTCGAATGGCGATGGCGCGGGACGGGGCGACGACGCGACAGGGACGGTGATGACGGGGACGACGTGGGACGGGGCCGACGATGACGCGCGGCGGGGGCGGCGACGAGGGGCAGCGGCGATGGGGCAGAGGAGAAGAAGCGGAGGGAGAACTGACGAAATTTTTTTAAGTGTTTTTTATATAGAACCTACCTTGAGTACCGGTTGGAGCCACTAACTGGTACTAAAGGTCTGTTTTGGCCAGGCGAAGCGGCGGGAAGCGCACCCCCTTTAGTACCGGGTGGTGGCTACAACCGGTACTAAAGGCCCCCCCCCCCCTTTAGTACCGGTTGTAGCCACGACCCGGTACTAAAGGGGATGCACTGGCTCTAGGCGGTGCGCAAGTTTAGTCCCACCTCACTAGTCGAGGAGCGCCGAGGCCAGTTTATAAGCCCGGGCACTGCATTGAGCTCCTCTCCAATGCAGGCTTCTGGGCCTACCTCTTCTACTCTGCCCTATTGGGCCTACTGGGCTAGCGGGCCTGCGTCCTGGCCCAACTACAGGTTGGGTTTCTAGTCGTATGCAGGCCGCTATGGCCCAGTAGGTGGGCTTTTTGTATTTAGTTTTTGTCTCAACAAAGAATTAGTTTTTTTTCTACTTTCTTTATTTCTGAATATTTTTTCTTTAGGTACAAAAAATTACAAACTTTCTGTTAGTGCGAGTAGATTTCGAATTTGAATAGTTTAAATTTTTATAATTTAGTTTTTGTCTCAATAAAAATTTAGTTTTTTCTCTTTTCTACTTTATTTATTTTCATTTATATATTTCTAAATATTTTTTCTATAGTTACAAAAAATTATAAACCTTTTGTTAGTGCCAGTAGTTTTCAAATTTGAATAGTGTAAATTTGAATTATTTGACGAACTAATTTGTAGATGAAGTGCATCCAGTTTTTGCACATAAAATTTCTTTGCGTTTCAAATACCAAAACACATAAGTACCCTAACTATTACAAAGATTCCCTCCGGTTTGTTCGAGGCGGCACTTTCCAGATATATAAGTCTGGAAAGTCACTACAGAAGAAAGTGATGATAGTGAAGCCTATCACATGCCAGTGTGGGATCTTTCGGTGTGACACTTTTTCTTCGCGTGTGTCCCTTTGTGCCGTAACCATGGACAATCTTCATCATTTAACTGGATGCTCGGATCAATATTCACTGTGAATGGAGCAATTTCATCAAACTTTTCATAATCTTCTAACATGTCTGTCTTGTCATCCACTCCCACGATGTTTCTTTTCCCTGAAAGAATTATGTGGCGCTTTGGCTCATCGTATGATCCATTCGCTTCCTTATCTTTTCTTTTTCTCGGCCTGGTAGACATGTCTTTCACCTAGAAAACTTGCGCCACATCATTGGCTAGGATGAATGGTTCGTCTGCATACACAAGATTGTTGAGATCCATTGTTGTCATTCCATACTGCGGGTCTTCCGTTACCCCGCCTCGTGTCATATTGACCCATTTACACCGAAACAAAGGGACCTTCAAACCACCTTCATAGTTAAGTTCCCATATGTCCTCTATGTAACCATAATATGTTTCCTTTCCTGTGTTGGTTCTTGCTTCCAAGCGGACACCATTGTTTTGGTTGGTGCTCTTCTTATCTTGGGCGATCGTGTAAAATGTATTCCCATTTATCTCGTACCCTTTGAAAGTCATTATATTGGAAGATGATAACTGGGATAGCAAGTACAGGTCATCTTCAATATCGCCATCATGCATGGCACGTGTCTGCAACCAACCGGCAAAAGTCTTTGTTTGTTCACGTGTAATCCAGTCGTCAGACTGCTCCGGGTGTTTGGAGTGTAGAAAATTCTTGTGTTCCTCCATATATGGAGCCACCAAGGCGGAATTCTGTAGAACTGTGTAGTGTGCTTCAGTGAGAGAATGTCCGTCCATACATATTATTTGATCCCCTCCTAGCGTGTCTTTCCATCCAGTCTGCCCTTATGCCGCGATTCAGGAACACCAATCGGCTTAAGGTCAGGAATAAAGTCAATACAAAACTCAATGACCTCCTCATTTTCATGGCCCTTCGAGATGCTTCCTTCTGGCCTAGCACGGTTATGAACATATTTTTTAAGACTCCCATGAACCTCTCAAAGGGGAACATATTGTGTAGAAATACATGACCCAAAACGTTAATCTCTTCGCGAAGGTGAACTAGGACGTGCGTCATGATGTTGAAGAAGGATGATGGGAACACCAACTCGAAACTGACAAGACATTGCACCAAATCACTCTGTAACCTTGGTATGATTTCTGGATCGATTACATTCTGAGAGATTGCATTGAGGAATGCACATAGATTCACAATGGCTAATCGAACGTTTTCCGGTAGAAGCCTCCTCAATGCAACCGGAAGCAGTTGCGTCATAATCACGTGGTAGTCATGAGACTTTAGGTTCTGGAACTTTTTCTCTGCCATATTTATTATTCCCTTTATATTCGACGAGAAGCCAGACGGTACCTTCATGCTGAGCAGACATTCAAAGAAGATTTCCTTCTCTTCTTTGGTAAGAGCGTAGCTGGCCTGACCCTGATGTATGTCGTCTTTTCCGTGCATGCGTTGCTGGTCCTCCAGTGCCTCTGGTGTATCTTTTGTCTTCCCATACACGCCCAAGAAGCCAAGCAGGGTCACGTGAAGATTCTTTGTCACATGCATCACGTCGATTGCGGAGCGGACCTCTAGGTCTTTCCAATAGGGAAGGTCCCAAAATATAGATTTCTTCTTCCACATGGGTGCGCGTCCGTAAGCGTCCTTCAGAACAGGTTGTCCGTTTGGACCCTTTCCAAAGATTACCTTCAAATCCTTGACCATATCATGTACATCAGCACCAGTACGGTCGCAAGGCTTCCTCCGGTGATCCGCCTCACCTTTGAAATGCTTGCCTTTCTTTCTTATGGGATGCCTGCTCGGAAAAAATCTATGATGTCCCAGGTACACATTCTTCCTACAACTATCCAAATATATGCTGTCGGTATCATCCAAACAGTGCGTGCATTCGCGGTATCCCTTGTTTGTTTGTCCCGAAAGGTTACTGAGAGCAGGCCAATCATTGATGGTCATGAACAGCAACGCCTTTAGGTCAAATTCTTCCTGTTTGTGCTCATCCCATGCACATACACCTTTTCCACTCCACAGCTGTAATAGTTCTTCAACTAATGACCTTAGGTACACATCAATGTCATTGTCGGGTTGCTTAGGGCCTTGGATGAGCACTGGCATCATAATAAACTTCCGCTTCATGCACAACCAAGGAGGAAGGTTATACAAACATAGAGTCACAGACCATGTGCTATGGTTGCTGCTCTGCTCCCCAAAAGGATTAATGCCATCTGCGCTTAGACCAAACCATACGTTCCTTGGGTCACCTACAAACTCCTCCCTGTACTTTCTCTCGATCTTTCTCCACTACGACCCGTCAGCGGGTACTCTCAACATTCCGTCTTTCTTACGGTCTTCTCGGTGCCATCGCATCGCCTTGGCATGCTCTTTATTTTGGAACAAACGTTTCAACCATGGTATTATAGGAGCATACCACATCACCTTCGCAGGAATCTTCTTTCTGGGGCGCTCGCCCTCGACATCACCAGGTTCATCGCGGTTGATCTTATAACGCAATGCACCGCATACCGGGCACGCGTTCAAATCCTCGTACTCACCGCGGTAGAGGATGCAGTCATTAGGGCATGCATGTATCTTCTGCACCTCTAAACCTAGAGGGCAGAAAGCCTTCTTCGCTTCGTACATACTCTCGGGCAATTCGTTGTCCTTTGGAAGCATATTCTTTATCATTACCAGCAACTTTCCAAATCCCTTGTCAGATAGACCATTCTCTTCCTTCCATTGCAGCAATTCCAGTGTGGTTCCCAACTTTTTCTTGTCACCTTCGCAATTCGGGTACAACAATTTCTTGTAATCCTCTAACATGCGCTGCAACTTCTTGTTCTCCTTTTCACTTGCGCAGTTTCTCTTTGCATCGGCAATGGCCCGACCTAGATCATCAGGGGGCTCATCTGATGCCTCTTCTTCAGCTTCTTCCCGCATGGCCGGCTCAGCTTCTTCCCCCATTGTTGTATCATCGTATTCCGGGAACCCATGCCCAGGATAGCTATCGTTGTCCTCTTCTTCTTCATTGTCTTCCATTATAACCCCTCTTTCTCCGTGCTTGGTCCAAACATTATAGTGGGGCATGAAACCGGACTCAAACAGGTGGACGTGAATGGTTCTTGAGTTAGAGTAATTGTGACCATTCTTATAACCAGCACATCGACAAGGCATAAAACCATCCGTCCGCTTGTTTGCCTAAGCCGCAATCAGAAAAGTATGCACGCCATCAATGAACTGGGGAGAGCATCGGTCATCGTACATCCATTGCCGGCGCATCTTTATTACACATCTGTGTCCCTAACTTGAACCCACTACTCAAATTTGCCCTTAATTTCAAAGTCTGCTCAAATTTGCCCTTCTCCCGTTAGTTGCACTTATAAAAATGCCCTTCCGTGCCGTTTCCGTCAAGTCAAAGCTGTTTGACTGGTATCTGGCCGTTTATTTGACATTTTTCCCCTGTGTATTTTTTAGTCTAGGAAACAGAAGAAATAGGAAAGAGCACTGTAGCAATTGGGCCATGATGCTGTAGCAAGCAGGCTTATTCCAGCCCAGCCAACCCAGCCGAGGTTATCTTCAATCTCGTGCACGGCACCCCCGCACCAGAGAGCATGTGTTCTCCACCATCGCCATTAGCACGGCCAGCGACCAAAACTCACCGCCCCTCCGTGTCTCCAACGTCCGCCGCGATGCGTTCTACCAATCCACCGAAGAACTCGACCTAGGATAGCCCAGGCCAAGCAAATCGACCTCGGCTTCATCGCCTCCGACCAAAGACCGCCGGCGTCGATTCGTGACCTCTCCCCTCTCCCCTCTCCTGATGAGCACACCTACAGCCCTGCTGCATACCCACCTTCTCTCCCCTCTCCTTTACAGTTCATTTTTGCGCCATAGCAAGTCTATCACCGTAGTAGTCCACTGTCGCTGCCGGCGTGCTCTTTCCCGATGATGTTGTCCTGACTCGTCCCAGTGAAGCCCCCTTCCGTGCTCCTAGCGCATCCAGGAAGCTAGAGCGCCCGTCCGTGAGCTCGCCGGCAAGACACGACCCTATCCCCGTCGTGCCAGTGGCAGCGCTGCCACTGGCCTCGTTCGTCCCGGCGATTCCAGCCACCCTGCGCACTCCAGCTAGCAACCCTGGATGAGGGAGAGGAAACGCTAGCTACCCCGCACCTCAGCGGCCGTCCCCGGATCCTCCCTGTGAGCCTCCGTCGTGGATTTTGGTCGCCGGGAACTAATCTCCGGTGAGGTCTTTAATTAAGTGTTAATTACCCTGCTAACAGCCATCCTAAGCTACTGCCACATGGCCCCAGTGGCATACTTAACCGCTGTTTTGGATAAAAGTAAGCACAGTAGCCCCACTAGCCACTTTGACCATGGCTTAATTAAAACAATATATTGCAAGAAATATTGGTAAGCAAATGACATGTGGGCCCAACATCTACTTTGAATAGTCATTTTCTTTTTTTCCTTTTTCTACTTTGGACCCACATATAACTGTGTGAGAGAGGGGGTGAGCGAAAGGGTTTTTCGGTTTTATTTTTTTAGAGTGGATCCCACCAGTAAGTGACACAAGGAGACAAGGGTAGAAATGTCAAAGAAACAGCCAGATACCGGTCAAACAGGTTTGACTGGACGGAAACAGAACGGAATGACATTTTTATAAGTGCAACTAACGGTAGAGATGCAAATTTGAGCACACTTTAAAATTAGGGGTAAATCTGAGTAGGTGGTTCGAGTTAGGGATAGAAATGCAAATGGCCCTATTCTTTATCATTACCAGCAACTTTCCAAATCCCTTGTCAGATAGACCATTCTCTGCCTTCCATTGCAGCAATTCCAGTGTGGTGCCCAGCTTTTTCTTGTCACCTTCGCAATTCGGGTACAACAATTTCTTGTAATCCTCTAACATGCGCTGCAACTTCTTCTTCTCCTTTTCACTTGCGCAGTTTTTCTTTGCATCGGCAATGGCCCGACCTAGATCATCAGGGGGCTCATCTGATGCCTCTTCTTCAGCTTCTTCCCGCATGGCCGGCTCAGCTTCTTCCCCCATTGTTGTATCATCGTATTCCGGGAACCCATGCCCAGGATAGCTATCGTTGTCCTCTTCTTCTTCATTGTCTTCCATTATAACCCCTCTTTCTCCGTGCTTGGTGCAAACATTATAGTGGGGCATGAAACCGGACTCAAACAGGTGGACGTGAATGGTTCTTGAGTTAGAGTAATTGTGACCATTCTTATAACCAGCACATCGACAAGGCATAAAACCATCCGTCCGCTTGTTTGCCTAAGCCGCAATCAGAAAAGTATGCACGCCATCAATGAACTGGGGAGAGCATCGGTCATCGTACATCCATTGCCGGCGCATCTTTATTACACATCTGTGTCCCTAACTTGAACCCACTACTCAAATTTGCCCTTAATTTCAAAGTCTGCTCAAATTTGCCCTTCTCCCGTTAGTTGCACTTATAAAAATGCCCTTCCGTGCCGTTTCCGTCAAGTCAAAGCTGTTTGACTGGTATCTGGCCGTTTATTTGACATTTTTCCCCTGTGTATTTTTTAGTCTAGGAAACAGAAGAAATAGGAAAGAGCACTGTAGCAATTGGGCCATGATGCTGTAGCAAGCAGGCTTATTCCAGCCCAGCCAACCCAGCCGAGGTTATCTTCAATCTCGTGCACGGCACCCCCGCACCAGAGAGCATGTGTTCTCCACCATCGCCATTAGCACGGCCAGCGACCAAAACTCACCGCCCCTCCGTGTCTCCGACGTCCGCCGCGATGCGTTCTACCAATCCACCGAAGAACTCGACCTAGGATAGCCCAGGCCAAGCAAATCGACCTCGGCTTCATCGCCTCCGACCAAAGACCGCCGGCGTCGATTCGTGACCTCTCCCCTCTCCCCTCTCCTGATGAGCACACCTACAGCCCTGCTGCATACCCACCTTCTCTCCCCTCTCCTTTACAGTTCATTTTTGCGCCATAGCAAGTCTATCACCGTAGTAGTCCACTGTCGCTGCCGGCGTGCTCTTTCCCGATGATGTTGTCCTGACTCGTCCCAGTGAAGCCCCCTTCCGTGCTCCTAGCGCATCCAGGAAGCTAGAGCGCCCGTCCGTGAGCTCGCCGGCAAGACACGACCCTATCCCCGTCGTGCCAGTGGCAGCGCTGCCACTGGCCTCGTTCGTCCCGGCGATTCCAGCCACCCTGCGCACTCCAGCTAGCAACCCTGGATGAGGGAGAGGAAACGCTAGCTACCCCGCACCTCAGCGGCCGTCCCCGGATCCTCCCTGTGAGCCTCCGTCGTGGATTTTGGTCGCCGGGAACTAATCTCCGGTGAGGTCTTTAATTAAGTGTTAATTACCCTGCTAACAGCCATCCTAAGCTACTGCCACATGGCCCCAGTGGCATACTTAACCGCTGTTTTGGATAAAAGTAAGCACAGTAGCCCCACTAGCCACTTTGACCATGGCTTAATTAAAACAATATATTGCAAGAAATATTGGTAAGCAAATGACATGTGGGCCCAACATCTACTTTGAATAGTCATTTTCTTTTTTTCCTTTTTCTACTTTGGACCCACATATAACTGTGTGAGAGAGGGGGTGAGCGAAAGGGTTTTTCGGTTTTATTTTTTTAGAGTGGATCCCACCAGTAAGTGACACAAGGAGACAAGGGTAGAAATGTCAAAGAAACAGCCAGATACCGGTCAAACAGGTTTGACTGGACGGAAACAGAACGGAATGACATTTTTATAAGTGCAACTAACGGTAGAGATGCAAATTTGAGCACACTTTAAAATTAGGGGTAAATCTGAGTAGGTGGTTCGAGTTAGGGATAGAAATGCAAATGGCCCTATTCTTTATCATTACCAGCAACTTTCCAAATCCCTTGTCAGATAGACCATTCTCTGCCTTCCATTGCAGCAATTCCAGTGTGGTGCCCAGCTTTTTCTTGTCACCTTTGCAATTCGGGTACAACAATTTCTTGTAATCCTCTAACATGCGCTGCAACTTCTTCTTCTCCTTTTCACTTGCGCAGTTTTTCTTTGCATCGGCAATGGCCCGACCTAGATCATCAGGGGGCTCATCTGATGCCTCTTCTTCAGCTTCTTCCCGCATGGCCGGCTCAGCTTCTTCCCCCATTGTTGTATCATCGTATTTCGGGAACCCATGTCCAGGATAGCTATCGTTGTCCTCTTCTTCTTCATTGTCTTCCATTATAACCCCTCTTTCTCCGTGCTTGGTCCAAACATTATAGTGGGGCATGAAACCGGACTCAAACAGGTGGACGTGAATGGTTCTTGAGTTAGAGTAATTGTGACCATTCTTACAACCAGCACATGGACAAGGCATAAAACCATCCGTCCGCTTGTTTGCCTAAGCCGCAATCATAAAAGTATGCACGCCATCAATGAACTGGGGAGAGCATCGGTCATCGTACATCCATTGCCGGCGCATCTTTATTACACACCACCGAATAGATGAAATTAATACAAGTTCATACAACACTTAAATGCAATATACAAATAACTCTCTAGCTAAAGAATTTAAATGCAACAACAAATGCGATCAAGATCGCAACTAAGGTAACAATTGATCCAACAACATATGATACTAAGCCACACTATCAATGGCATATTTTCTAATCTTTCTATTCTTCAACCGCATTTTCTCCATCTTGATCTTGTGATCATCGATGACATCAGCAACATGCAACTCCAATTCCGTCTTCCCCCCCTCAATTCTTTTCAATTTTTCTTTCAAATACTCATTTTCTCTTTCAACTAAATTTAACCTCTCGACAATAGGGTCGGTTGGAATTTCCGGTTCACATACCTCCTAGATAAAAATATCTATGTCAACTTGATGGGCACAATTTGTCATAAACACGAAATGCAACAAATAGTTCTAAAAGAGAATATACCACATCAGAATCATAACACGGACGAGGGCCGACGGGGACGGATATCAAAACCATGGCACTATGTATAACAAACAACGTACGAGTAAGATAATTATACAAGTAACTATATATCTAAATCACACAAACATGACTTTCTTTATATAAAAAAGATAAGAACAAGAGGCTCACCACAAGGTGGTGCCGGCGATGGGTTGGTGTGAACGATCGACGGTGGTTACGGCGGAGACGGGAAGGCACTAAGTAAACCACACCTACATATGCAAACTAAGAGTTATTTTAAGCTCAAATTGCATATAAATCAAATAAAGTACCACATATAATTCCTCCCAAATTACAAAAACCCACAAATTAATCACTATATAAAGCATTACAAGAGCTAATCTAGCAATGAGATATGAAAGGACAAACTTGCTAACCTTTGTGATCACTTGAATGGATGGGGGCGTTCAAATCTTGACAAAATTTAGGCAAAATGTGTGATGAGATTGAGGGGAAGAGAGGAAGAACAGAGAGGAGGAGAGGGGAAAGGGGGGAGAACAGAGCGAGCTGGACGAAGGGTTTATATGCAGGATGACCTATAGTACCGGTTAGTGACAAGAACCGGTACTAAAGGTGCTGGAGGGACCCCAGTCTGACAACATCCTGCCACCACACCCTTTAGTATCGGTTCGTGGCACGAACCGGTGCTAAAGGTTCACCATGAACCGGTACTAATGAGCTCCGCCCGCCTAGCCGTTGGAACCGGCACTAATGGTCACATTAGTGCCAGTTTTGATACAAACCGGGACTAATGTGCTTCACATTAGGCCCTTTTTCTACTAGTGGGTCTTCCAAAGCTTAAACACCGTTGATGCATGAGACACTTTGTTCCAAACTTTTACCGGGCATGCAAGAGCAAAGAGTTTTGCAAAGACCTTACCCTTGTTTGCGTTGCATTCAACACCGACACATTCAAAAGCCGATATGATAAACTCCTCAAGACTTTGGAGAAGAACAAAGGGGGGAAAGAATTCTTGCTTAGGCACGAGCCGGATAAAGAAAAGTGGTCACGCGCTTAGAGCATCTCCAGCCGTTGGCCCCCAGGGGGCGCCTAAAATCGCCGCCTGGGGGCGAGCCGGCGCAAAAACAGGGCCTGGGGGCGAGTTGGCCCCCCAGTTGTTGGCCCCTGGCGCGCCCCCAGACGCGTCTGATTTTTTTAAAATTCAACAAGTTCGGCGAAATTCGGTTAAAACACGTCTAAATTTTGGCAAACTTTGGCATATATTGTTTTGCGACGCGTTTACAAACATAAACTAAAAAAAGAAGTCACTAAAAGCGGAGTAGTCGCCGTCGTCGCCGCCATCGTCGCCGCCCACTATTGTCGGCCTTCTCCTCCTTGACGCAGTCGCCCCTATTGGACCCCTGCCCGACGTCGCCGTAGCGGACTAGTGGTGGCGGCGCGTCGTCTTCCTCGTCGCTATCATCGAGGACGACGACTCCTCCTTCTTCAGGGCCCTGGCGCGCTGCTCGAAGCGTCGCATGGCGGCGATCTGGCGCTCCCGCTCCATCCTCACGAAATCCTTGCGCGCCCATTTCAGGGCCACGTAGTCGTCGAGCTCCGCGTCGCCGGGCTCCGTCTTCACGGCGGGGAGCCCTGGCTCCGTTTTCACCGGCGCGAGCCCCGGCTCCGTCTTCGGCTTGACGAAGCATGGAGGAGCCGACGAGGAGGCGCGCCAGCCGCCCTCGTTGATGACGATGCCGGCGCTGCGAGTGCGCCGGCTGAGCGGCGTCTCCGCCGCGGGCTCCACCTTGACGCCGAGCAGCGCTAGAGATCCAGAGGATTGGGAAGAAGCTCGCGACGAGGAGTGCGAGGAAGAAGACGAGGGGGTGACGAACCTCCTGCACAACCATTGCCCGACGCGTTGGCGCTGGGCCCGGGCCGCCGGGGGGTATGCCAACGACAGGTTGTTGCCGCCCTCGAGGTGCGCCGGCAGGCCCTCGAGCGTGTGGCCGGGGAAGCCCCACCACACGTGGCGCCCCTCGCTGTTCTTCGTGCCGCCCACCACCGGCGCCCCGTTGGTGGACGCTAGCCGCTGCTCCTGATGGAGCACGAAGTAGTCCGCCCACGCCGCATGGTTGTCAGCGTCGTACCGGGGGAGGGCGAGCTGCTCGTCGGTGAGGGAGGCACGCACAAGCTCGACCTCGGCGGCGAAGTAGTGGGGGCGCCGCGGCGTCGGGCAACGGGGGAATGGACACTCCCCCATTGCTCAACCTCCACCCCGTCGGCCCGGCGCGCATGTCCGGCGGCGCCGGGATGTTGGCCACGAACAGGAGCCAAGACTCATGTTCGTTGAGCGAGCGGCGGCCGAAGCCATTGGCCGCCGTAGAGTCGCCGGGGAAACGTGCAGCCATCGGGAGAGGGAGAGATGGGAGGGGGAAGGGCTCGGCGGCAGCGTACGGGGAGATGGAGGGCTCGGCGGCGGCGTGCTGGAGAGGGTGAGCTCGGCGTCTAGGCTGGTGTGGCCAGAGGCGAGGGAGGCCGGCGGCTTAAATAGGCGGGCTCGTGTGTACGCGTGGAGGAAGGGGAGGCGTCGCCGCGCCGCCTCGTGACGCACCACCCGTGAGGAATCAATGGCAAGGCTGACCGGCAGCGGCAGCCTTGGCATTGATTCCCGCGGGAACTGAGGCGATGAGGGCGACGAAGCACCCGTCTCGCTGACTCGGCGGGCCCGCGTCTGTTTCGCGCCAAAACTACTTGCCCCGGCGCCCCGGGGCGCCCCCCAGCATGCCGGGTTCAGCCTGGGCCCGCCTGCGCTAATTTCGGCCCAGGCCGGCGAAAATCGGGCTCCTGGGGGCGCGACTGGGCCGTTTTTCGGTGCCGGCGTGAAAAAAGCGCCTCGGGAGGCCGTTCTGGGGGCGCGGCTGGAGATGCTCTTACGATGAATGTGGTATGCGATATGGGACACGACAAGCAACATGGTTGAATGCTTCGACAATATGTTGAAGGGTGTCTGTTCCTTGCCGGTGACCGCAATACTCAAGTACACTTTCGTCAAGCTCAACGAGTACTTCCAAAAGCATTCCAATATCACGGCCAAGTGGGTTGGCGAGAAGATGAACTATCCATTGAAGGTTCATGATTGGTTGTTGCATCAAGCGCGCAAGTCCGCCAAGCAACAAGTCATATAGTACAATGAAAAAAAAATGATCTATGAAATTGATGAGTTGGGTGGGACAATAAGAGACGGTGTGTCTTATGGTGGAGTTGCGTATGAGGTGCACCTCAAAATCTGATGGTGCCAGTGTGAGAGGCCACCCAAATATCATTGGCCTTGCTCGCATTTGATGACCGCAACATGGGCGGGAAACTTGCGTGTTTCCGACGGTACAATGGTGTGGTTGCACGAGTTTACATTGGAACAAACGAGGTTGACATGGGCGCCTCGATTTAATCGTTTCCTTGATAAGTCACAATGGCCTGAGTATGATGGCCCAGACATTGTGCCAGATCCCGGACTCATGGTGCCAATGAGGGGACGAAGAAGAAAGAATAGGTTCAGGAGTGACATGAATGATCTAGCTGGATACACCGGAATGAAGCAATTTGGTAGTGGTCATTTCATGGAGACACCGGACACCAACAATTATGGAGAATGCAAGGAAACAGGACACAACGTCAGGAGATGCACGAAGAAACCTAGAACCAACACGTGAACTAGTCAAACACGTGGAGGAAGGACTGGCCTTGGAGTGGGCCGTGGCCATGGAGGAAGGACTAGCCTTGGAGTGGGTCGTGGCCATGGAGGAAGGACAATACTTAGACGGGGCCACGGACTGGTGGTTCTAGGACACGTCGGGTAGATAGGGGAAGGCCTATCGACGTGTTGCTCAATCCGGATGGTTGAAATAATGTGAATGGTACTACTTTTAATATGTTCATGTGTTGATATATTTGCCTCTTTTACATGTCAATGTGTTCATATTTTGATTTAACATCTTTAATTGTTGTAGGCATGGCTTCATCCGGTTCCATGATGAGGCAACCGTGTGCTAACCAAGAAGACATGCTGCACAAATGGGAGAACGCATCTTTGGACAAGGTGAAGGAGAAAGATGTGAAGATTCCGCCATGTTGGTGTGGAGATGTTTGCAAGCTGAAGTTGTCCACCGACCGAAAGAAGTCATGGACGGAAGGAAGGAGATATTTTGTATGGCCCAACTATGCTTATGATCGTGCGCTTCCAACTAACGCCTATGACCAACCACCGGTATGCTAGAGAAGTAACATGTTACTCTAAAATGTGTGTCAGCACTAACATCCACACAGTCGCCGCCTCCTCTATGCAAGTATTTCACGTGGATAGATCATGAAGTCCCAGAAGATGTCCAAAAGGACCAATATAAAGATTGTCTTCGGCACCAGCGGCTGTTCGAAGAAAGGTTTCGAATCGGCTTGGAGGAAGAGCGTCGTCAGAAGGAGAGGATAGAGCGGAAGCAACGCGAGGAGGAGAAGGCACGCCAAGAGAAGCTTGCTCGTGAGGAGGAGAGGGCAAGAAAGCTTGCAAATGCTCGCAAGGCGCAAGAGGAGGATGAGGCACATGACAAGAAGGGGAAATGGCCCCGTATGACTCAGTAAAGCCTTCGCTTCAGTGGACTCGTCATGTAACCGGATGAAACCATGCCACATTTATCATTTATCATGAACTATGTAGTACTAAGGCAAGAAGCCATGTGTCGTGAATTTGTCGTGAATGAATTTACCATTTGTATTGAATTTTTTGTGAGAACTAAAGTTTGTCAGCAATTTCCGTGGTGATTTTTTTATAAACTGTTGTGCTCAGATGAGGGGCAGAACAGAGAAAGTCCTATGTTTTTAATCCTACCGACACACCCCCCGGCGGTAGGTTGCTGGACCCTACCGCCAGAGCCCATGGCGGTAGGGGTGCCAATGTCTCTGTTACGGGAAAAATAACCATGTGGCGGTAGGGTTGCCAGCCTACCGCCAGAGCCCATGGAGGTAGCGGGTGGATTCGGTTCTGTTACGAGAAAAGTCCACCCCTTGGCGGTAGGGTCATTTCTCATAAATATATGTTGAACATTTTTCAACTTCGTAAACTTTTTTAAACTCGTGAACATCTTTCAAACTTGTGAATGTTTTTTAAATCATAAAAATTAATTCAAATTCACAAATATTTTTTGACTTAACGAATATGTTTCGAGTTTTGGATATTTGCTCAACTTCGCAATAGATTTTCAAACTCACTATCATATTTATAAATTTATTAACACTTATAAATTTGCGAACATTTTTTGAGTTCATGAAGATTTTTTTTTTCATTTTTTGAGTTGCTGATATTTTCTCAAATTCATGATCAGTTTATAATACTCAAAACTATTTTGGAGTTCACTATTTTGTTTCAAATGCAAGAATCCTTTTCAAATTTGCGAACATTTTTTGAGTTCATGAACATTTTTCTAAACTCTTGAAGATTTTCCAAATTTGTTTCCAGATTTGCGAACATTTTTACAAACTCCTGAAGTTTTTATGTATTTATGAAAATTTCAAATTTCCAAACATTTTGTTTCTGATTTGGGAACTTTTTTTGAGTTCACGAACATTTTTCTAAACTCCTGATGTTTTTTTTTATTTTCAAATTTTCAACATTTTTCTGATTTTTTTACCAAAGAACGGTAGGGCAAAAACGCTACTTTAAGTCATCTTTGATTAGGTAACATTTTTTGAGTTCACAAACATTTTTCCAAACTAGATTTTTTTTTCGTATTTAAGAATACTTTTTAAATTTCCGAAATTATTTTTTCTGATTTGCGAACATTTTTCAATATCGTGTACATTTTTAAAAATCGTAAAAAAAATCGTGACTATTTTGCAGGCTGGCCGGCCCATGAAAGGAGCGACCGGTCTACCAAGCAGCTGCAAACCCTCAAAAAAAAAAACCAAACAGCTGCAGGGTTCAATTGTTTTTCGCAGTGGAGGAGCCGGTGTATTCAGGCATATCCTATTTGGCGCTTATGCGCCGGTTCGCCAACCGGCGGAATATCCTATTTGGCGCTTATGCGCCGGTTCGCCAACCGGCGCCCGCAGGCATTTTTTATTGGGCCGGCCCGTTACGTTCTTTTTTCCTGGTTTTGAACCAGCAAAAATTGTGTGCCGACGGTGATTCGAACACACGACCAAATTGCTGAAAGCGCACTGCTGTAGCCACCAGGGACACCGGCTTGAGTGTGTAAAGTTAGCTCGTTTTTCTCTTTTTTACTTTGTTCTTCAGTTCGGTTTCTTTTTTATTCTTTTTCTTTTTTCTTATTTTCTCATCTTTCTTTGTTTACTTTAGTGCACGATTTTTTTTCAAATTCGATGAACTTTTTTCAGAACCGCTGAACTTTTTCAGAATCGATAACTTATTTTCAAATTCGATGAATTTCTTTTAATTGAATGAACATTTTTTAAAATTGATGTACTTTTTTTGCAAAATCGATGAACTTTTTCAAAAACCCATGAACTTTTTCCATATCCGATGAACTTTTTCCAAATCGGATGAACTTTTTAAAAAAAAAATTGTGAACTTTTTGCAAAAAAAATTCAAATCCGATAATCTTTTTTGAAAAGTTGGTGAACTTTTTCGAAATTTGATGAACTATTTTTCAAATCCGATGAACTTTTTTGAAATTCAATGAACTTTTTTCAAATTTCGGTGAACTTTTTTTTAAATCCATGAACTTATTTCAAACTCGTGGTCATTTTTCATTGTTGTGAACTGTTTTTTCAAAATTATTGCACTTTTTTTTCATTTCATGAACTTTTTTTTTTGAAAGTCAATGAACGTTTTCTTCCAAAATGAAGAACTTTTTTCAAAATCACGATCTTTTTTTCCAAATAATTCAAAAAAATTAAGTGGTACCATAGATGAATGACTATGTTCAATAGAATAGCACTGTGGCCTTGCTTCTGCCTCTGTTAATAGTCACAGATAGCAAGTAGCTCGTGTGGCTGGTGGCACCTGTTTGTTAGCATGCGGTGACGAGTTCGAATCCTGAGGAGAGCATCATTTTCACCAGTTTTTGGTTTTGCGAGCGTTTTATGTTCACTGGTTTGCACTCTTCATGGGCCGGCCCAGCGCGGCGCGCTGCAGGCGCCAGGAGCTCTAACGGGCGCCTGCAGCGCCGTATAGGAGCTCTCGTGTATTTATACACGGTGTGCCCTGCCTTCTCCTCCGCGCGCTCCATTCTTCCTCCATCTGTCACCTCGTTCGGGCACCAGGTGAGGTGAGGCACATTCACGGTGCGTGTGCTCCCTCGGTCCCTCCCTCTCTCCGTGCGCAGCCCTTTCACCTTGTTCGAGCACTAGTTAGCTAGATCTTAGAGGATATTCTTGACTGGAGGCGAGCGGGTGTGGGTGTAGGTGGTCCAGATAGGTTTGTGAGACATTAATCTATGTGTATTGGTTGGAGTGGGAGTTCCGTCGGTTGATGTTCGCATCGACTAGCGGATTCTTGTAATTATTTTGCACTCTTCTATAAAAATATGGTACGCCATTGACTTGCTGTCGAAAAAAAAACCCATCGTTCGAGCACTAGGTGAGACGACACCTTGTGGTTATCTGCGAGCGCATTTTTTTGCGTGGATGTGGGGCTTTTCAGATCTCTGCATTTTTAAACTGCTCTGACATGCGGTGTCCTTCTCCGCTTCCTTCTTCTTTCCTTGATGTTGCAGCTTGACCCGCGATGGAAGCAGGGGGCGATGGACCACTTCAGCAGAAGCAATGTATCCTGCTACAGCGTCGCCTCCGCCATCTCTCTGCCGCCGCCCGCGGCCTCACAATGATAGCCTGCCTGATTAGCATAGCCTCCAACAAGAAAAATTAGCATAGCCCCTGCTGTTCGTTAATGGGGGTGGCCCATC
>NC_041391.1:703777454-703819971 GCF_002162155.2 Triticum dicoccoides | reverse complement strand
CCCCCCCTCGGCTCCGCCACTGGGCTTGGGAGCGCGGTCTACGCTTCTTCTGGGAGATGGTCATCTACATCGCCTCCGGGAGCATGCTGATCGCCGCCGGTGTCCTTCCCTCCGTTGGCGGCCCGGCCATGGAGATGGGCGTCATCGCCACGGCCGCCGAAGGCGATTCACCTGCGGGCGTGGCAGTAAAAGTCATCATAGCCATCATGGGTGTGCTTGCATTCGAGTACATCCTTCTCGGTAGGACGGCGGCGTGAACGAGATTCCGGCTGTAATGTGTGGTTTGGTGTCGGACGAGATTCCGGCTGATGTTAAACGTTAATAAAAATAAATAAAGACTACTCGAGGGAGGGAGAGAAATGAGCTACTTGGTTTAGCTAATGTTTTTTGTTTGAGCCATAGAAAATGGCGATATATAACTTCAACAGTTTCCCATGAACGTCTTGTACATGAATATCAAGATTGGCATGCAGGTATCTGCCGTTTACGTTCTGGTGAACGAGATGCACAAGTGGCTTGTTCGTTTGCTTTAGTTAATTAGTACCTTTCAACTGATCTTGCTTGCTTGTATTATGTATGTGTTGATATTTTCACTGTTTTCTTTTGATTGTGTTCCATGTAGTACTATCAAGTTGGGAGTCAGATTTCTGCATATGTCCCATTTTGTGTGTTTGTTCTTGGTGAATGTCTATCTGGTTCTGACTGAAAATTTTCAATTTTTTTTTGCTTTGTTGAGATTCACCCGAGTCTTTATTTCGCTCATTCCTTGCAAATTGCCATCGAAATGAGCAGGGATTCGCCGCATGCATCAATAACCGTATTTATTTTAAGATTTACAAATTTTCTCACAAGAGCAAAACACATTTTATTAATTGGTGTAGCAAAACACAACCGTTTGACATCATATGACTAACCGGCTCTTTAGCTCTTCAAGGTTACTTGACGTGACCATGGAATCAAATGACCACAATTTCAGGTTGAGTGTCCTGTAGCCAATTTTGCAATCGTACTCTCTTTTTTCTGACAGAAATGGTGCTGTGCATACTGTCAATTACTAGCCCCCAGTGGTGCACCTGAAAATAGCATTGGATCTTAAACTGGTTAGACAAAGCACATGCTGCTGAAATTACGAGTTATGGAGCTGCCTGTGTTGATGTAGAAAGAAAACTGATTGCTGTTCTGGTACACTAGCTGTAGACCTGTAGTTTATATATGGGATGACATACCAGAGCAAGTGATAGCTGCATACATAAAAATGGAATAGTTCATGCCATAAAAATTCTTCTATTTTTTTTAGAACGAAGACGCCAGATGCGTCCGGCTTTAAATTAATAAAGCCCCAACGGCAGTGTACCATACCAAGTCTTAATACATCACCAAAAGCCCTGCCGCCTTTAGCACCAAAGTTGAAATGAAACTAACAAGCCGCCAATCGAGATTACAGGGCAGAGCCCGTACAGAGCACGCAGGCTCGTCAAGCAACAAAAGAAACAAAGTCATGACTCCCTAGCCATCACATACACTTGCACCAGTTGTTGTTGGGCGGTCTTGATCAGCTCAGCATCCTTGCGCCTCCCCAACAGACTCCACTGCTGCAATAGAAGGTTGCATTTGAAGATGATATTAGCCGGATGATTTGGGAAGCACCCTTCTATAGTGAACTTGTTCCTAGTTAGCCATAAGGCCCAGAGAAGTGCCCCAACAAAACTCCACTATTTACTGGGGGTGAATTATCTATTCAGATGTTGCACAAAGAAACGACGTCTGAAAACCAGGCATATGTTACACAAACCCTTGTGACAAATCATCTAAACCGCGCGCTCTCTGAAAAAATGAGCCTCCAGCCGGCACAAGATTAGCTTCCATGACAAATCATCGTCGAAAGCACCGTGTTCCAATCAACTTAAAGAATAGCTTCCATTACACAATTGGACATTGGTTTGATCATTTTTGTCAATCATTCGTGTCCATGTCAGTAAAAATAGTTTCCAACAGAACTGAAGTATAATTAAACCTAGCTAGCAAAAAACTGTAGCACTTAAATTTGCTTCAGACGAAATGGAAATTTGCCTAAAAAAAAGGAGATAATCTGCTTCCACCTGTGCACACTAGAAAAATTAGCCTCCTTGTGGCACAAGATTGCTCGACCTCTTGTGATGGTAAACGGTGAAAGCACCACTAGCACTGCTAGGAATGACCCGGTGTTCCAATCAACTCGAATACTAGCTTCCATGACAACTGGAAATTTGTTTGATTATTTGATCATTTGTATCTGGTGGGGAGAATTCTGCGTCTAATTTCTGCTTATGTCACATTTCTGTGTTTGTTCTTGATGAAATTGATGAGAAAATAGGCAGTTTTTCGATTAAATTAATCCATGAATAAATCATGAGCATGACATGGACATCATTGATAAAACACTAATTACGATCTAACAGAGCATGTACTACGCACATAGTAGAAACATCTACACATATCGCTAATACTACTACTACTACAGAAAGAAACACGAGAGGGATAAGCGATGTATACCCTCCAATCGGCGATGCGGCGGCGGTGATGGTGGCAGCAGCCGCGGCATCCTCGGCGACCTTCTCAGCGGCGGCACGGTCGGCGCCGGTCGACATGGTGATGACGAAGGTGATGCGGACGGCGAGCAGTCGCGTAGTCGCTACCCAAAAACCTAATCGCCCCTCTCCCATACAGGATCCGGAGAGGCGGGGTTTCGGAGGCCTGCTCTCCCGTCAACCGTGCACGCGGTGAACGGGATGGAGTCGCCGGTGGCAGCAGCAGCAGAGGAACAACGTGGGCGTGGAGGCGGAGATGCGTTCTGTTTTGCGGCGGCTAGGGTTGGCAGCGCCCCACATATATATGTGCGGCCGCGCGTGGAGAGACGTGGGCTGAACCCACGTCCAAGTCGGTAGCCCATGATCCGACGTCTCAGATCGTGGCCTTACCTGTCAAAGACTCTCCGTTCCTGACCGGCAAAAAGAAGCGCATAGGAGTGAGCTCGGCTCGGCTCAATCCCGCAACCCGCGGCGCGGCGCGGCGCGGCGAGCGGAGGAGGAGGAGTGCGCGAGGGCTTCTTTTCTTCTCAAGCTCCAATAGCATGAGGGAGAGAATCCCTTATAAACCACTCCAACTCTCTTTCCACTAGCATGGTGGGACTAAACTTCCCACCACCTTGTTATGCCACCTACATGGGCCCTTAGAGATTAAATCTGAAATTGTCATATGGGCTCTAGGCCCATCTCATATTTCAACAATCCCCCACCAGATCTCAGGGGCCCACTTTGTCCTTTGTTCCAAACGTTGTTTTGATATACCAGCATCTCAGTGGAGACCGATTAAGGTTGAGCTCCACCTAGACCAAGTAGTTACACTCCTTCACAACTGAACAATGGACTATGCCTTGAATTGTCAATTTGGCGTCAAGAAGTTTCACCACAAGTCTCACTGATACGAGGCTGCCGAAGGCTGACCCCTCGGGTGGAGCATATTAGTCACACTCCTGGCCTGTTCATGAGCTTGCTAGAGATCACCCCAATCTCATAGACTGTGACCAGCAGTCGGGCTCATATAGGTGTGTTCCTCCAAAGATCGCTCTGTAGGATAGCATCTTGCTTATACATATAAGCCTTGTAACACATTAAGACAGTAGTCATCCTTCCATACAGTTTTTGAGAGTATTGCATCTCCAACGGAGTGGGTTAGTAAAGTTACTCTCCTCAGTTCACCACTGGCTTGTTTTCCCAGGTCCTACTTCACGGGATCTCCGATCACATAGGTTGGGTTACTACCATGGCAACTCATGTGGGTCTCATACCCATCTCCCTTGATGCGCTATCTATCACAACACGTGATAGCCCTTTAGTAAAGGGATCTGCCAGATTCTTAGCCGTTTAAATATAATCCAACGCTATCACTCCGGAGTTCCTCAATTTTCTGACAGCTTCCAATCTCATTCTTATGTGTTTGTTGGACTTCATGTTGTTCTCTGAACTCTTCACCTTGACAATAACTGTTTGATTGTCGCAGTTTATAAGGATGGCCGGAACTGGCTTCTCAACCACTGGCAAGTCCATCAACAGATCTCGAAGCCATTCTGCTATGTATCTAATGATGTTAATTCTGCTTCCATTGTCGATCTCGTTAAGATCGTTTGCTTGCAAGCCTTCCAGGATACAGAACCACCTCCAAGAGCAAACATATACCCGGTTGTGGCCTTCATCTCATCAGCATCAGAGATCCAATTCGCATCACTATACCCTTCAAGTACCGACGGGTATCCGATATAGCGAAGTCCATAGTTCACAGTACCTTTCAGATAGCGCATAACTCTCTCAATAGCATGCCAATGTACATCACCCGGATTGGAAACAAACCGGCTCAGTTTGCTCACAGCAAACACGATGTCAGGCCTCGTTGCGCTTGCTAGGTACATGAGTGAACCAATGATTTGAGAGTATCTCAATTGATCTATAGTTGTGCCTTTAGACTTTCGAATCAGCACACTAGAATCATATTCTCCCGGATCGACAAGTGCGAAGTGGGCAGATGTCCGGTGCACGCTGGCGAAGGCCAAGGAGACGTACCAGCCAGACGCGCCGGCGTCGGCCGACCGCCCTGATGGCAACAAAAAGGCCAAGTCGGCAAGGGATGGCGCGCCTGCCGTCGAGCGTTTGCAGGCGTCCATCGAGCAGTGCATCGCCGATGCCAAGAGCCACGCCGTCGTGAGGGAGGCGAAATCCGACGCTCGTTGGTCGGCGATTATGTCGACGGGCCAGATCAAGCTCGACCTGCTCCGGACCAACGTCGCTGCCAAGAAGAGGAACACCGACTTGGCATTCCTGATGGCAGCGAACGTGTTTGCGATGGACGGGCCGGTCAAGGAGTGGTACATGCGGGAGCGCGGCCTCATCTTGGACGGCGTGCCGACGGACACGCCAACTCCCACGACGAACCCGACGCCGAGCCCCGGTGACGTATCACCGGACATGACGCCCAGCAGCCCGCGTACGCCGCCTACGGACACCAACGCCGAAGCCGAAGCCGAAGTAGAAGCCGAGGACGCCGCCGCCGAGGACATCGCCGCGGCCGCCATTTGATGCGCTGGTCTTTCCCTTCTTTTTTTGTGCTACGAACTATGCCGAACTGATGCGTTGATCGCCGAACTATGGCGAGTTGATCACCGAACTATGGCGCATTTTTGTAGCGAGAACTGCAAGTTTAAATTTCCACGGCGTCTTGGGGGCGGGACCTGGGGACGTGACTGGGCCAAGATCGCCCCCAGGGCCAAATTCGCGCCGGCCGAAGGGCCGAAAAAGCGCCGGCTGGTGCCCTGGGGGGGGGGGCGAACGAGTGGAGATGCTCTAAGATCAGGATGTCACAGTGAGCTCAAAGAGCCACAACTCCTGTTTTGTTTCTTTTTCACTTCATGTTCTTCTTTGGCTTGCCTCTGAAGTTTCAGTTTCTTGGTCACAGTTGTTCCACCACCCTCAGCTTATTTTCCTTTTGTGTTCTGCTTCTTCACTGCTTGCCAATCTTATTTTGTAAGAATTTGAAGAATACTTAATACTCCTGTTTGTTTTCATCCAAGTGACATGGTAAATCAGGTAAGTGGTTGTCCTGAAGTTCTCATGCTCTGAAGAAATATTCAGGGAGAACTGAACCTGTGACACCTTAGAACTGTCATGACAATTGAATCTTGCAAGCGGCAAAAAAGATGAACACCCCAAACAATGTGACAACTAACTAAAATCACTACCTACTAGTACAATGTGCGCTGCCGTCACTGCATTCTCCCTGGAAGTGAGTGCTGCTCTTGGAGGCCACCGTGCCGTCTTCTTGATGCTGTGCCAATGTGTCTTCTTTTTCTCCGGTGCTGGCAACCTGCATCTGGATGACTACCTCCTCTCGTCTCGGCGGCCGGTCCATTATCAACGGAGCTCGTTTGCCGGTGGTGGCGGTGATAGCTGCTGTTGGAAATAATCTTGTTGCCTTAAAATATCTAGGCCACTTAGCTGCAGAATGACAAGAAACAAACATAGCAGTACGGAAAATATTAGCAGCAGTCAAAACATCAGGACATCAACGAGGAGCATTTACTATGGCAGCTAGAAGCAAAATATCCAGTGCAAGTCGGCAGAAGCTTTTTTTTGCGGGGAACTTTAAAGAGCTTTATTCAACAAAAGCGTTCGCTGAGCAGTCACCCAGTAGGTTGCTGATCAGGAAGCCAGGAGTGGTATCGAGCCAGCTCTCAGTCACATTAAGCGTACACGCACGCTTAGCACACAAGTGTGCAGGACCATTGGCTGTTCTCATTACATGATGAATGCGAAAAGAAGTAAAACTAAGTGCTAGCTCTCCAATTTCTAACAAAATAGGTGCTATCACCGACCGATCGGTGTAGCGAGAGTTCCAGAGGTGAACTGCCTCTAGACAGTCAGTCTCCATAATCACATGCGTGAAGCCTCGAAGTGTAGCAAGAAGGACTCCTTCCTTCAGCGCTAGAACCTCCGCGATGAGAGGATCCATAACACCCGATAGCGGTTTGCACCATGCACCCTTGAAGCCCGAGGACGAGCGGGCGATCCCTCCCGCTCCAGCATTGCCATCATCAAGGTGAACCGCAGCATCTGTATTGATTTTGATATGAGGATCGTCAGGAGGCTCCCAGCCAAAGCCGGGTAGCATGATCTCCTGCCACCTGGGTAATTCCAAGATGGCTAGGTCTTCTCTAACCCGTCTCACCGAATAGGTTGGGTTCCACCCCTCCTTGTCGTGAGTCAGCCGGTTTCGAGACGTTCAAATTGCCCACATCACTGTGATGAAGATCGCCCGATCCTTCTCAGAGGATCGTTGATCGCATAGTATGTCTTTTGTCCAAGTAAGAGGATGGAGCCGAGGTAGATCCACATGAATTAACAATCTTGTTTCCTCCCAGAACCTCCGCGCATGCGAATAGTGCAGTAGTGCATGTTCCAAGTCCTCCTCCATGGCTAGGCAAATTTTACAAGTGTTGATCTGTCTTATGTGGCGGTGTTTAAGGGTGCATTCATCAGGTAAGATGCCCCTCATCACCCACCACCAGAACACCCTCACTTTCGGGATGACTTTGAGTTTCCAGATTGCGTTCCACATCTGTTGTTGGTTCACTGAGGTGCCGGTAGCCTGCCCTTCATCTGGAGCTAGACGCTCCTTTTGATTCACTAGAGCCCGGTATGCTGATTTAACAGAGTAGTTGCCTGACTTCTCATGTGCCCACGCGAGAAAATCCTCGCCTCCTCCCGCCGTAGCGGAATATTCAGAATTGCTGCCACATCTGGTGCAATAAAATTTTCCCTTATGAGTTCCCTACGCCAACTCCAGCTATCAGTATCAATCAACTCATCGACAGTGAGGACTGTCGCATTTGCTGGTCGTAGCATCGGTGACATTGTAACCATAGAAGGGATCCATTTGTCCTCCCATACAGATATAAAGGACCCATTACCGACCCGCTTCACCAGTCCCGCCTGCAAGGCTTCATGGCCTGCCACAATAGCTCTCCACGTCGCCGAGGAGGAGTTGGGTACCGAGGCATGCATGAAGTCTGTGTCAGGAAAATATCTCCCTTTCATTACCCTGGCACACAAGGAATCAGGGTTTATCATGAAGCGCCATCCATGCTTTCCTAACAATGCCAAGTTGAAGATCCGCAGATCACGGAATCCCATACCGCCATTACACTTTGGTGTTGCAAGCTTGTCCCGTGAGATCCAATGGAGTGATCTTCTGTCAATGGAACTCCCCCACCAGAATTTTGCCATGTTGGAGGTCAGACCCTTGCGCACCTTCTTCGTCAAGAGAAAGCAACTCATGCTGAACGTCGGTATTGCTTGGACAATAGATTTGAGAACTGCTTCTCTCCCGGCGCACGCAAAAAGCCTCTCCGACCATCCTTGCATGTACCCGCGGGCTCTGTCCCCTAGGTACTCAAAGGTACCGCTGTTTATCTTACCAACAGCTGTCGGAACACCAAGGTACCGCTCTGAAAAAGCCTCCACTGGAACACCAAGTGTTAGTTTCAGAACTTGTCTAAGAGGTGCAGGTGTGTTGGGACTGAAGAAGATTGAGCTTTTGCTTCTGTTTACACTCTACCCGACGCTTCCCCGTAGATCTCTAGAATTTCATTCAATCTTGTTGCACTCTCCGTATCCGCCTTAATGAAAATAAGACTGTCATCGGCGAACAAAAGGTGGCTCACCCAAGGTGCTCTGAAGTTCACCCTTATTCCTCGATCAACAAAGTTACCATAGTGCTTCAGCAGCGATGAGAAGCCTTCGGCACAGAGCAGGAAAAGGTATGGGGATACTGGACATCCCTGCCGAAGCCCTCTCGATGGGTTAAAGAAGGGTTGCAGCTCACCGTTGACACGAACTGAAAATCTCACTGAAGTGACACATTTCATGATCAGCCTGACCAGATCCGCATGGAAACCCAGTTTCAGGAGCATTGCTTCCAAAAAGTGCCACTCCACTCTATCGTAAGCCTTCATCATATCCAGCTTAACTGCACAAGTATAATTTTTCCCTTTCTTCCGTCGCCTCATAGTGTGCACGCTCTCGAAAGCGACGAGAACGTTATCCGTTATCAGACGACCCGGAACGAATGCACTCTGTTCTTCACTAACGATATCATTCATGCATAGCCGTAGCCTGTTAGCAATCACCTTGACTGCCAATTTGTAAAGAACAGGGCAAAGTGCAATAGGACGGTACTACGTTATGCTCTGAGGGTGACATACCTTGGGGATCAATGTAATCGACGTGTCATTTAGACCCACTGGTAATTCGCCACCGTTGAGAAAAGCAAGCACCGCCTGAGTCACCTCCTCCCGCAGTAGCTTCCAATGACGTTGGAAGAAGCCGGCGGTGAAACCATCCACTCCGGGCGCTTTGGATGGAGCCATTTGGAACAATGCTTGGTGCACCTCCTCGGCCTCATATGGTTTACATAGCATCTCGTTCATCTCGTGCGTTACCCTCGGTGGAACATATGATAACAGCGCGCTAGTGTCTTTAGCACCTTGCGATGTATACAGAGCTTGGTAGAAAGCTTGGATCTCAGCTTTGTCCTCCGCCTCCGAGATACAAATAGAGCCATCAACACGCTTGAGTCCCACAATCCTGTTAGCCCGCTTCCGTTTTCTGGCTTGAGCTTGAAAATATGCCGTGTTGCGATCGCCGTCTCATAGCCATGGGATTCGGGAACGCTGTCTCAGCCAAATCTCCTCAAGGCGCATCGCCTCTTGGAGCTTCTGCATAACATTCTTCTCCTCATCCGTGGGGCCTCGCCCCACCGATCGTTGGCGCAGCTTGTCCAGTCGTTTCTGCAAATTCCTGACTGTCCTTGTCAAACTGCCAAACTCGCGCGACCCCCAGGGCTCGAGTTGTCGCTGAAGTTGCCCTAGGGAGTCCATAATTCCCTGCAGCCCTGAAACTCGTGTCTATCCCCGCCAGGTCTGAGTAATGAGCTGCTCGTAATCCTGGTGAGAATGCCAGACATTCTCATAACGGAACTGCTTCGAACCCGGTGGTCTATGTGCAAATGCTTGGTTTCTGAACTCAGCTATAATGAAACAGTGATCTGACTCCACCGCACACACATGCCTGACCCGTGTGTGTTCGAACTTCTGTCGAAACTCCTCATTAGCAAAGGCCCTATCGAGCCGTGCTTTGACATTGGCATCTCCAGATTGCCGGTTGTCCCATGTATAGGCCACACCTGACCAACCAAGATCTTGGAGAGCACACTCATCCGTGACCTCTCGAAACTCCCTCATCTGTTGCTCGGGGCGGTCAGTTCTGCTGAAATGTTCATGGGGATATAGAGTTTCATTGAAGTCTCCGGCACACATCCACGCACCATGTGAATGATATGGAGTGTTCTAAGGAAGCGCCAGCTATGGTGACGATCGGAGGCTCTTGGCGCTTCATAGAACCCTGGAAACCTCCACGCATTCAAGCCCATGGTGTCTGAACTAACCATCACATCAATATGATTTTTGCTGAAGTTTTTAAGCTCAATCTTAACGTCATTGGACCAGAACAGCCCTATGCCTCCGCTGAGGCCGTCGCTATTTACTGCAAAACTGCCTGCAAACCTTAGAGTATGCCGCAGATCCTCGACTCGCTTTCCACTGATCTTCGTCTCCATGACAAAACCAACACGGGCCCTTCTTGCTTCACAACGTTGCGAAGCTCGCGAACTGCCTCGGGGTTCCCAAGCCCCCTCCAGTTCCAGCTTATGCAGCTCATTGGGACTGGCAGGGCTGCCCTGCAGCAACCGCCGAATTTTCTGAAGTAGTCGGTGTGTCCCTCTTCTTCTTGGGTGCACATTCTCCTTCCCCCTCTTCCGGTTCTTCAACACCCCTTGCCACCGCAGGATCGTACTGTATGATCGCATTGGCCTGAGAGTTCTCCTGATCCTCAGTTGGCGCAACGGGCATGATAACCTTTCTGTAAACTTGCTTTGGTGTTCCCCCCTTCCTCTTATTGCCGTGTGCATTCTTCTTCTTAGGAGAAGTGACCTCGGGGCTGGCATCCTTGGTCGAACTTGATTCAGGAACCTTGCCTCGTCCACCTTGTTTTGAGTTGTTCTGGCTGGCTCTTGAGTTGTCGCTCGACCCAGTCCTCCTCTTATCCTCTGGCGCTCTGAGGCATGTCTTGAACGGCAAATCGCCATTCTCATCCCTTGTCCCAGGCATCGGGCACATCAGGTCAGCGTGGCCAAGGCGGCCACACGAAAAACAGAAATTTGGGACATTCTCGTATTGTATGTCATACCAGTCGCGAGAACCCCGAGCAGCTGAATCAATGAGTATCCACCTCCTAAGAGGTTTGTTGACATCAATTGTAACCCTCATCCTCAAGAAGCCCCCCATGGGGTCAAACTGTGTTGATTGGGCGTTAGCATCGATCTGTTTTGCCACCGCCTGCCCTCGCTTTTCATTGCGAAGATTGAAGGGCAGGTTGAGAACCCTCGCCCAAAGCTGCAGATTGTTGAATTGCAGCTCGGACGGCTTCGTACAATCGTTGAACTCCGAGGGAATCACTGCATGCTTACTAATATGCCATGGACTCCCTTCCCAAACACGCTCAAGATCACGCTTGCATGCAAATTCTGCCACGAAGATGTTCTCCCCTGCGGACCGAAAAGACAGGCCCTTAGGGTTTCCCCATGCTGGCCGAAGGGCATTGGAAATCGTCTGGATGTGGAACGTGTGTCGATGTAGGACTTTGCCCGCCAATGCCCACTTCACCGGCTCATCGTCGGCGTCGTCGAGCACCAGCGGCGTTGCGTCCTCTTCCGTTAGATCCAGTTTGCCCATCGCCTCCTCCAGTCGTGCCCTCGCCGCGCGTGGCGAGAGAGCTCCCTCCTTCCCTTTGCTAGCGTCAGATAGATTCATCCTTGCGCCGCCCCAACGCGCCCCGCCGATCGAGATCTGACGTGCGCCGCTGTTTCCCCTCGAAACCCTAGTCGCCGCTCGGGGGGCTCCTAAGTTTTCGGGGAAGCGTTTCTATAATATGTTCGGTGTCGGCAGAAGCTTAGCTAGTAAGGAATGACGTGTCACTAGTAGAATGGTGCATGTATGAGCTGTACATGCAAGTAGTAAATTTTACTCGTAGTACGTAGTGTAGCTTCTAGCATGTGTGTACATCCACGTGTTGCTCACAACCAGCTTGTAAGCCCCTATAAAATGGCATGGATCCATCTCTTGTAAACGTATTAAGCAATCAAGCTTCAAAGTTACTGGTGCACGTGAGCTTCTCCATTGCAAGTGTGTGTGTGTGTGCGCGCTTGTAGACTGCAGTTGCAGCTACTTGTGTCTTCATTTGTTCAACTGCTCTTCCATCCTTTTCGTTTGATCCGGGGAGAGCCAGCTACTCTGTAGTTAAGCTAAGAGCATCTCCAGCCGTTTGGCCCACAGGGTGCCGAAAATGAGTGGCCTGGGGGCGAGCCGGCGCTAGATCGCCCCCGGGGTTCGGTTCGCGTCCAGCCACACGCCCACGGTCGCCGCGGGTTTGGCGAAGTTCGTTTCAATTTTTTTTGCAAACTCGGCGACTTTTGCATGAACTCAGCCATATTTCTCGACGAAATTTGTATAAAAAACTTAAAAACATGCGTGAACTAACTTAAGAACGAATTAAAGCCTAGCCGCTGCCGCCACCGTCGCTGCCGCCGTCGTCTACATGCCGAGAAGCCTGTAGAAGCGGGTGTAGTTGCCGTCGTCGTCATCATCGTCGTGGCGCGCCTCACCTGTGGCGTCCCTGCTGCATCCCTCGCCGGGGTCGCCGACAACGCTTGACGGCCCGGCCTCGCCCTCGTCGTCGTTGTCAATGATGATAATGCCGCCCTCCTCGGCGGCGCGGCGACGCTCCTTGGCGCGGCTACGGGCCTGGGTCTCCAGGTACGCTCGACGCTGCCGGCGCACCTGCTCGCGGACGTAGTCCTCCCTCACCTATTTGAGGGCGGACTCGTCGTCGAAGGCCACCATGCCGGCGTGCTCCGGCTTCACGGGGAGCATGTCCGGCTCGGGCTTCGGACGGACCAGGCGGAGGGAGCGCCTCGTCGGTGCGGTCGCAGGCGAGGGCTCGTTGATGACGAGGGCGCCGCTGTGAGCGCGATGCCCGAGCGGTGTCTCCTCCGGCTCGGGCTTGACGGGGCGTAGGGCCGGCGAGCCAGAGCCCGAAGACGAGGACGACCCCGGCTCCATTCGCCGCGGCATCTAGGAACTGCCGCAGCGGCGAGAGAAGGAGGGCCGCGTCGGGTACTCGAGACGTGGCACATTGCCGGCCTCGATGTGGTCGAGGACGGCGTCGAGCGTGCGGCCGGAGACGCCCCACCACTCGCGCCGGCCTTCGGAGTTGAGGCGGCCGCGGGGGATGACGCCGTTGACGGAGGCGATCTGCTTCTCGCGGCGGCGCTCGAAGTACATCGTCCACAGTGTTTCACTGCACCTTTTATAGCCGAAGCGGGGTGGCGGGGGGCGGCATGTGGGCGGGACGCGCGTCGGCGGCGCCTTCACTGCGCCGCCCGTGAGGCATCAATGGAGGCTGACTGGCGCGACAACCTTCGCTTTGATTCCCGCGGGAACCGAGGCGATGAGGTCGACGAAGCGGCCGTCTGGCTGACTCGGCGAGCCCACGCCTTTTTCGCGCCAAAACACTCGCCCCGGCGCCCAGGGTTTGGCATGGATCCGCCGGCGCTGATTTCGGCCAAAACCGGCGAAAATCGGGCTCCTGGGGAGCGAATGGGCCATTTTTTCGGCGCCGGCACGAAAAAATCGCCTGGGAAGGCCGTTCTGGGGGCGCGGCTGGAGATGCTCTAACAACTGGTATTAGAGCTAGGTTATGACAAAGATGATGCCGTGCATTGGCGGACCTAGCGTGTGTGCATGGTGTGCCGTGGCACACCCAGAGTTTGTGAGATTTTTTTATACCATATAATATTTTAGCCCAGTTTAACTGAGCCAGCCAGCCAGGCCCAGCTGCCATCACGTGAGCGACCCGAACAGAGCAAGCGAGTGAGCAAGAGAGAGAGATAGGCAGAGCGGCGCGACCTAATCGCCTAATCCCCTCGCACTGCAGACTCTCTCCGGTGGATCTCCTCCGTGCCGCAGACTCTCTCCCGCTGCACTTGGTGGCTTACGATCGCGGTCTTCGGCCTCGGTGCATTCGTGGGGGCTGGTAGAGGTGATATCGGACCGAAGGAAACTCTAGATTGCTCGTTAATCCCGACAGTGGTGATGACCAGGGTCGTCGTTTTCCTCCTTGCAGGCGCCGTCGAGGTCCCTGCCTTGCACACCGACCCCATGCCCGGGTGAAAACCCTAAATCTCCTTAGATTGGGCGGCGGCAGCACTGCGTGTGTCGTACCCTTCTTGGAGGCGCCGCCTGGGGTGTTTGGGTGCTCGATTTGAGGAACTGCAGGAGGAGGGGATGGGACCAGTGGCAACAGGTGGGGTTTCGCGTCGGAGAAGGGCGTGGCATCTGCCACGTCGACAACGGCGGGTCTCAGCGGCATGGAGCAGCGGAGTCTCGCCGGTGGGCGTGTGATGATGGACGAGCGCAGGATGGTGGCGTGGTGGCGTCGACGACAGCTAGACCGGGCAAGGTAGATGCAATAGTACAACACTGAAGATGGATTGGTGGCAGGTGGCCACGGCAGCCTCATACCCGGCATGCGTCCTTGTTTTGGAGTGCGCCGGACTAGTGGGCGCCCCATACCTGGCAGGCATCCTGGTTGGGACCTCAGGTCTTAGATGTTAGGTTTGTCTGCGAGGTCTGTTTGGTATTAGGCTCAGACTATCAGCATCCCTACATCAACTGGATAGGAGTAGAGACAGATGTTGCCTAGACGGTGACTTTGGTCTTATTGTTGTATGACTTTGTAAGGTCTTGTGTGAATAATTAATAAAATGGCTGTATGCATCATCCAGATGCAGAGGCCGGGGGTCATCATCCTTTTCTAAAAAAACTTGAAATCAAACCATTCAAGAGCTTGACAATCGGTTTGATGAGGTTAATACAGAGTTGCTTATTTGCATGTCGGCTTTGAATCCCCTCAATTCATTTGCTTCTTATGATGCACTCAAGGTAATGAGACTTGCTGAATTCTATCCCATGGACATTTCAAGCACAGATTTGATAAGGCTAGAATTTTAACTTACTAATTTTATTGATGGCATGAGACAAGATGATAGGTTTAGAAATGCAAGTAATATTGGTGAGCTCTCTATTATGCTTGGTGCAACAAAGAAGCATGTTCTTTATGATTTGGTCTACTTACTCGTCAAATTGATATTGATTTTACCGGTGGCGAGGGCGAGTGTTGAAAGAGTGTTTTCAGCAATGAATCTAGTGGAAAATAAGTTGAGGACTACTATGAGTGATGATCGCTTGAATGATTGCTTGGTGACATTTATTGAACGGGATGTGTTCATGGAAGTAAGCAAAGATGACATAGTTGATGCTTTCATGGCAATGCAAAAACGTAGAGTTATCTAGTGATGTAGTTTTCTACTTGTGCTTCTTTCATGTAAGACTACTCGTATTGTAATTGAGCACATTTGAGATATATTTTGTGAACTAAGTTGTTGTGAGATTTGCATTAAGCTACTCATGTTATTATTTTGACATATTTTGTCTGACACATGGATTAGGCGGGAATATTTTTTAGAATGTGCACACCCTTCATTTTTTTTCCTGGGTCTGCCACTGATGTCGTGTGACACTACATCCATGGTGCCTGGTGGATCAAGCAACCCAGCGATAGCGGCGGGGAAGTTTCCGTTCCCGCAGCTGACAAGGACAAACTACGCAACATGGGCGATGAGGATGAAATACCTCCTGCGAGCACATGGTGCATGGGGTGTTGTTGATCGTGAGAGCTCTTCCAAGGAGGTTGATGAAAGCAAGGAGGAGCTGGCCATGACAATCCGCGGATGAGGACGGTCACTGCTCCACCTTGTACAACCCGCTGTCGACAGTGGCGCCGGAGGCAACAACATGCGAGATAGACTTGCCTCCACCCCACAGTAACAGAAGAACAGGAGTATGATAGAACCACCATGATTGGAGAAAGAGGTCGGGAGGACGATGTCATCGACAGTGGTCGTGGAGCTAACGGAGAGGAAACACAACAGGTACGGTCGTTGCCTGGTTCTTCGAGATTGTCCCTTACAACAATTTCAGCAATCATGCGTACAGTTCAAGATGATTTGCTGATATTTGGCTTGATAGTACAATAGATTGTTCAAAACAAAGTATTCCATCCACCACGCAGCTAATGTAAAATTAATGTTTTGTGATAATGTAACTTTAATTCTCAACTCTTTTTACTGTAGGTGATTGATAAAGTTGGGCAAGCTTTGATCGTTCCCAAAGTGGGAATGTCATTTGATTCAGAGCAGAAAGCGTATGCCATGTACAACACGTATGCCGGCAAGATTGGGTTTAGTATCAGAAAGAGCCAGACAAAGCGCCGCCAAGATCGAACTATATAGGAGTACCAGATATATATAGTTTGCAGTAATCAGGGAGAACGAGAAACCGGCTCATCAAAGGCCACTACAAAAACAGGTTGTGAGGCTCGTGTTCAATTTAGTGTCAATAGAGAGGGGATTTGGACAGTGCAAAAGGTTTTAACCGATCAAAATCATTATCTTGCTAGTCCCAATAAGTTGCACAAGTTGAGGTCCCAGCGACGTGTTGTAGAAGCGGACAGAGGGCTAATTGGCCAGATACGTGAAGCTGGGATGAAGCCATATTAGGTGTATGATTTCATGGTAGCGTTCTACGGAGGAGTCGACAAAGTACCATTCTCAAAAACTAATTGCAATAATGAGATTGGTAAGGAAAGGAAGAAGTATTTGGAATCCAATGATGCAAAAGCACTGTTAGAATACTTGAAGAATAAGCAGAGGGAGGATCCAACATTTTTTTATAAGATTCAAGTAGATGAGAAGGATGGTCAGATAGCTAATTTTTTTTGGGCAAATGGTCAGTCCATTATGGATTACACATGCTTTGGTAATGCCGTATCATTTGACACCACGTTTAATACCAATAAGTTCGAATTGCCTTTCGCTCCAATCCTTGGTGCCAACCATCACAAGCAGACAGTAATATTTGGGGCTGCACTGATATTTAATGAGTCCATTGATTCATTTGTTTGGCTATTTGAGACATTTCTCACGACAATGTCAGGCAAGCATCCAAGCACAATTTTCGCTGATCAAGACAAGGCCATGGACGGAGCAATTGCTTATGTATTTCCATATACAAGCCATCGTCTTTGCTTGTCGCACATCTATCTTAATGTTGCTAAACATCTCGGGCATGTAATTCATAAGCATCCCGAGAAGCTTCTACCGGATTTTAAGAGATGTGTCTATGAAGACAGATCTGAATGTATCTTCAAGAGGAAGTGGCAAGAATTGTTGCAGGAGTATAACCTTGAGGACAACAAATGGATGGCAACACTGTATAAATTGAGGGGAAAGGGGCTGCAATTTATCGTGACTCATTTACAGCTGATATGAACTCGACTCAAAGGAGCGAAGGAATGAATAATGTCTTCAAGAAAAGATTCCGTAGGAAACTTGGTCTTTCCGAACTCCTTGTAGAGTGTGAGAAGGTTTCTGCCAGCCTTCGCGAGAATGAGTTGGGTGAAGATTTTAGTTCGCGTCGAAAGAACCCAGTTACTTATAGCAATTTACCATTATTGAAGACCGCTGCTGAATCATATACAAGTCGGATGTTTTCTGAGTTTGAAAAAGAATTTAAAATGCAATTTACATTGTCTTGTAAACTGCAAACAAATGAAGGGCCAATCTTCACATATATGGTTACACATATGCGCAGTGAGCATGGAGCAACAGCTGTATTCAACAGTACGGATATGACTGTTACATGTTGTTGCAGAAAGTTTGAATCCGTAGGTATGTGTACACTTTTTTTTATTCCAATATGATTTTTAATACAAACTGATAAAATATAAAATGCATATCTGATAGGTTTGTTGTGCAAGCATGTTCTCAAAGTCTTCAACATGAATGATGTTTTCATTTTGCCGTTGCAATATATACTAAACACATGGACAAAATATGCAAAGAGAGGCTTCTATATTGAGAAGCAAGGAAGTGATACAGGAAATTTGAAAACACAAGCAGCCCGTATCTCACGGAAGGCAACATCTGTTGCATTGAAATGTTCGACAGTGAAAAAGCTTCTTGATGATTTGGAGAAAGCCATAGATAAGTTGGACTTGGAAGCAGATAATTCTCTTAGCAAGTTGAAAGAAAAATCCAATGAGGTTCCGCTAGTTTCGACTGAGTGTGTTACAGAGACATTAAAAGATACTATATCAATTAGAGTTCCTCCGGTGGTAAAAGGCGCAAAGAGTAAACAATCAAAAATATATCTTGAAAATAAGAATAGAAAGAAAAAGAAAAATTCTAAAAAGAAAGGTATTTATCGATTGTACCCAATCTAGCAAAGCTATTATCCAGTATATGTATCTCTAGTCATTTTTATTTTATTTTTGATTTTTATGTCTGACTATAGGAGATCAAAAGAATGCAACAGAAAATAGAGAGGAACGCAATGATCCAAATGAATTGATCGTAAGAGATGGCTTGTACTCATTATTTTCCTTTCATATTGTACTTAATCACATGTTTTAAACTATTTCATCTTCCATGATGTAGGACCTTAATGCTAGTAGCATCGACGCTATAACAAACTTTGCAAATGATATTCATTGGCAACATTCGATCATAGGTTCTTCCTTGATCCAAGGCGGATATGCTACTGCCTCAATGCCAACATTATCAAGTGATGTGTATGGTCAGCCTTCGACCATGGCTTCTCCGTTGATTGAAGGCGGATATGTTAATGCATCCATGCTAACATTCTCAAAAGATGTGTACGGGCAGCCTTCGACCATGTCTGCTCCTTTCGTCCAAGGCGGATTTACAATTCTTCTACATGGAGTTCAACAAGAAGTCACTTTGTCCTCGTCCGGTAGAAAGTTACATTTTGATAAATAGCAATTCTCTACCTGTAACATGTTTTTTGCTTTAACATGTGAGTGTGACATGGTTGAAGTTTGATGATTTTTCATATGCTTTCGAGAACAATTTGCTCTATCATTCTGATGGAGTGCCAAATCATGAGAATATGGAACCTTGCTTTGTAATATCTACATGATTATCTATTTATTCTCATAGGGCTGCTTTAGTGGAATGCTACTCCTTGGTGTTTAAATTTCAGTCGAATTTGAATCCATTTGCAATCACTTTCCAATCAGGGCTGTATGAGTACTGATTTTATGATGTCAACCTTATTTTCATCATAAGATTTTGAATCTTGTAATTCACTGAAGAAAGTATAGGTTGTAACCAAAAGAACATGCTTCCTTGCAATCCATTGAGCAGAACATCAGCGAGTATTTGACATCTAGTCTTACCTTGTAGCAGGGCATGAAAAGCAGATAAAACACAATCTACTTAACACGGTCTACTTCATGTTCTCGGTCATCGTCTTCTCCATTTAACCTTTACTTGTTCCCTCTTCCTACCCCAAGCTATCTATGAATCCAAGATCGGTGCGTCAATTATAATTCAGAGAAATTTAAAAAACTCAGACATCTAAACTGTACGAGGCTTCGTGGAACACAAACAAGTTGCGTGTGATGGTGCCGGTGGCATAGAAATTCTTGAACAGCTGCCGCAAAAAAGGGAACTTATTTTTGCTGACTGATAATAGAAATACAACGTGATCTAAAAAAGAGTTCGAATCTGAATATTATACTCGTTAAACTATTAGACAGTCATGCTCCAAGGAGATAGGGTATTACAAGTGCAATGCTTATTGACAAGAAAATTGCTACAACCACAAAGCTAGAAAATCGAACTATTATGAAAGGTGCTGGTTCATCCGTGTGAAATGCTGCTCTTTTTCTGAATCGGGAAAATGAATTCATTTACTTCTTGATTTACAAACGAGTGGCTGCACACGGATATCAGATTGGGCGAGCTCATGGCCGCGAGAGCACGCCGGCGCCATGCACACACGTACTCGCCGAGCGAGCACTGCACGCCGTCAACCAACATGTGCTCCTCCATGTCGAAGTTCGCCCGCCGTGGCGGCTATACCAGTCTGATCCGGATCTTCTGACGGCGGCAACTCAAGGAGCTTTCCCACAGACTCACACCGTCCATGATATGCCTCCTAGCCCGCCGTCGCCGCCTCTCCGCTCCGCCAGCGCCGCCGCCTCGCTTGGCTGCCGTTTGCTCGGCCTTGGCTGTCCGCTGGGTGTGGAACCAGATGGGGGATCATTTTTCAGTTTGGTGAGCCGATATAACTGCATATCGATCGAGCTGAGCGGAATCAGTAACTCAAGGAGCTTTCCCACAGACTCACACCGTCCACGATGCCTCTTAGCCCGCCGTCGCCGCCACTCCGCTCCGCCAACGCCGCCGCCTCGCTTGGTCGCCGTCTTCTCGGCCTTGGCTGTCCGCTGGGCGTGGAACCAGATGGGGGATCGTTTTCAGTTTGGTGAGCCGATATAACTGCATATCGATCAAGCCGAGCAGAAGCGCTGGGACGGAACGAGCCGAAAAATGCAGCGCTATCATGGGATTCTCAAAGCAATAGATGTTGATATTCCCGGTCACTAGTGTAGAACCGGGCTATAGCCCCGGTTCGTAAGGGGCTTTAGTGCCGGTTCTGTAACCGGCACTAAAGGGTAGGGACTAAAGGCCCCCCCTTTAGTACCGGTAAGGCACGAACCACCGCTAAAGGGCCACCACGTGGCACGAGCCAGGGTCGGGTGTGGAGAGAGCTTTAGTACCGGTTTGTGTTACCAACCGGTACTAAAAAGTTTGGGGGGTTTTGGTTTTATTATTTATTTTCCCCTTAATTTTGTGTTTTCCATTTAATTCTTTTTCGTTTGCTGGTATTTTACAATACTACAAATTGTACACGTTATGCATATATATAATCGAATGTCTCACAACCACACATGTACACCATTATTCACACATACAGATGCATATATATATATATATATATATATATATATATATATATATATATATATATAGTTTTTTCTACATGTAGCCTTGAGAGCCAGTGGCATTTGCCTTGGTGCCTGTGGAGTGCGATGACAATTGGGAGTAGTTCATTGGGGCGGTAGCTCCTAGTAGAATTCCCCTTTGGGATCTATGACCTCGTCGAGCAAAAATCCCGCTATTTCCTCTTGAAGTGCTCGTATGCGCTCCTATGGTAGGAGCTTGTCCCGCACCGATTCAAACTATTAAGAAGGAGATCAATATGCATGTGTATTAGTTACGTGACTAGATATCGATAATGACGTAAAAATTATGAATAGTATTTTGTCAAACGTGCGTACCCATAGCTGTCTATCAATTTTGGTCCCTTCGGACGTCATCATGCGAATGTTCTCGAAAACGCAGTATGCACACTGATCTCTCCCCTGCGCCTGCTTCAGGGCCTTTACGAGAATAGAATTTAATCAGATAATAATTAATCAAGCATGATAATTAATGGTATTGAAAGTAGAATTAAAGAGATGCACTAGTGCAGAACCGAGCTATAGCCCTGGTTCGTAAGGGGCTTTAGTGCCGGTTCTATAGCCCAGAATTAAAAGAGATGCATGGTAGCTAGCTAGTACTACTTAATTAATTATACCTTGGGTCGAAACCAATACAACTTTTCTTTCCATTCATCTTGAACCTCTCTCGAATTCCTAACTTTGCCCAAGCCCTGCCCGTCGGCAAAGAAAATGAATAAACGAGTTATTAAATAGTTGATATAGGAAATGACGAACTAAAGAGGCCGACATATAGTTAATAATGATTGAAATTACCTATTGACTATCCCCTTCACGGTTGAGTAGGTGTGTTTTTCTTTAAGTAGTGAGTCCAGTACTTCAACTGTTCCTTCGTCAACTTTAATGATTAACATGATCCAATGGTAACTGCATGCACACACGTTTGCATGTCTTAATTAAGCGGGCATGTGCATAATACTCATCAACTATCGTAAACCCCTATACACTTAATTATTAACATCTAGCTAGATAGTAAGTAAAAACAGAATTTATAGTACAAGACAGTGTGACTCACGTGTAGTTGTAAGGAAGTAGTATATGTTCATTGGTATTGAGGCGCTTCAAGAACTCTAGCATGTTTTTCTCTACTTTTTTTTGATACCATGGATATGTCCATGTTTCTTCATTAATGGAATTTGGGTCAATGAACCCAATGCCATAGCGTACAACTTTTTTTATTTCATACATCTTCATCCTGCATAATACCACAGAAAAGAATATAGTGAGGATAATTACAGGTAATGATCGATCAACGAGCACTACAGCTAGCTTGATACTTGAATTACAGAAAGAAATCACTCACAGACAATACAAACTGATGATGGATTTGTCGAGTGCGTCTTGATGGAATAACTGAAATAGTTCTGAATACTCAATGGACAGAGCTAGCTGATGGAAGTAATACTCTTCCTTGACTTTCACCATGAGGCCCTCTCAATTGTTACTCTTGGTAATTTTCATGTACCAATCATGCAATTGATACATTATCGTTGGGAGGTTCTTGACCTCCTCAGGCCTTACCAAAGGTTGACCGCGGGCATATTTCCATTTTATGTCATGCTCTTTAAGCTTAGACATGGGCTCAATCTCGAGGAGTTGTTCAACAGTGATACCGAGCATTTCATCGTTCCGTCTATGCTCGTCGGTTATTACCAGCTGACCGGCGCCGGTACTCTCATGTGTTGGTACAACAAGCGGGGGGATCGATTGCGCCGCCTATTCTCCTAGCTGGGGAATGATTTTCCCGCATTTTTGGCCAGCTACTTGGCTCGAGCTCGAGCTCGACCCCTTTTGTTGTCGTGCTTGATGTGCCTTCCTGATTTGGCGCTCATAGTTTGTCAACGGGCTTGGGAGCTGGTGCTCGCGCCATACGAATAAAGTGGTCAATCGTATCCTTGGGCACTTTCTCCCTTGGCGGCGGTGCCGGTTTTGGTGCGAAATGGGCCTCCACTTGGACCTTCACTATGGCTTCATTTTGCTCCTTGGTCATGTCGTAAGGCCTCTACGGAAGAGGCACGAGGTTTGGACCATATTGAAATCGCTTGCCTCCGCCTGTACCTCCTGTACTACCTCGACTTGTAGCACTACGCACCATAATTGCGGCGGCTCTCTTCCGTGATTGCTGAGGCAACGGAGACGGCTAATGCGGTGTCGGACTTGGAGGAGGAGTGGCACGCTTTGGTGGACTCGGAGGAGGAGGAGTGGCCTCACGTGTTGGCTGAGTTGAAGCAGGAGGAGTGGCCTCACGTGTTGGCTGAGTTGAAGCAGGAGGAGTGGCCTCACGCGTTGGCTGAGAAGCAGGAGTAGTGGCCTCACGCGTTGGCTGAGTTGAAGCAGGAGGAGTGGCCTGAAGCTGTTCCGGACTAGGAGGAGCGGGAGTCGTCTGCTCCTCGTCACCTCCTGGGATTTCAAGCTCTAGCTCATGCTATGTCGGTGGCCTTCGAAAGATTATGCAATCCGTTCTCCATAGGATGATACGATGTATGGCCTCTCCCAGTGTGTGCTCCTCGTCACCTCCAGGAATGTCAAGCGCTAGCCCCGGATATAGGTCCACCACCTCATCAACCACGACACGAGCATAGCCGGCTGGAATCGCTCTGCAATGGTAGGTTGCTCCGGGGGGATTTGTATAAGCAACGGCGTCCGCCGCCTTCACAGATATGTTCTTTATTTTGAAGTGTAGCTCACAGTTAGTGTTCTCCATGATGTCATCCACATGGTATCTATCTAGCAGTGCGTCGCCCGGGGCGGAACCCACGCTGCTTCTCGGCATGGATGGGACGGTGCTATCCAATGTTGGATCATCCGCTAGCTGCGGCCGCTGCTGAGACCCCCTTTCCTGGCTAAGCGAGCCGATCTGCTGCTGCTGCCTCTGCAATTTGAGTGCCAAGTCCGCGTGCGCTGATTCTAGGCCTTGAAGCCGTTCTGCTTACTGCTTCCTATGCTCATCCTCCAGCTTCTTCTTCTTCTCCTCCTCCATATTCCTTCTCGCACGGCTTCTGTAGTCGGTGTTCCAATCAGAAAAGCCCTCATACCACGGAATAACGCCCTTGCCTCATGTTCTTCCCGGGTGTTCAAGATTTCCCAGGGCGCGCGTGAGCTCGTCGTTCTCTCTGTTGGGCGTGAACACCCCCTCTCGAGCTTCTTGTATTGATTGAACTAACTTAACATCGGCTCCTTTAAGACATGCCTTCTTCGAAACCAGGCATGTCTTCGGGTCCAACGCCCCCTCATGCGCATAGAACAAAGTTCTGCACCTGGGGGGCCAGCTCAATGTAACTGGAGTGACCTCTGCAGCCAGCATCTTGATACATCTCCAACGTATCTATAATTTTTGATTGTTCCATGCTATTATATTACTCCTTTTGGATGTTTATGGGCTTTATTTTACACATTTATATCATTTTTGGGACTAACCTACTAACCGGAGGCCCAGCCCATATTGTTGTTGTTTTGCCTATTTCAGTATTTCGAAGAAAAGGAATATCAAACGGAGTCCAAACGGAATGAAACCTTCGGGAGCGTGATTTTTGGAACGAACGTGATCCGGAGAGCTTGGAGTGCAAGTCAAGAAGCTGCCGAGGAAGCCACGAGATAGGAGGCCGCGCCCCCCCCCCTGTAGGGCGCGCCCCCCTGTCTCGTGGGCCCCTCAGGCGGCCACCGACGTACTTCTTCTTCCTATATATACCTACGTACCCCGAAAACATCCAGGAGCACCACGAAACACAATTTCCACTGTCGTAACCTTCTATATCCGCGATATCTCATCTTGGAGCCTTCACCGGCACTCTGCCGGAGGGGGAATCGGCCATGGAGGGCTTCTACATCAACATCCTTGCCCCTCCGATGAGTTGTGAGTAGTTTACCACACACCTACGGGTCCATAGTTATTAGCTAGATGGCTTATTCTCTCTTTTTGGATCTCAATACAATGTTCTCCCCCTCTCATGTGGAGATCTATTCGATGTAATATCTTTTTGCGGTGTGTTTTTTGAGATCCGATGAATTGTGGGTTTATGATCAGGTTTATCTATGGATAATAATTGAATCTTCTCTGAATTCTTTTATGTATGATTGAGTTATCTTTGCAAGTCTCTTCGAATTATCAGTTTGGTTTAGCCTACTAGATTGTTCTTTCTTGCCATGGGAGAAGTGCTTAGCTTTGGGTTCAATCTTGCGGTGTTCTTACCCAGTGACAGAAAGGGTTGCAAGACACGTATTGTATTATTGCCATCGAGGATGACAAGATGGGGTTTATATCATATTGCATGAGTTTATCCCTCTACATCATGTCAACTTGCTTAATGCGTTACTCTGTTCTTATGAGCTTAATACTCTAGATACAGGCAGGAGTCGGTCGATGTGTGTAGTAATAGTAGTAGATGCAGGCATGAGTCGGTCTACTTGTTATGGACGTGATGCCTATATACATGATCATGCCTAGATAATCTCATAACTATGCGCTTTTCTATCAATTGCTTGACAGTAATTTGTTCACCCACCGTAATACTTATGCTATTTTGAGAGAAGCCTCTATTGAAACCTATGGCCCCCGGGTCTATCTCTTATCATATTTGCTTTCAATCTACTTTTATTTGCATATTTACTTTTTGCATCTATATTATAAAATACCAAAAATATATTTATCTTATCATACTATCTCTATCAGATCTCACTTTCGCAAGTGGCCGTGAAGGGATTGACAACCCCTTTATTGCGTTGGTTGCGAGTTCTCAGTTTATTTGTGTAGGTGCGTGAAACTTTTGAAGAGCCTCCTACTGGATTGATACCTTGTTTCTCAAAACTGAGGGAAATACTTACGCTACACTTCTTGCATCACCCTCTCCTCTTCGAGGAAAACCAATGGAAGCTCCAGACGTAGCACATATCCTGCTCAAACTTATCCCACTTAGCCATTGCCACCGCGTAGCCACCTGGCCCCACCCTATGGAATTGCTCCTTTTTTGCGGCATTGGCTTTGTTTTTTTGGACCATCCGTTAGATAATTCTGATTCCTTGAATTTCACGAAATCGTCCCAGTGTTCTCTTTGGTTCTCCAATGTTCCCTTGAATTCTGGAGTCTTCTTTCCTGCTTTGATGTATTTATTCCATACAGTTTTCTTGTGGTTGTTGAATGCAATTGCCATCTTCCTAGGAGCAGCGTCCTTGACTTTCTCTACATTTGCAGCTGTGAAATGATCTGGTAGGGTGAAATGTTCCATGAGATCTTCTCAAAGCGCTTTTTTTTGCTCTGTCATCGATACAAGTAAGATCTGGACGGGGCTTTGATGGCTGTTTCCATTCTTGAAGGGAGATCGGGAGTTTGTCCTTCACAAGAACTCCGCACTGATGAACGAACTTGTTCGCAATGTTCTTAGGCGCTATTGGTTCGCCATTAGTTTTGATGGCATCGATGTTGTAGTTTACGCCCTCCTTCAACTTTTTTCCCGGGCCTCGCACTCTGTCTGTAGAAGATTTGCTCGATCCGGAGGGCTGAAAAGAAGAAAGATCGATTCGTTAATATATCTTCAAATCATTTAAAACATGTGATGATCACCAGATGCCTGCTTATATAAATATACCTCGCCGGTCTCTGTTTAATCAAGATCAAAAATTTCTTCGCCATCATAATCATTAATTTCTTCGCCATCATAATCATTAATTTCTTCGCCATCATAATCATTAATTTCTTCGCCATCGTAATCCATGACTTCATCAATTCGGTCATCGCGATCGAATATCATATCATCACCCTCCCCAGTATTGTTCAGATATTGGGAGCCGCCATCTTCTTCTTCGATTATCTGGCGCGCGAGGGGAGCGTATGATCTCGAACAGGGCATCTTCTCCCTCTCTGCCGGTATTGTCCGCCATAACTTTTATTTAACAAATCCAGAACAAATATAAAACAATTTAGTATTCAAATTACAATATGCATGCATGCAATCAATAAGAGGAAATCCTGAATCATAGTACATAATATGCATTGTCTCAAATAGTTTATAATCTCGAATACATCGTCTCGAATATTATATATCGAATACATCACTAGCTAGCTAGCTAATAAAGATCAAATACTACAGAATAATCTAGGCCACTCGCAGTTCCTGAGGCGCGGGCGGTGGACACCCAAAGAGAAGGAACCATCACAGTATCATTGCTTCGGTGATCTCCCCAAAGACTCTGCCAGGTATTGGAGAACCTGACGTCCATAACAGCCATGTAGCGACGGACATGCTCGTCCTCCTCACTGACACGGCAACGCACCACCTCCGGCGGGGCCGGCTCCCTCCGCACTGAAAGTGGCCCACGGGAACGCCACCAAAGGAGCTCAGGGTCGATGATGGGACCCGGGTTCCTCACCAAGCGGCGAGCCCTTGAAGGTAGCACCTTCCAGTGCCAGCCCGGCGGAACCCAATCCCAGCCATGGGTCCTCTGAAACATGACGTCGCCGCGAACGGGTCGACGGCGAGGATGCAGGCCGGGCATCGTCGAGAACAAATACTATACGCCACAAAAGTAACATTTTTAAAATGATTGGATTGTGATTTCTTATATGTAAATTCTAAATTTGTATAACTAAAATTATAAGAAACTAAAAACTAACATTTCTATAACAATTTGAAATTAATCTAATTCATCTAGCTAAAACTAACATTTCTAAAATCTCTGACATTTCTATAACATTTCTAACATTTCTATATACTATTTGACATTAATCAAAACTTTGTATGAAAAAAAGAAAAACTAAAAAAAACTAAAAACTAAAAACAGAAAAATTGTGTATGTGTGTGCGTGCACGTGTAGTGTGAGTGTGTGTGTGTGCGCATGTAGTGTGTGTGTGTGCGCGCGCGTGGCCGACGGCGGCGGCGGCGCGATGGATTGGAGGGAGGAGAGGCCGGGGAAGGGGCTCACAACGCGCGCGGGCGAGGTCGAGGGGACGGGGACGGCGAGGTCCAGGCGACGACGACGGCGAGGCGAGGTCGATCCAAGGTGACGGCGACGGCGAGGCGAGGGGTCGAATGGCGATGGCGCGGGACGGGGCGACGACGCGACAGGGACGGTGACGACGGGGACAACGCGGGACGGGGGCGACGATGACGTGGGGCGGGGGCGGCGACGAGGGGCAGCGGCGATGGGGCAGAGGAGAAGAAGCAGAGGGAGAACTGACGAAATTGTTTTAAGTGTTTTTTTATATAGAACCTACCGTGAGTACCGGTTGGAGCCACTAACTGGTACTAAAGGTCTATTTTGGCCAGGCAAAGCGGCGGGAAGCGCACCCCCTTTAGTACCGGGTGGTGGCTACAACCGGTACTAAAGGCCCCCCCTTTAGTACCGGTTGTAGCCACGACCCGGTACTAAAGGGGATGCACTAGCTCCAGGCGGTGCGCAAGTTTAGTCCCACCTCGCTAGTCGAGGAGCGCCGAGGCCAGTTTATAAGCCCAGGCACTGCATTGAGCTCCTCTCCAATGCAGGCTTCTGGGCCTACCTCTTCTACTCTGCCCTATTGGGCCTACTGGGCTAGCGGGCCTGCGTCCTGGCCCAACTACAGGTTGGGTTTCTAGTCGTATGCAGGCCGCTATGGCCCAGTAGGTGGGCTTTTTTTATTTAGTTTTTGTCTCAACAAAAAAATAGTTTTTTTTCTACTTTATTTATTTCTGAATATTTTTTCTTTAGGTACAAAAAATTACAAACTTTCTGTTAGTGCGAGTAGATTTCGAATTTGAATAGTTTAATTTTTTTTAATTTAGTTTTTGTCTCAACAAAAATTTAATTTTTTCTCTTTTCTACTTTATTTATTTTCATTTATATATTTCTAAATATTTTTTCTATAGTTACAAAAAATTATAAACCTTCTGTTAGTGCCAGTAGTTTTCAAATTTGAATAGTGTAAATTTGAATTATTTGACGAACTAATTTGTAGATGAAGTGCATCCAGTTTTTGCACATAAAATTTCTTTGCGTTTCAAATACCAAAACACATAAGTACCCTAACTATTACAAAGATTCCCTTTGGTTTGTTCGAGGCGGCACTTTTCAGATATATAAGTCTGGAAAGTCACTACAGAAGAAAGTGATGATAGTGAAGCCTATCACATGCCAGTGTGGGATCTTTCGGTGTGACACTTTTTCTTCGCGTGTGTCCCTTTGCGCCGTAACCATGGACAATCTTCATCATTTAACTGGATGCTCGGATCAATATTCACTGTGAATGGAGCAATTTCATCAAACTTTTCATAATCTTCTGACATGTTTGTCTTGTCATCCACTCCCACGATGTTTCTTTTCCCTGAAAGAACTATGTGGCGCTTTGGCTCATCGTATGATCCATTCGCTTCCTTATCTTTTCTTTTTCTCGGCCTGGTAGACATGTCTTTCACCTAGAAAACTTGCGCCACATCATTGGCTAGGACGAATGGTTCGTCTGCATACACAAGATTGTTGAGATCCACTGTTGTCATTCCATACTGCGGGTCTTCCGTTACCCCGCCTCGTGTCATATTGACCCATTTGCACCGAAACAAAGGGACCTTCAAACCACCTTCATAGTTAAGTTCCCATATGTCCTCTATGTAACCATAATATGTTTCCTTTCCTGTGTTGGTTGTTGCATCAAAGCGGACACCACTGTTTTGGTTGGTGCTCTTCTTATCTTGGGCGATCGTGTAAAATGTATTCCCATTTATCTCGTACCCTTTGAAAGTCATTATATTCGAAGATGGTAACTGGTATAGCAAGTACAGGTCATCTTCAATATCGCCATCATGCATGGCACGTGTCTGCAACCAACTGGCAAAAGTCTTTGTTTGTTCACGTGTAATCCAGTCATCAGACTGCTCCGGGTGTTTGGAGTGTAGAAAATTCTTGTGTTCCTCCATATACGGAGCCACCAAGGCGGAATTCTGTAGAACTGTGTAGTGTGCTTCAGTGAGAGAATGTCCGTCCATACATATTATTTGATCCCCTCCTAGCGTGCCTTTCCATCCAGTCTGCCCTTATGCCGCGATTCAGGAACACCAATCGGCTTAAGGTCAGGAATAAAGTCAATACAAAACTCAATGACCTCCTCATTTTCATGGCCCTTCGAGATGCTTCCTTCTGGCCTAGCACGGTTATGAACATATTTTTTTAAGACTCCCATGAACCTCTCAAAGGGGAACATATTGTGTAGAAATACATGACCCAAAACGTTAATCTCTTCGCGAAGGTGAACTAGGACGTGCGTCATGATGTTGAAGAAGGATGGTGGGAACACCAACTCGAAACTGACAAGACATTGCACCAAATCACTCTGTAACCTTGGTATGATTTCTGGATCGATTACCTTCTGAGAGATTGCATTGAGGAATGCACATAGATTCACAATGGCTAATCGAACGTTTTCCGGTAGAAGCCTCCTCAATGCAACCGGAAGCAGTTGCGTCATAATCACGTGGCAGTCATGAGACTTTAGGTTCTGGAACTTTTTCTCTACCATATTTATTATTCCCTTTATATTCGACGAGAAGCCAGACGGTACCTTCATGCTGAGCAGACATTCAAAGAAGATTTCCTTCTCTTCTTTGGTAAGAGCGTAGCTGGCCTGACCCTGATGTATGCCGTCTTTTCCATGCATGCGTTGCTAGTCCTCCAGTGCCTCTGGTGTATCTTTTGTCTTCCCATACACGCCCAAGAAGCCAAGCAGGGTCACGCGAAGATTCTTTGTCACATGCATCACGTCGATTGCGGAGCGGACCTCTAGGTCTTTCCAATAGGGAAGGTCCCAAATTATAGATTTCTTCTTCCACATGGGTGCGCGTCCGTAAGCGTCCTTCGGAACAGGTTGTCCGTCAGGACCCTTTCCAAAGATTACCTTCAAATCCTTGACCATATCATGTACATCAGCACCAGTACGGTCGCAAGGCTTCCTTCGGTGATCTGCCTCACCTTTGAAATGCTTGCCTTTCTTTCTTACGGGATGCCTGCTCGGAAGAAATCTATGATGTCTCAGGTACACATTCTTCCTACAACTATCCAAATATATGTTGTCGGTATCATCCAAACAGTGCGTGCATCCGCGGTATCCCTTGTTTGTTTGTCCTGAAAGGTTACTGAGAGCAGGCCAATCATTGATGGTCATGAACAGCAACGCCTTTAGGTCAAATTCTTCCTGTTTGTGCTCATCCCACGCACGTATACCTTTTCCACTCCATAGCTGTAATAGTTCTTCAACTAATGACCTTAGGTACACATCAATGTCGTTGTCGGGTTTCTTAGGGCCTTGGATGAGCATTGGAATCATAATGAACTTCCGCTTCATGCACAATCAAGGAGGAAGGTTATACAAACATAGAGTCACAAACCATGTGCTATGGTTGTTGCTCTGCTCCCTAAAAGGATTAATGCCATCTGCGCTTAGACCAAACCATACGTTCCTTGGGTCACCTGCAAACTCCTCCCTGTACTTTCTCTCGATCTTTCTCCACTGCGACCCGTCAGCAGGTACTCTCAACTTTCCGTCTTTCTTACGGTCTTCTCGGTGCCATCGCATCGCCTTGGCATGCTCTTTATTTTGGAACAAACGTTTCAACCATGGTATTATAGGAGCATACCACATCACCTTCACAGGAATCTTCTTCCTGGGGCGCTCGCCCTCGACATCACCAGGGTCATCGCGGTTGATCTTATAACGCAATGCACCGCATATCGGGAACACGTTCAAATCCTCGTACTCACCGCGGTAGAGGATGCAGTCATTAGGGCATGCATGTATCTTCTGCACCTCTAAACCTAGAGGGCAGAAAGCCTTCTTCGCTTCGTACATACTCTCGGGTAATTCGTTGTCCTTTGGAAGCATATTCTTTATCATTACCAGCAACTTTCCAAATCCCTTGTCAGATAGACCATTCTCTGCCTTCCATTGCAGCAATTCCAGTGTGGTGCCCAACTTTTTCTTGTCACCTTCGCAATTCGGGTACAACAATTTCTTGTAATCCTCTAACATGCGCTGCAACTTCTTCTTCTCCTTTTCACTTGCGCAGTTTCTCTTTGCATCGGCAATGGCCGACCTAGATCATCAGGGGGCTCATCTGATGCCTCTTCTTCAGCTTCTTCCCGCATGGCCGGCTCAGCTTCTTCCCCCATTGTTGTATCATCGTATTCCGGGAACCCATGTCCAGGATAGCTATCATTGTCCTCTTCTTCTTCATTGTCTTCCATTATAACCCCTCTTTCTCCGTGCTTGGTCCAAACATTATAGTGGGGCATGAAACCGGACTCAAACAGGTGGACGTGAATGGTTCTTGAGTTAGAGTAATTGTGACCATTCTTACAACCAGCACATGGACAAAGCATAAAACCATCTGTCCGCTTGTTTGCCTAAGCCGCAATCAGAAAAGTATGCACGCCATCAATGAACTGAGGAGAGCATCGGTCATCGTACATCCATTGCCGGCGCATCTTTATTACACATCGGTGTCCCTAACTTGAACCCACTACTCAAATTTGCCCTTAATTTCAAAGTCTGCTCAAATTTGCCCTTCTCCCGTTAGTTGCACTTATAAAAATGACCTTCCATGCCGTTTCCGTCAAGTCAAAGCTGTTTGACTGGTATCTGGCCGTTTATTTGACATTTTTGCCCCTGTGTGTTTTTTAGTCTAGGAAACAGAAGAAATAGGAAATAGCACTGTAGCAATTGGGCCACGATGCTGTAGCAAGCAGGCTTATTCCAGCCCAGCCAACCCAGCCGAGGTTATCTTCAATCTCGTGCACGGCACCCCCGCACCAGAGAGCATGTGTTCTCCACCATCGCCATTAGCACGGCCAGCGACCAAAACTCACCGCCCCTCCGTGTCTCCGACGTCCGCCGCGATGCGTTCTACCAATCCACCGAAGAACTCGACCTAGGACAGCCCAGGCCAAGCAAATCGACCTCGGCTTCATCGCCTCCGACCGAAGACCGTCGGCGTCGATTCGTGACCTCTCCCCTCTCCCCTCTCCTGATGAGCACACCTATAGCTCTGCTGCATACCCGCCTTCTCTCCCCTCTCCTTTACAGTTCATTTTTGCGCCATAGCAAGTCTATCACCGTAGTATTCCACTGTCGCCGCCGGCGTGCTCTTTCCCGATGATGTTGTCCTGACTCGTCCCAGTGAAGCTCCCTTCCGTGCTCCTAGCACATCCAGGAAGCCAGCGCCGCCCATCCGTGAGCTCGCCGGCAAGACACAACCCTATCCCCGTCGTGCCAGTGGCAGCGCCGCCACTGGCCTCGTTCGTCCTGGCGATTCCAGCCATCCTGCGCACTCCAGCTAGCAACCCTGGATGAGGGAGAGGAAACGCTAGCTACCCCGCACCTCGGCGGCCGTCCCCGGGTCCTCCCTGTGAGCCTCCGTCGTGGATTTTGGTCGCCGGGAACTAATCTCCGGTGAGGTCTTTAATTAAGCATTAATTACCCTGCTAACAGCCATCCTAAGCTACTGCCACATGGCCCCAGTGGCATACTTAACCGCTGTTTTGGATAACAGTAAGCACAGTAGCCCCACTAGCCACTTTGACCACGGCTTAATTAAAACAATATATTGCAAGAAATATTGGTAAGCAAATGACATGTGGGCCCAACATCTACTTTGAATAGTCATTTTCTTTTTTTCCTTTTTCTACTTTGGACCCACATATAACTGTGTGAGAGAGGGGGTGAGAGAAAGGGTTTTTCGGTTTTATTTTTTTAGAGTGGATCGCACCAGTAAGTGACACAAGGAGACAAGGGTATAAATGTCAAAGAAACAGCCAGATACCGGTCAAACAGGTTTGACTGGACGGAAACGGAACGGAATGACATTTTTATAAGTGCAACTAACGGTAGAGAGGCAAATTTGAGCACACTTTGAAATTAGGGGTAAATCTGAGTAGGTGGTTCGAGTTAGGGATAGAAATGCAAATGGCCCTATTCTTTATCATTACCAGCAACTTTCCAAATCCCTTGTCAGATAGACCATTCTCTGCCTTCCATTGCAGCAATTCCAGTGTGGTGCCCAACTTTTTCTTGTCACCTTCGCAATTCGGGTACAACAATTTCTTGTAATCCTCTAACATGCACTGCAACTTCTTCTTCTCCTTTTCACTTGCGCAGTTTCTCTTTGCATCGGCAATGGCCCGACCTAGATCATCAGGGGGCTCATCTGATGCCTCTTCTTCAGCTTCTTCCCGCATGGCCGGCTCAGCTTCTTCCCCCATTGTTGTATTATCGTATTCCGGGAACCCATGTCCAGGATAGCTATCGTTGTCCTCTTCTTCTTCATTGTCTTCCATTATAACTCCTCTTTCTCCGTGCTTGGTCCAAACATTATAGTGGGGCATGAAACCGGACTCAAACAGGTGGACGTGAATGGTTCTTGAGTTAGAGTAATTGTGACCATTCTTACAACCAGCACATGGACAAGGCATAAAACCATCCGTCTGCTTGTTTGCCTAAGCCGCAATCAGAAAAGTATGCACGCCATCAATGAACTAGGGAGAGCATTGGTCATCGTACATCCATTGCCGGCGCATCTTTATTACACACCACCGAATAGATGAAATGAATACAAGTTCATACAACACTTAAATGCAATATACAAATAACTCTCTAGCTAAAGAATTTAAATGCAACAACAAATGCGATCAAGATCGCAACTAAGGTAACAATTGATCCAACAGCATAATGATACCAAGCCACACTATCAATGGTATATTTTCTAATCTTTCTATTCTTCAACCGCATTTTCTCCATCTTGATCTTGTGATCATCGATGACATCGGCAACATGCAACTCCAATTCCATCTTCTCCCCCTCAATTCTTTTCAATTTTTCTTTCAAATACTCGTTTTCTCTTTCAACTAAATTTAACCTCTCGACAATAGGGTCGGTTGGAATTTCCGGTTCACATACCTCCTAGATAAAAATATCTATGTAAACTTGATGGGCACAATTTGTCATAAACACGAAATGCAACAAATAGTTCTAAAAGAGAATATACCACATCCGAATCATAACACGGACGAGGGCCGACGGGGACGGATATCAAAACCATGGCACTATGTATAACAAACAACGTACGAGTAAGATCATTATACAAGTAACTATATATCTAAATCACACAAACATGATTTTCTTTATATAAAAAAGATAAGAACAAGAGGCTCACCACAAGGTGGTGCCGGCGACGGGTTGGTGTGAACGATCGACGGTGGTTATGGCGGAGACGGGAAGGCACTAAGTAAACCACACCTACATATGCAAACTAAGAGTTATTTTAAGCTCAAATTGCATATAAATCAAATAAAGTACCACATATAATTCCTCCCAAATTACAAAAACCCACAAATTAATCACTATATAAAGCATTACAAGAGCTAATCTAGCAATGAGATATGAAAGGACAAACTTGCTAACCTTTGTGATCACTTGAATGGATGGGGGCGTTCAAATCTTGACAAAATTTAGGCAAAATGTGTGAGGAGATCGAGGGGAAGAGAGGAAGAACAGAGAGGAGGAGAGGGGAAAGGGGGAAGAACAGAGCGAGCTGGACGAAGGGTTTATATGCAGGATGACCTATAGTACCGGTTAGTGACAAGAACCGGTACTAAAGGTGCTGGAGGGACCCCAGTCTGACAATATCCTGCCACCACACCCTTTAGTATCGGTTCGTGGCACGAACTGGTGCTAAAGGTTCACCATGAACTGGTACTAATGAGCTCCGCCCGCCTAGCCGTTGGAACCGGCACTAATGGTCACATTAGTGCCAGTTTTGATACAAACCGGGACTAATGTGCTTCACATTAGGCCCTTTTTCTACTAGTGGGTCTTCGAAAGCTTAAACACCGTTGATGCATGAGACACTTTGTTCCAAACTTTTACCGGGCATGCAAGAGCAAGGAGTTTTGCAAAGACCTTACCCTTGTTTGCGTTGCATTCAACACCGACACATTCAAAAGCCGATATGATAAACTCCTCAAGACTTTGGAGAAGAACAAAGGGGGGAAAGAATTCTTGCTTAGGCACGAGCCGGATAAAGAAAAGTGGTCACGCGCTTAGAGCATCTCCAGCCGTTGGCCCCCAGGGGGCACCTAAAATCGCCGCCTGGGGGCGAGCCGGCGCAAAAACAGGGCCTGGGGGCGAGTTGGCCCCCCGGTTGTTGGCCCCAGGCGTGCCCCCAGACGCGTCTGATTTTTTTAAAATTCAACAAGTTCGGCAAAATTCGGTTAAAACACGTCTAAATTTTGGCAAACTTTGGCATATATTGTTTCGCGACGCGTTTACAAACATAAACTAAAAAAAGAAGTCACTAAAAGCGGAGTAGTCGCCGTCGTCGCCGCCATCGTCGCCGCCCACTGTCGTCGGCCTTCTCCTCCTTGACGCGGTCGCCCCTGTTGAACCCCTGCCCAGCGTCGCCGTAGCGGACTAGTGGCGGCGGCGCGTCGTCTTCCTCGTCACTATCATCGAGGACGACGACGACTCCTTCACGGCCCCGGCGGCGCTGCTCGAAGCGTCGCATGGCGGCGATCTGGCGCTCCCGCTCCATCCTCACGAAATCCTTGCGCGCCCATTTCAGGGCCACGTAGTCGTCGAGCTCAGCGTCGCCGGGCTCCGTCTTCACGGCGGGGAGCCCCGGCTCCGTTTTCACCGGCGCGAGCCCCGGCTCCGTCTTCGGCTTGACGAAGCATGGAGGAGCCGACGAGGAGGTGCGCCAGCCGCCCTCGTTGATGACGATGCCGGCGCTGTGAGTGCGCCGGCTGAGCGGCGTCTCCGCCGCGGGCTCCACCTTGACGCCGAGCAGCGCTAGAGATCCAGAGGATTGGGAAGAAGCTCGCGACGAGGAGTGCGAGGAGGAAGACGAGGGGGTGACGAACCTCCTACACAACCATTGCCCGACGCGTTGGCGCTGGGCCCGGGCCGCCGGGGGGTATGCTAACGACAGGTTGTTGCCGCCCTCGAGGCGTGCCAGCAGGCCCTCGAGCGTGCGGCCGGGGAAGCCCCACCACACGTGGCGCCCCTCGCTGTTCTTCGTGCCGCCCACCACCGGCGCCCCGTTGGTGGACGCTAGCCGCTGCTCCTGACGGCGCACGAAGTAGTCCGCCCATGCCGCATGGTTGTCGGCGTCGTACTGGGGGAGGGCGAGCTACTCGTCGGTGAGGGAGGCACGCACGAGCTCGACCTCGGCGGCGAAGTAGTGGGGGCGCCGCGGCGTTGGGCAATGGGGGAACGGACACTCCCCCATTGCTCAGCCCCCACCCCGTCGGCCCGGCGCGCATGTCCGGCGGCGCCGGGATGTTGGCCACGAACAGGAGCCAAGACTCATGTTCGTGGAGCGAGCGGTGGCCGAAGCCATTGGCCGCCGCAGAGTCGCCAGGGAAACGTGCAGCCATCGGGAGAGGGAGAGATGGGAGGGGGAAGGGCTCGGCGGCAGCGTACGGGGAGATGGAGGGCTCGGCGACGGCGTGCTGGAGAGGGAGAGCTCGGCGTCTAGGCTGGTGTGGCCAGAGGCGAGGGAGGCCGGCGGTTTAAATAGGCGTGCTCGTGTGTACGCGTGGCGGAAGGGGAGGCGTCGCCGCGCCGCCCCGTGACGCACTACCCGTGAGGAATCAATGGCAAGGCTGACTGGCAGCGACAGCCTTGGCATTGATTCCCACGGGAACCGAGGCGATGAGGGCGACAAAGCGCCCGTCTCGCTGACTCGGCGGGCCCGCGTCTGTTTCGCGCCAAAACTACTTGCCCCGGCGCCCCGGGGCGCCCCCAGCATGTCGGGTTCGGCCTAGGCCCGCCTGCGCTAATTTCGGCCCAGGCCGGCGAAAATCGGGCTCCTGGGGGCGCGACTGGGCCGTTTTTTCGGCGCCGGCGTGAAAAAAGCGCCTCGAGAGGCCGTTCTGGGGGCGCGGCTGGAGATGCTCTTACGATGAATGTGGTATGCGATATGGGACATGACAAGCAACATGGTTGAATGCTTCAACAATGTGTTGAAGGGTGTCTATTCCTTGCCGGTGACCGCAATACTCAAGTACACTTTCGTCAAGCTCAACGAGTACTTCCAAAAGCATTCCAATATCACGGCCAAGTGGATTGGCGAGAAGATGAACTATCCATTGAAGGTTCATGATTGGTTGTTGCATCAAGCGCGCAAGTCCGCCAAGCAACAAGTCATATAGTACAATGAAAAAAAATGATGTATCAAATTGATGAGTTGGGTGGGACAATAAGAGACAATATGTCTTATGGTGGAGTTGCATACGAGGTGCACCTCAAAATCTGATGGTGCCAGTGTGAGAGGCCACCCAAATATCATTGGCCTTGCTCGCATTTGATGACCGCAACACGGGCGGGAAACTTGCTGTTTCCGACGGTACAATGGTGTGGTTGCACGAGTTTACATTGGAACAAACGAGGTTGACATGGGCGCCTCGGTTTAATCGTTTCCTTGATAAGTCACAATGGCCCGATTATGATGGCCCAGACATTGTGCCATATCCCGGACTCATGGTGCCAATGAGGGGACGAAGAAGAAAGAAGAGGTTCAGGAGTGACATGAATGATCTAGCTGGATACACCGGAATGAAGCAATTTGGTAGTTGTCATTTCATGGAGACACCGGACACCAACAATTATGGAGAATGCAAGGAAACAGGACACAACATCAGGAGATGTACGAAGAAACCTAGAACCAACACGTGAACTAGTCAAACACGTGGAGGAAGGACTGGCCTTGGAGTGGGCTGTGGCCATGGAGGAAGGACTAGCCTTGGAGTGGGTCGTGGCCATGGAGGAAGGACAATACTTAGAGGGGGCCACGGATCTGGTGGTTCTAGGACACGTCGGGTAGATAGGGGAAGGCCTATCGACGTGTTGCTCAATCCGGATGGTTGAAATAATGTGAATGGTACTACTTTTAATATGTTCATGTGTTGATATATTTGCCTCTTTTACATGTCAATGTGTTCATATTTTGATTTAACATCTTTAATTGTTGTAGGCATGGCTTCATCCGGTTTCATGATGAGGCAACCGTGTGCTAACCAAGAAGACATGCTGCACAAATGGGAGAACGCATCTTTGGACAAGGTGAAGGAGAAAGATGTGAAGATTCCGCCATGTTGGTGTGGAGATGTTTGCAAGGTGAAGTTGTCCACCGACCGAAAGAAGTCATGGACGGAAGGAAGGAGATATTTTGTATGGCCCAACTATGCTTATGATCGTGCGCTTCCAACTAACGCCTATGACCAACCACCGGTATGCTAGAGAAGTAACATGTTACTCTAAAATGTGTGTCAGCACTAACATCCACACAGTCGCCGCCTCCTCTATGCAAGTATTTCACGTGGATAGATCATGAAGTCCCAGAAGATGTCCAAAAGGACCAATATGAAGATTGTCTTCGGCACCAGCGGCTGTTCGAAGAAAGGTTTCGAATCGGCTTGGAGGAAGAGCGTCGTCAGAAGGAGAGGATAGAGCGGAAGCAACGCGAGGAGGAGAAGGCACGCCAAGAGAAGCTTGCTCGTGAGGAGGAGAGGGCAAGAAAGCTTGCAAAGGCTCGCAAGGCGCAAGAGGAGGATGAGGCACATGACAAGAAGGGGAAATGGCCCCGTATGACTCAGTAAAGCCTTCGCTTCGGTGGACTCGTCATGTAACTGGATGAAACCATGCCACATTTATCATTTATCATGAACTATGTAGTACTAAGGCAAGAAGCCATGTGTCGTGAATTTGTCGTGAATGAATTTACCATTTGTATTGAATTTTTTGTGAGAACTAAAGTTTGTCAGCAATTTCCGTGGTGATTTTTTTATAAACTGTTGTGCTCAGGTGAGGGACAGAACAGAGAAAGTCCTCTGTTTTTAATCCTACCGACACACCCCCCGGCGGTAGGTTGCTGGACCCTACCGCCAGAGCCCATGGCGGTAGGGGTGCCAATGTCTCTGTTACGGGAAAAATAACCGTGTGGCGGTAGGGTTGCCAGCCTACCGCTAGAGCCCATGGAGGTAGCGGGTGGATTCGGTTCTGTTACGAGAAAAGTCCACCCCTTGGCGCTAGGGTCATTTCTCATAAATATATGTTGAACATTTTTCAACTTCTTAAACTTTTTTAAACTCGTGAACATCTTTCAAACTTGTGAATGTTTTTTAAATCATAAAAATTAATTCAAATTCACAAATATTTTTTGACTTAACGAATATGTTTCAAGTTTTGGATATTTGCTCAACTTCGCAATAGATTTTCAGACTCACTATCATATTTATAAATTGATTAACACTTATAAATTTGCGAACATTTTTTGAGTTCATGAAGATTTTTTTTATTTTTTGAGTTGCTGATATTTTCTCAAATTCATGATCAGTTTATAATACTCAAAACTATTTTGGAGTTCACTATTTTTTTTCAAATGCAAGAATCCTTTTCAAATTTGTGAACATTTTTTGAGTTCATGAACATTTTTCTAAACTCTTGAAGATTTTCCAAATTTGTTTCCAGATTTGCGAACATTTTTACAAACTCCTGAAGTTTTTATGTATTTATGAAAATTTCAAATTTCCGAACATTTTGTTTCTGATTTGGGAACTTTTTTTGAGTTAACGAACATTTTTCTAAACTCCTGAAGTTTTTTTTATTTTCAAATTTTCAACATTTTTCTGATTTTTTTACCAAAGAACGGTAGGGCAAAAACGCTACTGTAAGTCATTTTTCATTAGGGAACATTTTTTGAGTTCACAAACATTTTTCCAAACTAGATTTTTTTTTCGTATTTAAGAATACTTTTTAAATTTCCGAAATTCTTTTTTCTGATTTGCGAACATTTTTCAATATCGTGTACATTTTTAAAAATCGTAAAAAAAATCATGACTATTTTGCAGGCTGGCCGGCCCATGAAAGGAGCGACCGGTCTACCAAACAGCTGCAAACCCTCAAAAAAAAAACCAAACAGCTGCAGGGTTCAATTGTTTTTCGCAGTGGAGGAGCCGGTGTATTTAGGCATATCCTATTTGGCACTTGTGCGCCGGTTGGCGAACCGGCGCCCGCAGGCATTTCTTATTGGGCCGGCCCGTTACGTTCTTTTTTCCTGGTTTCGAACCAGCAAAAATTGTGTGCCGACGGTGATTCGAACACACGACCAAGTTGCTGAAAGCGCACTGCTGTAGCCACCAGGGACACCGGCTTGAGTGTGTAAAGTTAGCTCGTTTTTCTCTTTTTTACTTTGTTCTTCAGTTCGGTTTCTTTTTTATTCTTTTTCTTTTTTCTTATTTTCTCATCTTTCTTTGTTTACTTTAGTGCACGGTTTTTTTTTCAAATTCGATGAACTTTTTTCAGAACCGATGAACTTTTTCAGAATCGATAACTTATTTTCAAATTCGATGAATTTCTTTTAATTGAATGAACATTTTTTAAATTTGATGTACTTTTTTTGCAAAATCGATGAACTTTTTCAAAAACCCATGAACTTTTTCCATATCCGATGAACTTTTTCCAAATCCGATGAAATTTTGAAAAAAATTTGTGAACTTTTTGCAAAAAAATTCAAATCCGATGATCTCTTTTGAAAAGTTGGTGAACTTTCTCGAAATTTGACGAACTATTTTTCAAATCCGATGAACTTTTTTGAAATTTAATGAACTTTTTCCAAATTTCGGTGAACTTTTTTTCAAATCCATGAACTTATTTCAAACTCATGGTCATTTTTCATTGTTGTGAACTGTTTTTTCAAAATTATTGCACTTTTTTTCATTTCATGAATTTTTTTTTTTGAAAGTCAATGAATGTTTTCTTCCAAAATGAAGAACTTTTTTCAAAATCACGATCTTTTTCCAAATAATTCAAAAAAAATTAAGTGGTACCATAGATGAATGACTATGTTCAATAGAATAGCACCGTGGCCTTGCTTCTGCCTCTGTTAATAGTCACAGATAGCAAGTAGCTCGTGTGGCTGGTGGCACCTGTTTGTTAGCATGCGGTGGCGAGTTCGAATCCTGAGGAGAGCATCATTTTCACCCGTTTTTGGTTTTGCGAGCGTTTTACGTTCACTGGTTTGCACTCTTCATGGGCCGGCCCAGCGCGGCGCGCTGCAGGCGCCAGAAGCTCCAACGGGCGCCTGCAGCGCCATATAGGAGCTCTCGTGTATTTATACACGGTGTGCCCTGCCTTCTCCTCCGTGCTCTCCATTCTTCCTCCATCTGTCACCTCGTTCGGGCACTAGGTGAGGTGAGGCACATTCACGGTGCGTGTGCTCCCTCGGTCCCTCCCTCCCTCCGTGCGCAGCCCTTTCACCTTGTTCGAGCACTAGTTAGCTAGATCTTAGAGGATATTCTTGACTGGAGGCGAGCGGGTGTGGGTGTAGGTGGTCCAGATAGGTTTGTGAGACATTAATCTATGTGTATTGGTTGGAGTGGGAGTTCCGTCGGTTGATGTTCGCATCGACTAGCGGATTCTTGTAATTATTTTGCTCTCTTCTATAAAAATATGGTACGCCATTGACGTGCTCTCGAAAAAAAACCATCGTTCGAGCACCAGGTGAGACGACACCTTGTGGTTATCTGCGAGCGCATTTTTTTGCGTGGATGTGGGGCTTTTCAGATCTCTGCATTTTTAAACTGCTCTGACATGCGGTGTCCTTCTCTGCTTCCTTCTTCTTTCCTTGATGTTGCAGCTTGACCCGCGATGGAAGCAGGGGGCGATGGACCACTTCAGCAGAAGCAATGTATCCTGCTGCAGCGTCGCCTCCGCCATCTCTCTGCCCGCCGCCCGCGGCCTCACAACGATAGCCTGCCTGATTAGCATAGCCTCCAACAAGAAAAATTAGCATAGCCCCTGCTGTTCGTTAATGGGGGTGGCCCAT
>NC_041391.1:703770582-703777243 GCF_002162155.2 Triticum dicoccoides | reverse complement strand
CTCGGCTCCGCCACTGGGCTTGGGAGCGCGGTCTACGCTTCTTCTGGGAGATGGTCATCTACATCGCCTCCGGGAGCATGCTGATCGCCGCCGGTGTCCTTCCCTCCGTTGGCGGCCCGGCCATGGTGCTGGTGGTGGCGGCCATGGAGATGGGCGTCATCGCCACGGCCGCCAAAGGTGATTCACCTGCGGGCGTGGCAGTAAAAGTCATCATAGCCATCATGGGTGTGCTTGCATTTGAGTACATCCTTCTCGGTAGGACGGCGGCGTGAACGAGATTCCGGCTGTAATGTGTGGTTTGGTGTCGGACGAGATTCCGGCTAATGTTAAACCTTAATAAAAATAAATAAAGACTACTCGAGGGAGGGAGAGAAATGAGCCACTTGGTTTAGCTAATGTTTTTTGTTTGAGCCATAGAAAATGGCGATATATAACTTCAACAGTTTCCCATGAACGTCTTGTACATGAATATCAAGATTGGCATGCAGGTATCTGCCGTTTACGTTCTGGTGAATGAGATGCACAAGTGGCTTGTTCGTTTGCTTTAGTTAATTAGTACCTTTCAACTGATCTTGCTTGCTTGTATTATGTATGTGTTGATATTTTCACTGTTTTCTTTTGATTGTGTTCCATGTACTACTATCAAGTTGGGAGTCAGATTTCTGCATATGTCCCATTTTGTGTGTTTGTTCTTGGTGAATGTCTATCTGGTTCTGACTGAAAATTTTCAATTTTTTTTGCTTTGTTGAGATTCACCTGTGTCTTTATTTCGCTCATTCCTTGCAAATTGCCATCGAAATGAGCAGGGATTCGCCGCATGCATCAATAACCGTATTTATTTTAAGATTTACAAACTTTCTCACAAGAGCAAAACACATTTTATTAATTGGTGTAGCAAAACAAAATCGTTTGACATCATATGACTGACCGGCTCTTGAGCTCTTCAAGGTTACTCGACGTGACCATGGAATCAAATGACCACAATTTCAGGTTGAGTGTCCTGTAGCCAATTTTGCAATCGTACTCTTTTTTTTTTGACAGAAATGGTGCTGTGCATACTGTCAATTACTAGCCCCCAGTGGTGCACCTGAAAATAGCATTGGATCTTAAACTGGTTAGACAAAGCACATGCTCCTGAAATTACGAGTTATGGAGCTGCCTGTGTTGATGTAGAAAGAAAACTGATTGCTGTTCTGGTACACTAGCTGTAGACCTGTAGTTTATATATGGGATGACATACCAGAGCAAGTGAGAGGGAGAGATGGGAGGGGGAAGGGCTCGGCGGCAGCGTACGGGGAGTGGGAGGGCTCTGCGGCGGCGTGCTGGAGAGGGAGAGCTCGGCGTCTAGGCTGGTGTGGCCAGAGGCGAGGGAGGCCGGCGGCTTAAATAGGCGGGCTCGTGTGTACGCGTGGCGGAAGGGGAGGCGTCGCCGCGCCGCCCCGTGACGCACCACCCGTGAGGAATCAATGGCAAGGCTGACCGGCAGCGGCAGCCTTGGCATTGATTCCCAAGGGAACCGAGGTGATGAGGGCGACGAAGCACCCGTCTCGCTGACTCGGCGGGCCCGCGTCTGTTTCGCGCCAAAACTACTTGCCCCGGTGCCCCGGGGCGCCCCCCAGCATGCCGGGTTCGGCCTGGGCCCGCCTGCGCTAATTTCAGCCCAGGCCGGCGAAAATCGGGCTCCTGGGGGCGCGACTGGGCCTTTTTTTGGCGCCGGCGCGAAAAAAGCGCCTCGGGAGGCCGTTCTGGGGGCGCGGCTGGAGATGCTCTTACGATGAATGTGGTATGCGATATGGGACACGACAAGCAACATGGTTGAATGCTTCAACAATGTGTTGAAGGGTGTCTGTTCCTTGCCGGTGACCGCAATACTCAAGTACACTTTCGTCAAGCTCAACGAGTACTTCCAAAAGCATTCCAATATCACGGCCAAGTGGATTGGCGAGAAGATGAACTATCCATTGAAGGTTCATGATTGGTTGTTGCATCAAGCGCGCAAGTCCGCCAAGCAACAAGTCATATAGTACAATGAAAAAAAATGATCTATCAAATTGATGAGTTGGGTGGGACAATAAGAGATGGTGTGTCTTATGGTGGAGTTGCGTACGAGGTGCACCTCAAAATCTGATGGTGCCAGTGTGAGAGGCCACCCAAATATCATTGGCCTTGCTCGCATTTGATGACCGCAACACGGGCGGGAAACTTGGGTGTTTTCGACGGTACAATGGTGTGGTTGCATGAGTTTACATTGGAACAAACGAGGTAGACATGGGCGCCTCGGTTTAATCATTTCCTTGATAAGTCACAATGGCCTGAGTATGACGGCCCAGACATTGTGCCAGATCCCGGACTCATGGTGCCAATGAGGGGACGAAGAAGAAAGAAGAGGTTCAGGAGTGACATGAATGATCTAGCTAGATACACCGGAATGAAGCAATTTGGTAGTGGTCATTTCATGGAGACACCGGACACCAACAATTATGGAGAATGCAAGGAAACAAGACACAACGTCAGGAGATGCACGAAGAAACCTAGAACCAACACGTGAACTAGTCAAACACGTGGAGGAAGGACTGGCCTTGGAGTGGGCTGTGGCCATGGAGGAAGGACTAGCCTTGGAGTGAGTCGTGGCCATGGAGGAAGGACAATACTTAGAGGGGGCCACGGATCTGGTGGTTCTAGAACACGTCGGGTAGATAGGGGAAGGCCTATCGACGTGTTGCTCAATCCGGATGGTTGAAATAATGTGAATGGTACTACTTTTAATATGTTCATGTGTTGATATATTTGCCTCTTTTACATGTCAATGTGTTCATATTTTGATTTAACATCTTTAATTGTTGTAGGCATGGCTTCATCCGGTTTCATGATGAGGCAACCGTGTGCTAACCAAGAAGACATGCTGCACAAATGGGAGAACGCATCTTTGGACAAGGTGAAGGAGAAAGATGTGAAGATTCCGCCATGTTGGTGTGGAGATGTTTGCAAGGTGAAGTTGTCCACCGACCGAAAGAAGTCATGGACGGAAGGAAGGAGATATTTTGTATGGCCCAACTATGCTTATGATCGTGCGCTTCCAACTAACGCCTATGACCAACCACCGGTATGCTAGAGAAGTAACATGTTACTCTAAAATGTGTGTCAGCACTAACATCCACACAGTCGCCGCCTCCTCTATGCAAGTATTTCACGTGGATAGATCATGAAGTCCCAGAAGATGTCCAAAAGGACCAATATGAAGATTGTCTTCGGCATCAGCGGCTGTTCGAAGAAAGGTTTCGAATCGGCTTGGAGGAAGAGCGTCGTCAGAAGGAGAGGATAGAGCGGAAGCAACGCGAGGAGGAGAAGGCACGCCAAGAGAAGCTTGCTCGTGAGGAGGAGAGGGCAAGAAAGCTTGCAAAGGCTCGCAAGGCGCAAGAGGAGGATGAGGCACATGACAAGAAGGGGAAATGGCCCCGTATGACTCAGTAAAGCCTTCGCTTCGGTGGACTCGTCATGTAACCGGATGAAACCATGCCACATTTATCATTTATCATGAACTATGTAGTACTAAGGCAAGAAGCCATGTGTCGTGAATTTGTCGTGAATGAATTTACCATTTGTATTGAATTTTTTGTGAGAACTAAAGTTTGTCAGCAATTTCCGTGGTGATTTTTTTATAAACTGTTGTGCTCAGGTGAGGGGCAGAACAGAGAAAGTCCTCTGTTTTTAATCCTACCGACACACCCCCCGGCGGTAGGTTGCTGGACCCTACCGCCAGAGCCCATGGCGGTAGGGGTGCCAATGTCTCTGTTACGGGAAAAATAACCGTGTGGCGGTAGGGTTGCCAGCCTACCGCCAGAGCCCATGGCGGTAGGGGGTGGATTCGGTTCTGTTACGAGAAAAGTCCACCCCTTGGTGGTAGGGTCATTTCTCATAAATATATGTTGAACATTTTTCAACTTCGTAAACTTTTTTAAACTCGTGAACATCTTTCAAACTTGTGAATGTTTTTTAAATCATAAAAATTAATTCAAATTCACAAATATTTTTTGACTTAACAAATATGTTTCGTGTTTTGGATATTTGCTCAACTTTGCTATAGATTTTCAAACTCACTATCATATTTATAAATTGATTAACACTTATAAATTTGCGAACATTTTTTGAGTTCATGAAGATTTTTTTTCCATTTTTTGAGTTGCTGATATTTTTTCAAATTCATGATCAGTTTATAATACTCAAAACTATTTTGGAGTTCACTATTTTTTTTCAAATGCAAGAATCCTTTTCAAATTTGCGAACATTTTTTCAGTTCATGAACATTTTTCTAAACACTTGAAGATTTTCCAAATTTGTTTCCAGATTTGCGAACATTTTTACAAACTCCTGAAGTTTTTATGTAGTTATGAAAATTTCAAATTTCCGAACATTTTGTTTCTGATTTGGGAACTTTTTTTGAGTTCATGAACATTTTTCTAAACTCCTGAAGTTTTTTTTTTAAATTTTCAACATTTTTCTGATTTTTTTACCAAAGAACGGTAGGGCAAAAACGCTACTGTAAGTCATTTTTCATTAGGGAACATTTTTTGAGTTCACAAACATTTTTCCAAACTAGATTTTTTTTCGTATTTAAGAATACTTTTTAAATTTCAAAAATTATTTTTTCTGATTTGCGAACATTTTTCAATATCGTGTACATTTTTAAAAATCGTAAAAAAAATCGTGACTATTTTGCAGGCTGGCCGGCCCATGAAAGGAGCGACCGGTCTACCAAACAGCTGCAAACCCTCAAAAAAAAAAACCAAACAGCTGCAGGGTTCAATTGTTTTTCGCAGTGGAGGAGCCGGTGGCGCCCGCAGGCATTTCTGATTGGGCCGGCCCGTTATGTTCTTTTTTCCTGGTTTTGAACCAGCAAAAATTGTGTGCCGACGGTGATTCGAACAGACGACCAAGTTGCTGAAAGCGCACTGCTGCAGCCACCAGGGACACCCGCTTGACTGTGTAAATTTAGCTCGTTTTTCTCTTTTTTACTTTGTTCTTCAGTTCGGTTTCTTTTTTATTCTTTTTCTTTTTTCTTATTTTCTCATCTTTCTTTGTTTACTTTAGTGCGCGGTTTTTTTTCAAATTCGATGAACTTTTTTCAGAACCGATGAACTTTTTCAGAATCGATAACTTATTTTCAAATTCGATGAATTTCTTTTAATTGAATGAACATTTTTTAAATTTGATGTACTTTTTTTGCAAAATCGATGAACTTTTTCAAAAACCCATGAACTTTTTCCATATCCGATGAACTTTTTCCAAATCCGATGAACTTTTTTTCAAATTCGATGAACTTTTTTAAAATTTTGTGAACTTTTTGCAAAAAAATTCAAATCCGATGATCTTTTTTGAAAAGTTGGTGAAATTTTTCGAAATTTGATGAACTATTTTTCAAATCCGATGAACTTTTTTGAAATTCAATGAACTTTTTCCAAATTTCGGTGAAATTTTTTTCAAATCCATGAACTTATTTCAAACTCATGGTCATTTTTCATTGTTGTGAACTGTTTTTTTCAAAATTATTGCACTTTTTTTCATTTCATGAACTTTTTTTTTTGAAAGTCAATGAACGTTTTCTTCCAAAATGAAGAACTTTTTTCAAAATCACGATCTTTTTTCCAAATAATTCAAAAAAATTAAGTGGTACCATAGATGAATGACTATGTTCAATAGAATAGCACTGTGGGCTTGCTTCTGCCTCTGTTAATAGTCACAAATAGCAAGTAGCTCGTGTGGCTGGTGGCACCTGTTTGTTAGCATGCGGTGGCGAGTTCGAATCCTGAGGAGAGCATCATTTTCACCCGTTTTTGTTTTGCGAGCGTTTTATGTTCACTAGTTTGCACTCTTCATGGGCCGGCCCAGCGCGGCGCGCTGCAGGCGCCAGGAGCTCCAACGGGCGCCTGCAGCGCCGTATAGGAGCTCTCGTGTATTTATACACGGTGCGCCCTGCCTTCTCCTCCGTGCGCTCCATTCTTCCTCCATCTGTCACCTCGTTCGGGCACCAGGTGAGGTGAGGCACATTCACGGTGCGTGTGCTCCCTCGGTCCCTCCCCCCCTCCGTGCGCAGCCCTTTCACCTTGTTCGTGCACTAGTTAGCTAGATCTTAGAGGATATTCTTGACTGGAGGCGAGCGGGTGTGGGTGTAGGTGGTCCAGATAGGTTTGTGAGACATTAATCTATGTGTATTGGTTGGAGTGGGAGTTCCGTCGGTTGATGTTCGCATCGACTAGCGGATTCTTGTAATTATTTTGCTCTCTTCTATAAAAATATGATACACCATTGACGTGCTCTCAAAAAAAAACCCATCGTTCGAGCACCAGGTGAGACGACACCTTGTGGTTATCTGCGAGCGCATTTTTTTGCGTGGATGTGGGGCTTTTCAGATCTCTGCATTTTTAAACTGCTCTGACATGCGGTGTCCTTCTCCGCTTCCTTCTTCTTTCCTTGATGTTGCAGCTTGACCCACGATGGAAGCAGGGGGCGATGGACCACTTCAGCAGAAGCAATGTATCCTGCTGCAGCGTCGCCTCCGCCATATCTCTGCCGCCGCCCGCGGCCTCACAATGATAGCCTGCCTGATTAGCATAGCCTCCAACAAGAAAAATTAGCATAGCCCCTGCTGTTCGTTAATGGGGGT
>NC_041391.1:703748157-703770528 GCF_002162155.2 Triticum dicoccoides | reverse complement strand
GGGGAGGGGGCTGTGCCCCCTCCCCTCGGCTCCGCCACTGGGCTTGGGAGCGCGGTCTACGCTTCTTCTGGGAGATGGTCATCTACATCGTCTCCGGGAGCATGCCGATCGCCGCCGGTGTCCTTCCCTCCGTTGGCGGCCCGGCCATGGTGCTGGTGGTGGCGGCCATGGAGATGGGCGTCATCGCCACGGCCGCCGAAGGCGATTCATCTACGGGCGTGGCAGTAAAAGTCATCATAGCCATCATGGGTGCGCTTGCATTCGAGTACATCCTTCTCGGTAGGACGGCGGCGTGAACGAGATTCCGGCTGTAATGTGTGGTTTGGTGTCGGATGAGATTCCGGCTGATGTTAAACCTTAATAAAAATAAATAAAGACTACTCGAGGGAGGGAGAGAAATGAGCTACTTGGTTTAGCTAATGTTTTTTGTTTGAGCCATAGAAAATGGCGATATATAACTTCAACAGTTTCCCATGAACGTCTTGTACATGAATATCAAGATTGGCATGCAGGTATCTGCCGTTTACGTTCTGGTGAACGAGATGCACAAGTGGCTTGTTCGTTTGCTTTAGTTAATTAGTACCTTTCAACTGATCTTGCTTGCTTGTATTATGTATGTGTTGATATTTTCACTATTTTCTTTTGACTGTGTTCCATGTAGTACTATCAAGTTGGGAGTCAGATTTCTGCATATGTCCCATTTTGTGTGTTTGTTCTTGGTGAATGTCTATCTGGTTCTGACTGAAAATTTTCAATTTTTTTTTGCTTTGTTGAGATTCACCCGAGTCTTTATTTCGCTCATTCCTTGCAAATTGCCATCGAAATGAGCAGGGATTCGCCGCATGCATCAATAACCGTATTTATTTTAAGATTTACAAATTTTCTCACAAGAGCAAAACACATTTTATTAATTGGTGTAGCAAAACACAACCGTTTGACATCATATGACTGACCGGCTCTTTAGCTCTTCAAGGTTACTCGACGTGACCATGGAATCAAATGACCACAATTTCAGGTTGAGTGTCCTGTAGCCAATTTTGCAATCGTACTCTCTTTTTTCTGACAGAAATGGTGCTGTGCATACTGTCAATTACTAGCCCCCAGTGGTGCACCTGAAAATAGCATTGGATCTTAAACTGGTTAGACAAAGCACATGCTGCTGAAATTACGAGTTATGGAGCTGCCTGTGTTGATGTAGAAAGAAAACTGATTGCTGTTCCGGTACACTAGCTGTAGACCTGTAGTTTATATATGGGATGACATACCAGAGCAAGTGATAGCTGCATACATAAAAATGGAATAGTTCATGCCATAAAAATTCTTCTATTTTTTTTTAGAACGAAGACGCCAGATGCGTCCGGCTTTAAATTAATAAAGCCCCAACAGCAGCGTACCACACCAAGTCTTAATACATCACCAAAAGCCCTGCCGGCTTTAGCACCAAAGTTGAAATGAAACTAAACAAGCCGCCAATCGAGATTATAGGGCAGAGCCCGTACAGAGCACGCAGGCTCGTCAAGCAACAAAAGAAACGAAGTCATGACTCCCTAGCCATCGCATACACTTGCACCAGTCGTTGTTGGGCGGTCTTGATCAGCTCAGCATCCTTGCGCCTCCCCAACGGACTCCACTGCTGCAATAGAAGGTTGCATTTGAAGATGATATTAGCCGGATGATTTGGGAAGCACCCTTCTATAGTGAACTTGTTCCTAGTTAGCCATAAGACCCAGAGAAGTGCCCCAACACAACTCCACTATTTACTGGGGGTGAATTATCTATTCAGATGTTGCACAAAGAAACGACGTCTGAAAACCAGGCATATGTTACACAAACCCTTGTGACAAATCATCTAAACCGCATGCTCTCTGAAAAAATGAGCCTCCAGCCGGCACAAGATTAGCTTCCATGACAAATCATCGTCGAAAGCACCGTGTTCCAATCAACTTAAAGAATAGCTTCCATTACACAATTGGAAATTGGTTTGATCATTTTTGTCAATCATTCGTGTCCATGTCAGTAAAAATAGTTTCCAACAGAACTGAAGTATATTTAAACCTAGCTAGCAAAAAACTATAGCACTTAAATTTGCTCCAGACGAAATGGAAATTTGCCTAAAAAAAGGAGATAATCTGCTTCCACCTGTGCACACTAGAAAAATTAGCCTCCTTGTGGCACAAGATTGCTCGACCTCTTGTGATGGTAAACGGTGAAAGCACCACTAGCACTGCTAGGAATGACTCGGTGTTTCAATCAACTCGAATACTAGCTTCCATGACAACTGGAAATTTGTTTGATTATTTGATCATTTGTATCTGGTGGGGAGAATTCTGCGTCTAATTTCTGCTTATGTCACATTTCTGTGTTTGTTCTTGATGAAATTGATGAGAAAATAGGCAGTTTTTCGATTAAATTAATCCATGAATAAATCATGAGCATGACATGGACATCATTGATAAAACACTGATTACGATCTAACAGTGCATGTACTACGCACATAGTAGAAACATCTACACATATCGCTAGTACTACTACTACTACAGAAAGAAACACGAGAGGGATAAGCGATGTATACCCTCCAATCGGCGATGCGGCGGCGGTGACGGTGGCAGTAGCCGCGGCATCCTCGTCGGCCTTCTCAGCGGCGGCACGGTCGGCGCCGGTCCACATGGTGATGACGAAGGTGATGCGGACGTAGATGAACAGAAGCGAGCAGTCGCGTAGTCGCTACCCAAAAACCTAATCGCCCCTCTCCCGTACAGGATCAGGAGAGGCGGGGTTTCGGAGGCCTGCTCTCTCGTCAACCGTGCACGCGGTGAACGGGATGGAGTCGCCGGCGGCAGCAGCTGCAGAGGAACGACGTGGGCGTGGAGGCGGAGATGCGTTCTGTTTTGCGGCGGCTAGGGTTGGCAGAGCGTCACATATATATGTGCGGCCGCGCGTGGAGAGACGTGGGCTGAACCCACGTCCAAGTCGGTAGCCCATGATCCGACGTCTCAGATCGTGGCCTTACCTGTCAAAGACTCTCCGTTCCTGACCGGCAAAAAGAAGCGCATAGGAGTGAGCTCGGCTCGGCTCAATCCCGCAACCCGCAGCGCGGCGAGCGGAGGAGGAGGAGTGCGCGAGGGCTTCTTTTCTTCTCAAGCTCCAATAGCATGAGGGAGAGAATCCCTTATAAACCACTCCAACTCTCTTTCCACTAGCATGGTGGGACTAAACTTCCCACCACCTTGTCATGCCACCTACATGTACCCTTAGAGATTAAATCTGAAATTGTCATATGGGCTCTAGGCCCATCTCATATTTCAACAATCCCCCACCAGATCTCAGGGGCCCACTTTGTCCTTTGTTCCAAACGCTGTTTTGATATACCAACATCTCAGTGGAGACCGATTAAGGTTGAGCTCCACCTAGACCAAGTAGTTACACTCCTTCACAACTGAACAATGGACTATGCCTTGAATTGTCAATTTGGCGTCAAGAAGTTTCACCACAAGTCTCACTGATACGAGGCTGCCGAAGGCTGACCCCTCGGGTGGAGCATATTAGTCACACTCATGGCCTGTTCATGAGCTTGCTAGAGATCACCCCAACCTCATAGACTGTGACCAGCAGTCGGGCTCATATAGGTGTGTTCCTCCAAAGATCGCTCTGTAGGATAGCATCTTGCTTATACATATAAGCCTTGTAACACATTAAGACAGTGGTCATCCTTCCATACAGTTTCCGAGAGTATTGCATCTCCAACGGAGTGGGTTAGTAAAGTTACTCTCCTCAGTTCACCACTGGCTTGTTTTCCCAGGTCCTACTTCACGGGATCTCCGATCACATAGGTTGGGTTACTACCATGGCAACTCATGTGGGTCTCATACCCATCTCCCTTGATGCGCTATCTATCACAACACGTGATAGCCCTTTAGTAAAGGGATCTGCCAGATTCTTAGCCGCTTAAATATAATCCAACGCTATCACTCCGGAGTTCCTCAATTTTCTGACAGCTTTCAATCTCATTCTTATGTGTTTGTTGGACTTCATGTTGTCCTCTGAACTCTTCACCTTGACAATAACTGTTTGATTTTCGCAGTTTATAAGGATGGCTGGAACTGGCTTCTCAACCACTGGCAAGTCCATCAACAGATCTCGAAGCCATTCTGCTATGTATCTAATGATGTTAATTCTGCTTCCATTGTCGGTCTCGTTAAGATCGTTTGCTTGCAAGCCTTCCAGGATACAGAACCACCTCCAAGAGCAAACATATACCCGGTTGTGGCCTTCATCTCATCAACATCAGAGATCCAATTCGCATCACTATACCCTTCAAGTACCGACGGGTATCCGGTATAGCGAAGTCCATAGTTCACAGTACCTTTCAGATAGCGCATAACTCTCTCAATAGCATGCCAATGTACATCACCCAGATTGGAAACAAACCGGCTCAGTTTGCTCACAGCAAACACGATGTCAGGCCTCGTTGCACTTGCTAGGTACATGAGTGAACCAATGATTTGAGAGTATCTCAATTGATCTATAGTTGTGCCTTTAGACTTTTGAATCAGCACACTAGAATCATATTCTCCCGGATCGACAAGTGCGAAGTGGGCAGATGTCCGGTGCACGCTGGCGAAGGCCAAGGAGACGTACCAGCCAGATGCACCGGCGTCGGCCGGCCGCCCTGATGGCAACAAAAAGGCCAAGTCGGCAAGGGATGGCGCGCCTGCTGTCGAGCGTCTGCAGGCGTCCATCGAGCAGTGCATCGCCGATGCCAAGAGCCACGCCGTCGTGAGGGAGGCAAAATCCGACGCTCGTTGGTCGGCCATTATGTCGACGGGCCAGATCAAGCTTGACCTGCTCCGGACCAACGTCGCTGCCAAGAAGAGGAACACCGACTTGGCATTCCTGATGGCAGCGAACGTGTTTGCGATGGACGGGCCGGTCAAGGAGTGGTACATGCGGGAGCGCGGCCTCATCTTGGACGGCGTGCCGACGGACACGCCAACTCCCACGACGAACCCGACGCCGAGCCCCAGTGACGTATCACCGGACATGACGCCCAGCAGCCCGCGTACGCCGCCTACGGACACCAACGCCGAAGACGAAGCCGAAGTAGAAGCCGAGGACGCCGCCGCCGAGGACATCGCCGCGGCCGCCATTTGATGCGCTGGTCTTTCCCTTCTTTTTTTGTGCTACGAACTATGCCGAACTGATGCGTTGATCGCCGAACTATGGCGAGTTGATCACCGAACTATGGCGCATTTTTGTAGCGAGAACTGCAAGTTTAAATTTCCACGGCGTCTTGGGGGCGGGACCTGGGGACGTGACTGGGCCAAGATCGCCCCCAGGGCCAAATTCGCGCCGGCCGAAGGGCTGAAAAAGTGCCGGCTGGTGCCCTGGGGGGGGGGGGGCGAACGAGTGGAGATGCTCTAAGATCAGGATGTCACAGTGAGCTCAAAGAGCCACAACTCCTGTTTTGTTTCCTTTTCACTTCATGTTCTTCTTTGGCTTGCCTCTGAAGTTTCAGTTTCTTGGTCACAGTTGTCCCACCACCCTCAGCTTATTTTCCTTTTGTGTTCTGCTTCTTCACTGCTTGCCAATCTTATTTTGTAAGAATTTGAAGAATATTTAATACTCCTGTTTGTTTTCATCCAAGTGACATAGTAAATCAGGTAAGTGGTTGTCCTGAAGTTCTCATGCTCTGAAGAAATATTCAGGGAGAACTGAACCTGTGACACCTTAGAACTGTCATGACAATTGAATCTTGCAAGCGGCAAAAAAGATGAACACCCCAAACAATGTGACAACTAACTAAAATCACTACCTACTAGTACAATGTGCGCTGCCGTCACTGCATTCTCCCTGGAAGTGAGTGCTGCTCTTGGAGGCCACCGTGCCGTCTTCTTGATGCTGTGCCAATGTGTCTTCTTTTTCTCCGGTGCTGGCAACCTGCATCTGGATGACTACCTCCTCTCGTCTCGGCGGCCGGTCCATTATCAACGGAGCTCGTTTGTCGGTGGTGGCGGTGATAGCTGCTGTTGGAAATAATCTTGTTGCCTTAAAATATCTAGGCCACTTAGCTGCAGAATGACAAGAAACAAACATATCAGTACGGAAAATATTAGCAGCAGTCAAAACATCAGGACATCAACGAGGAGCATTTACTACGGCAGCTAGAAGCAAAATATCCAGTGCAAGTCGGCAGAAGCTTTTTTTTGCGGGGAACTTTAGAGAGCTTTATTCAACAAAAGCTTTCGCTGAGCAGTCAGCCAGTAGGTTGCTGATCAGGAAGCCAGGAGTGGTATCGAGCCAGCTCTCAGTCACATTAAGCGTACACGCACGCTTAGCACACAAGTGTGCAGGACCATTGGCTGTTCTCATTACATGCTGAATGCGAAAAGAAGTAAAACTAAGTGCTAGCTCTCCAATTTCTAACAAAATAGGTGCTATCACCGACCGATCGGTGTAGCGAGAGTTCCAGAGGTGAACTGCCTCTAGACAGTCAGTCTCCATGATCACATGCGTGAAGCCTCGAAGTGTAGCAAGAAGGACTCCTTCCTTCAGCGCTAGAACCTCCGCGATGAGAGGATCCATAACACCCGATAGCGGTTTGCACCATGCACCCTTGAAGCCCGAGGACGAGCGGGCGATCCCTCCCGCTCCAGCATTGCCATCATCAAGGTGAACCGCAGCATCTGTATTGATTTTGATATGAGGATCGTCAGGAGGCTCCCAGCCAAAGCCAGGTAGCATGATCTCCTGCCGCCTGGGTAATTCCAAGATGGCTAGGTCTTCTCTAACCCGTCTCACCGAATAGGTTGGGTTCCACCCCTCCTTGTCGTGAGTCAGCCGGTTTCGAGACGTTCAAATTGCCCACATCACTGTGATGAAGATCGCCCGATCCTTCTCAGAGGATCGTTGATCGCATAGTATGTCTTTTGTCCAAGTAAGAGGATGGAGCCGAGGTAGATCCACATGAAATAACAATCTTGTTTCCTCCCAGAACCTCCGCGCATGCGAACAATGCAGTAGTGCATGTTCCAAGTCCTCCTCCATGGCTAGGCAAATTTTACAAGTGTTGATCTGTCTTATGTGGCGGTGTTTAAGGGTGCATTCATCAGGTAAGATGCCCCTCATCACCCGCCACCAGAACACCCTCACTTTCGGGACGACTTTGAGTTTCCAGATTGCGTTCCACATCTGTTGTTGGTTCACTGAGGTGCCGGTAGCCTGCCCTTCATCTAGAGCTAGACGCTCCTTTTGATTCACTAGAGCCCGGTATGTTGATTTAACAGAGTAGTTGCCTGACTTCTCATGTGCCCACGCGAGAAAATCCTCGCCTCCTCCCGCCGTAGCGGAATATTCAGAATTGCTGCCACATTTGGTGCAATAAAATTTTCCCTTATTAGTTCCCTACGCCAACTCCAGTATCAGTATCAATCAACTCATCGACAGTGAGGACTGTCGCATTTGCTGGTCGTAGCATCGGTGACATTGTAACCGTAGAAGGGATCCATTTGTCCTCCCATACAGATATAGAGGACCCATTACCGACCCGCTTCACCAGTCCCGCCTGCAAGGCTTCATGGCCTGCCACAATAGCTCTCCACGTTGCCGAGGAGGAGTTGGGTACCGAGGCATGCATGGAGTCTGTGTCAGGAAAATATCTCCCTTTCATTACACTGGCACACAAGGAATCAGGGTTTATCATGAAGCGCCATCCATGCTTTCCTAACAATGCCAAGTTGAAGATCCGCAGATCACGGAATCCCATACCGCCATTACACTTTGGTGTTGCAAGCTTGTCCCGTGAGATCCAATGGAGTGATCTTCTGTCAATGGAACTCCCCCACCAGAATTTTGCCATGTTGGAGGTCAGACCCTTGCGCACCTTCTTCGTCAAGAGAAAGCAACTCATGCTGAACATTGGTATTGCTTGGACAATAGATTTGAGAAGTGCTTCTCTCCCGGCGCACGGAAAAAGCCTCTCCGACCATCCTTGCATGTACCCGCGGGCTCTGTCCCCTAGGTACTCAGAGGTACCGCTGTTTATCTTACCAACAGCTGTCGGAACACCAAGGTACCGCTCTGAAAAAGCCTCCACTGGAACACCAAGTGTTAGTTTCAGAACTTTTCTAAGAGGTGCGGGTGTGTTGGGACTGAAGAAGATTGAGCTTTTGCTTCTGTTTACACTCTGACCCGACGCTTCCCCGTAGATCTCTAGAATTTCATTCAATCTTGTTGCACTCTCCATATCCGCCTTAATGAAAATAAGACTGTCATCGGCGAACAAAAGGTGGCTCACCCAAGGTGCTCTAAAGTTCACCCTTATTCCTCGATCAACAAAGTTACCATAGTGCTTCAGCAGCGATGAGAAGCCTTCGGCACAGAGCAGGAAAAGGTATGGGGATACTAGACATCCCTGCCGAAGCCCTCTCGATGGGTTAAAGAAGGGTTGCAGCTCACCGTTGACACGAACTGAAAATCTCACTGAAGTGACACATTTCATGATCAGCCTGACCAGATCCGCATGGAAACCCAGTTTCAGGAGCATTGCTTCCAAAAAGTGCCACTCCACTCTATCGTAAGCCTTCATCATATCCAGCTTAACTGCACAAGTATAATTTTTCCCTTTCTTCCGTCGCCTCATAGTGTGCACGCTCTCGAAAGCGACGAGAACGTTATCCGTTATCAGACGACCCGGAACTAATGCACTCCGTTCTTCACTAACGATATCATTCATGCATAGCCGTAGCCTGTTAGCAATCACCTTGACTGCCAATTTGTAAAGAACAGGGCAAAGTGCAATAGGACGGTACTGCGTTATGCTCTGAGGGTGACATACCTTGGGGATCAATGTAATCGACGTGTCATTTAGACCCACTGGTAATTTGCCACCGTTGAGAAAAGCAAGCACCGCCTGAGTCACCTCCTCCCGCAGTAGCTTCCAATGACGTTGGAAGAAGCCAGCGGTGAAATCATCCACTCCGGGCGCTTTGGATGGAGCCATTCGGAACAATGCTTGGTGCACCTCCTCGGCCTCATATAGTTTACATAGCATCTCGTTCATCTCGTGCGTTACCCTCGGTGGAACATACGATAACAGCGCGCTAGTGTCGTTAGCACCTTGCGATGTATACAGAGCTTGGTAGAAAGCTTGGATCTCAGCTTTGTCCTCCGCCTCCGAGATACAAACAGAGCCATCAACACACTTGAGTCCCACAATCCTGTTAGCCCGCTTCCGTTTTCTGGCTTGAGCTTGAAAATATGTCGTGTTGCGATCGCCGTCTCATAGCCATGGGACTCGGGAACGCTGTCTCAGCCAAATCTCCTCGAGGCGCATCGCCTCTTGGAGCTTCTGCATAACATTCTTCTCCTCATCCGTGGGGCCTCGCCCCACCGATCGTTGGCGCAGCTTGTCCAGTCGTTTCTGCAAATTCCTGACTGTCCTTGTCAAACTGCCAAACTCGCGCGACCCCCAGGGCTCGAGTTGTCGCTGAAGTTTCCCTAGGGAGTCCATAATTCCCTGCAGCCCTGAAACTCGTGTCTGTCCCCGCCAGGTCTGAGTAATGAGCTGCTCGTAATCCTGGTGAGAATGCCAGACGTTCTCATAACGGAACTGCTTGGAACCCGGTGGTCTATGTGCAAATGCTTGGTTTCTGAACTCAGCTATAATGAAACAGTGATCTGACTCCACCGCACACACATGCCTGACCCGTGTGTGTTCGAACTTGAATCGAAACTCCTCATTAGCAAAGGCCCTATCGAGCCGTGCTTTGACATTGGCATCTCCAGATTGCCGGTTGTCCCATGTATAGGCCACACCTGACCAGCCAAGATCTTGGAGAGCACACTCATCCGTGACCTCTCAAAACTCCCTCATCTGTTGCTCGGGGCGGTCAGTTCTGCTGAAATGTTCATGGGGATATAGAGTTTCATTGAAGTCTCCGGCACACATCCACGCACCATGTGGAATGCTATGGAGTGTTCTAAGGAAGCGCCAGCTATGGTGACGATCGGAGGCTCTTGGCGCTTCATAGAACCCTGTAAACCTCCACGCGTTCAAGCCCATGGTGTCTAAACTAACCATCACATCAATATGATTTTTGTTGAAGTTTTTAAGCTCAACCTTAACGTCATTGGACCAGAACAGCCCTATGCCTCCGCTGAGGCCGTCGCTATTTACTGCGAAACTGCCTGCAAACCTTAGAGTATGCCGCAGATCCTCGACTCGCTTTCCACTGATCTCCGTCTCCATGACAAAAACCAGCACGGGCCCTTCTTGCTTCACAACGTTGCGAAGCTCGTGAACTGCCTCGGGGTTCCCAAGCCCCCGCCAGTTCCAGCTTATGCAGCTCATTGGGACTGGCAGGGCTGCCCTGCAGCGCCCGCCGAATTTTCTGAAGTAGTTGGTGTGTCCCTCTTCTTCTTGGGTGCACATTCTCCTTCCCCCTCTTCCGGTTCTTCAACACCCCTTGCCACCGTAGGATCGTACTGTATGATCGCATTGGCCTGAGAGTTCTCCTGATCCTCAGTTGGCGCAACGGGCATGATAACCTTTCTGTAAACTTGCTTTGGTGTTCCCCCCTTCCTCTTATTGCCGTGTGCATTCTTCTTCTTAGGAGAAGTGACCTCGAGGCTAGCATCCTTGTTCGAACTTGATTCAGGAACCTCGCCTCGTCCACCTTGTTTTGAGTTGTTCTGGCTGGCTCCTGAGTTGTCGCTCGACCCAGTCCTCCTCTTATCCTCTGGCGCTCTGAGGCATGTCTTGAACGGCAAATCGCCGTTCTCATCCCTTGTCCCAGGCGTCGGGCACATCAGGTCAGCGTGGCCAAGGCGGCCACACGAAAAACAGAAATTTGGGACATTCTCGTATTGTATGTCATACCAGTCGCGAGAACCCCGAGCAGCTGAATCAATGAGTATCCACCTCCTAAGAGGTTTGTTGACATCAATTGTAACCCTCGTCCTCAAGAAACCCCCCATGGGGTCAAACTGTGTTGATTGGGCGTTAGCATCGATCTGTTTTGCCACCGCCTGCCCTCGCTTTTCATTGCGAAGATTGAAGGGCAGGTTGAGAACCCTCGCCCAAAGCTGCAGATTGTTGAATTGCAGCTCGGACGACTTCGTACAATCGTTGAACTCCGAGAGAATCACTGCATGCTTACTAATATGCCATGGACTTCCTTCCCAAACACGCTCAAGATCACGCTTGCATGCAAATTCTGCCACGAAGATGTTCTCCCCTGCGGACCGAAAAGACAGGCCCTTAGGGTTTCCCCATGCTGGCCGAAGGGCATTGGAAATCGTCTGGATGTGGAACGTGTGTCTATGTAGGACTTTGCCCGCCAATGCCCACTTCACCGGCTCATCGTCGGCGTCGTCGAGCACCAGCGGCGTTGCCTCCTCTTCCGTTAGATCCAGTTTGCCCATCGCCTCCTCCAGTCGCGCCCTCGCCGCGCGTGGCTAGAGAGCTCCCTCCTTCCCTTTGCTAGCGTCAGATGGATTCATCCTTGCGCCGCCCCAACGCGCCCCGCCGATCGAGATCTGACGTGCGCCGCCGTTTCCCCTTGAAACCCTAGTCGCCGCTCGGGGGGCTCCTAAGTTTTCGGGGAAGCGTTTCTATAATATGTTCGGTGTCGGCAGAAGCTTAGCTAGTAAGGAATGACGTGTCACTAGTAGAATGGTGCATGTATGAGCTGTACATGCAAGTAGTAAATTTTACTCGTAGTACGTAGTGTAGCTTCTAGCATGTGTGTACATCCACGTGTTGCTCACAACCAGCTTGTAAGCCCCTATAAAATGGCATGGATCCATCTCTTGTAAACGTATTAAGCAATCAAGCTTCACAGTTACTAGTGCACGTGAGCTTCTCCATTGCAAGTGTGTGTGTGCGCGCTTGTAGACTGCAGTTGCAGCTACTTGTGTCTTCATTTGTTCAACTGCTCTTCCATCCTTTTCGTTTGATCCGGGGAGAGCCAGCTACTCTGTAGTTAAGCTAAGAGCATCTCCAGCCGTTCGGCCCCCCAGGGTGCCGAAAACGAGTGGCCTGGGGGCGAGCCGGCGCTAGATCGCCCCCTGGGGTTCGGTTCGCGTCCAGCCACACGCCCACGGTCACCGCGGGTTCGGCGAAGTTCGTTTCAATTTTTTTGCAAACTCGGCGACTTTTGCATGAACTCAGCCATATTTCTCGACGAAATTTGTATAAAAAACTTAAAAACATGCGTGAACTAACTTAAGAACGAATTAAAGCCTAGCCGCTGCCGCCACCGTCGCCGCCGCCGCCGTCTACATGCCGAGAAGCCTGTAGAAGCGGGTGTAGTCGCCGTCGCCGTCATCGTCGTCGTGGCGCGCCTCACCTGTGGCGTTCCTGCTGCATCCCTCGCCGGGGTCGCCGACAACGCTTGACGGCCCGGCCTCGCCCTCGTCGTCGCTGTCGATGATGATAATGCCGCCCTCCTCGGCGGCGCGGCAACGCTCCTTGGCGCGGCTACGGGCCTGGGTCTTCAGGTAGGCCTGACGCTGCCGGCGCACCTGCTCGCGGACGTAGTCCTCCCTCACCTATTTGAGGGCGGACTCGTCGTCGGAGGCCACCATGCCGGCGTGCTCCGGCTTCACGGGGAGCATGTCCGGCTCGGGCTTCGGACGGACCAGGCGGAGGGAGCGCCTCTTCGGTGCGGTCGCAGGCGAGGGCTCGTTGATGACGAGGGCGCCGCTGTGAGCGCGATGCCCGAGCGGTGTCTCCTCCGGTTCGGGATTGACGGGGCGTAGGGCCGGCGAGCCGGAGCCCGAAGACGAGGACGACCCCGGCTCCATTCGCCGCGGCATCTAGGAACTGCCGCGGCGGTGAGAGAAGGAGGGTCGCGTCAGGTACTCGAGACGTGGCACATTGCCGGCCTCGATGTGGTCGAGGACGGCGTCGAGCGTGCGGCCGGAGATGCCCCACCACTCGCGCCGGCCTTCGGAGTTGAGGCGGCCGTGGGGGATGACGTCGTTGACGGAGGCGGTCTGCTTCTCGCGGCGGCGCTCGAAGTACAGCGTCCATAGTGTTCCACTGCACCTTTTATAGCCGAAGTGGGGTGGCGGGGGGCGGCATGCGGGCGGGACGCGCGTCGGCGGCGCCTTCACTGCGCCGCCCGTGAGGCATCAATGGAGGCTGACTTGCGCGACAACCTTCGCATTGATTCCAACGGGAACCGAGGCGATGAGGTCGACGAAGCGGCCATCTGGCTGACTCGGCGAGCCCACGCCTTTTTCGCGCCAAAACACTCACCCCAACGCCCCGGGTTTGGCATGGATCCGCCGGCGCTGATTTCGGCCAAAACCGGCGAAAAACGGGCTCCTGGGGAGCGAATGGGCCATTTTTTCGGCGCCGGCGCGAAAAAATCGCCTGGGAAGGCCGTTCTGGGGGCGCGGCTGGAGATGCTCTAACAACTGGTATTAGAGCTAGGTTATGACAAAGATGATGCCGTGCATTGGCGGACCTAGCGTGTGTGCATGGTGTGCCGTGGCACACCCAGAGTTTGTGAGTTTTTTTATACCATATAATATTTTAGCCCAGTTTAACTGAGCCAGCCAGCCAGGCCCAGCTGCCATCACATGAACGACCCGAACAGAGCGAGCGAGCGAGCGAGAGAGAGAAAGGCAGAGCGGCGCGACCTAATCGCCTAATCCCCTCGTACTGCAGACTCTCTCCGGTGGATCTCCTCCGTGCCGCAGACTCTCTCCCGCTGCACTTGGTGGCTTACGATCGCAGTCTTCGGCCTCGGTGCGTTTGTGGGGGCTGGTAGAGGTGATATCGGACCGAAGGAAACTCTAGATGGCTCGTTAATCCCGACAGTGGTGATGACCAGGGTCGTCGTTTTCCTCCTTGCAGGCGCCGTCGAGGTCCCTGCCTTGCACACCGACCCCATGCCCGGGTGAAAACCCTAAATCTCCTTAGATTGGGCGGTGGCAGCACTGCGTGTGTCGTACCCTTCTTGGAGGCGCCGCCTGGGGTGTTTGGGTGCTCGATTTGAGGAACTGCAGGAGGAGGGGATGGGACCAGTGGCAACAGGTGGGGTTTCGCGTCGGAGAAGGGCGTGGCATCTGCCACGTCGACAACGGCGGGTCTCAGCGGCATGGAGCAGCGGAGTCTCGCCGGTGGGCGTGTGATGATGGACGAGCGCAGGATGGTGGCGTGGTGGCGTCGACGACAGCTAGACCGGGCAAGGTAGATGCAATAGTACAACACTGAAGATGGATTGGTGGCAGGTGGCTGCGGCAGCCTCATACCCGGCATGCGTCCTTGTTGAGGAGTGCGCCGGACTAGTGGGCTCCCCATACCTGGCAGGCATCCTGGTTGGGACCTCAGGTCTTAGATGTTAGGTTTGTTTGCGAGGTCTGTTTGGTATTAGGCTCAGACTATCAGCATCCCTACATCAACTGGATAGGAGTAGCGACAGATGTTGCCTAGACGGTGACTTTAGTCTTATTGTTGTATGACTTTGTAAGGTCTTGTGTGAATAATTAATAAAATGGCTGTATGCATCATCCAGATGCAGAGGCCGGGGGTCATCCTCCTTTTCTAAAAAAAACTTGAAATCAAACCATTCAAGAGCTTGACAATCGGTTTGATGAGGTTAATACAGAGTTGCTTATTTGCATGTCGGCTTTGAATCCCCTCAATTCATTTGCTTCTTATGATGCACTCAAGGTAATGAGACTTGCTGAATTCTATCCCATGGACATTTCAAGCACAGATTTGATAAGGCTAGAATTTTAACTTACTAATTTTATTGATGACATGAGACAAGATGATAGGTTTAGAAATGCAAGTAATATTGGTGAGCTCTCTATTATGCTTGTTGCAACAAAGAAGCATGTTCTTTATGATTTGGTCTACTTACTCGTCAAATTGATATTGATTTTACCGGTGGCGAGGGCGAGTGTTGAAAGAGTGTTTTCAGCAATGAATCTAGTGGAAAATAAGTTGAGGACTACTATGAGTGATGATCGCTTGAATGATTGCTTGGTGACATTTATTGAACGGGATGTGTTCATGGAAGTAAGCGAAGATGACATAGTTGATGCTTTCATGGCAATGCAAAAACGTAGAGTTATCTAGTGATTTAATTTTCTACTTGTGCTTCTTTCATGTAAGACTACTCGTATTGTAATTGAGCACATTTGAGATATATTTTGTGAACTAAGTTGTTGTGAGATTTGCATTAAGCTACTCATGTTATTATTTTGCCATATTTTGTCTGACACATGGATTAGGCGGGAATATTTTTTTAGAATGTGCACACCCTTCATTTTTTTTTCCTGGGTCTGCCACTGATGTCGTGTGACACTACATCCATGGTGCCCGGTGGATCAAGCAACCCAGCGATAGCGGCGGGGAAGTTTCCGTCCCGCAGCTGACAAGGACAAACTACGCAACATGGGCGATGAGGATGAAATACCTCCTGCGAGCACATGGTGCATGGGGTGTTGTTGATCGTGAGAGCTCTTCCAAGGAGGTTGATGAAAGCAAGCAGGAGCTGGCCATGACAATCTGCGGATGAGGACGGTCACTGCTCCACCTCGTACAACCCGCTGTCGACAGTGGCGCCGGAGGCAACAACATGCGAGATAGACTTGCCTCCACCCCACAGTAACAGAAGAACAGGAGTACGACAGAACCACCATGACTGGAGAAAGAGGTCGGGAGGACGATGTCATCGACAGTGGTCGTGGAGCTAACGGAGAGGAAACACAATAGGTACGGTCGTTGCCTGGTTCTTCGAGATTGTCCCTTACAACAATTTCAGCAATCATGCGTACAGTTCAAGATGATTTGCTGATATTTGGCTTGATAGTACAATAGATTGTTCAAAACAAAGTATTCCATCCACCACGCAGCTAATGTAAAATTAATGTTTTGTGATAATGTAACTTTAATTCTCAACTCTTTTTACTGTAGGCGATTGATAAAGTTGGGCAAGCTTTGATCGTTCCCAAAGTGGGAATGTCATTTGATTCAGAGCAGAAAGCGTATGACATGTACAACACGTATGCCGGCAAGATTGGGTTTAGTATCAGAAAGAGCCAGACAAAGCGCCGCCAAGATCGAGCTATATAGGAGTACCAGATATATATAGTTTGCAGTAATCAGGGAGAACGAGAAACCGGCTCATCAAAGGCCACTACAAAAACAGGTTGTGAGGCTCGTGTTCAATTTAGTGTCAATAGAGAGGGGATTTGGACAGTGCAAAAGGTTTTAACCGATCAAAATAATTATCTTGCTAGTCCCAATAAGTTGCACAAGTTGAGGTCCCAGCGACGTGTTGTAGAAGCGGACAGAGGGCTAATTGGCCAGATACGTGAAGCTGGGATGAAGCCATATTAGGTGTATGATTTCATGGTAGCGTTCTACGGAGGAGTCGACAAAGTACCATTCTCAAAAATTAATTGCAATAATGAGATTGGTAAGGAAAGGAAGAAGTATTTGGAATCCAATGATGCAAAAGCACTGTTAGAATACTTGAAGAATAAGCAGAGGGAGGATCCAACATTTTTTTATAAGATTCAAGTAGATGAGAAGGATGGTCAGATAGCTATTTTTTTTGGGCAGATGGTCAGTCCATTATGGATTACACATGCTTTGGTAATGCCGTATCATTTGACACCACGTTTAATACCAATAAGTTCGAATTGCCTTTCGCTCCAATCCTTGGTGCCAACCATCACAAGCAGACAGTAATATTTGGGGCTGCACTGATATTTAATGAGTCCATTGATTCATTTGTTTGGCTATTTGAGACATTTCTCACGACAATGTCAGGCAAGCATCCAAGCACAATTTTCACTGATCAAGACAAGACCATGGACGGAGCAATTGCTTATGTATTTCCATATACAAGCCATGGTCTTTGCTTGTCACACATCTATCTTAATGCTGCTAAACATCTCGGGCATGTAATTCATAAGCATCCCGAGAAGCTTCTACCGGATTTTAAGAGATGTGTCTATGAAGACAGATCTGAATGTATCTTCAAGAGGAAGTGGCAAGAATTGTTGCAGGAGTATAACCTTGAGGACAACAAATGGATGGCAACACTGTATAAATTGAGGGGAATGGGGCTGCAATTTATCGTGACTCATTTACAGCTGATATGAACTCGACTCAAAGGAGCGAAGGAATGAATAATGTCTTCAAGAAAAGATTCCGTAGGAAACTTGGTCTTTCCGAACTCCTTGTAGAGTGTGAGAAGGTTTCTGCCAGCCTTCGCGAGAATGAGTTGGGTGAAGATTTTAGTTCGCGTCGAAAGAACACAGTTACTTATAGCAATTTACCATTGTTGAAGACCGCTGCTGAATCATATACAAGTCGGATGTTTTCCGAGTTTGAAAAAGAATTTAAAATGCAATTTACATTGTCTTGTAAACTGCAAACAAATGAAGGGCCAATCTTCACATATATGGTTACACATATGCGCAGTGAGCATGGAGCAACAGCTGTATTCAACAGTACGGATATGACTGTTACATGTTGTTGCAGAAAGTTTGAATCCGTAGGTATGTGTACACTTTTTTTTATTCCAATATGATTTTTAATACAGACTGATAAAATATAAAATGCATATCTGATAGGTTTGTTGTGCAAGCATGTTCTCAAAGTCTTCAACATGAATGATGTTTTCATTTTGCCGTTGCAATATATACTAAACACATGGACAAAATATGCAAAGAGAGGCTTCTATATTGAGAAGCAAGGAAGTGATACAGGAAATTTGAAAACACAAGCAGCCTGTATCTCACGGAAGGCAACATCTGTTGCATTGAAATGTTCGACAGTGAAAAAGCTTCTTGATGATTTGGAGAAAGCCATAGATAAGTTGGACTTGGAAGCAGATAATTCTCTTAGCAAGTTGAAAGAAAAATCCAATGAGGTTCCGCTAGTTTCGACTGAGTGTGTTACAGAGACATTAAAAGATACTATATCAATTAGAGTTCCTCCGGTGGTAAAAGGCGCAAAGAGTAAACAATCAAAAATATCTCTTGAAAATAAGAATAGAAAGAAAAAGAAAAATTCTAAAAAGAAAGGTATTTATCGATTGTACCCAATCTAGCAAAGCTATTATCCAGTATATGTATCTCTAGTCATTTTTATTTTATTTTTGATTTTTATGTCTGACTATAGGAGATCAAAAGAATGCAACAGAAAATAGAGAGGAACGCAATGATCCAAATGAATTGATCGTAAGAGATGGCTTGTACTCATTATTTTCCTTTCATATTGTACTTAATCACATGTTTTAAACTATTTCATCTTCCATGATGTAGGACCTTAATGCTAGTAGCATCGACGCTATAACAAACTTTGCAAATGATGTTCATTGGCAACATTCGATCATAGGTTCTTCCTTGATCCAAGGCGGATATGCTACTGCCTCAATGCCAACATTATCAAGTGATGTGTATGGTCAGCCTTCGACCATGGCTTCTCCGTTGATTGAAGGCGGATATGTTAATGCATCCATGCTAACATTCTCAACAGATGTGTACGGGCAGCCTTCGACCATGCCTGCTCCTTTCGTCCAAGGCAGATTTACAAGTCTTCTACATGGAGTTCAACAAGAAGTCACTTTGTCCTCGTCCGGTAGAAAGTTACATTTTGATAAATAGCAATTCTCGACCTGTAACATGTTTTTTGCTTTAACATGTGAGTGTGACATGGTTGAAGTTTGATGATTTTTCATATGCTTTCGAGAACAATTTGCTCTATCATTCTGATGGAGTGCCAAATCATGAGAATATGGAACCTTGCTTTGTAATATCTACATGATTATCTATTTATTCTCATAGGGCTGCTTTAGTGGAATGCTACTCCTTGGTGTTTAAATTTCAGTCGAATTTGAATCCATTTGCAATCACTTTCCAATCAGGGCTGTATGAGTACTGATTTTATGATGTCAACCTTATTTTCATCATAAGATTTTGAATCTTGTAATTCACTGAAGAAAGTATAGGTTGTAACCAAAAGAACATGCTTCCTTGCAATCCATTGAGCAGAACATCAGCGAGTATTTGACATCTAGTCTTACCTTGTAGCAGGGCATGAAAAGCAGATAAAACACAATCTACTTAACACGGTCTACTTCATGTTCTCGGTCATCGGCTTCTCCATTTAACCTTTACTTGTTCCCTCTTCCTACCCCAAGCTATCTATGAATCCAAGATCGGTGCGTCAATTATAATTCAGAGAAATTTAAAAAACTCAGACATCTAAACTGTACGAGGCTTCGTGGAACACAAACAAGTTGCGTGTGATGGTGCCGGTGGCATAGAAATTCTTGAACAGCTGCCGCAAAAAAGGGAACTTATTTTTGCTGACTGATAATAGAAATATAATGTGATCTAAAAAAGAGTTCGAATCTGAATATTATACTCGTTAAACTATTAGACAGTCATGCTCCAGGGAGATAGGGTATTACAAGTGCAATGCCCATTGACAAGAAAATTGCTACAACCACAAAGCTAGAAAATCGAACTATTATGAAAGGTGCTGGTTCATCCGTGTGAAATGCTGCTCTTTTTCTGAATCGGGAAAATGAATTCATTTACTTCTTGATTTACAAACGAGTGGCTACACACGGATATCAGATTGGGCGAGCTCATGGCCGCGAGAGCACGCCGGCGCCATGCACACACGTACTCGCCGAGCGAGCGCTGCACGCCGTCAACCAACATGTGCTCCTCCATGTCGAAGTTCGCCCGCCGTGGCGGCTATACCAGTCTGATCCGGATCTTCTGACGGCGGCAACTCAAGGAGCTTTCCCACAGACTCACACCGTCCATGATATGCCTCCTAGCCCGCCGTCGCCGCCTCTCCGCTCTGCCAGCGCCGCCGCCTCGTTTGGCTGCCGTTTGCTCGGCGTTGGCTGTCCGCTGGGTGTGGAACCAGATGGGGGATCATTTTTCAGTTTGGTGAGCCGGTATAACTACATATCGATCGAGCTGAGCGGAATCGGTAACTCAAGGAGCTTTCCCACATACTCACACCGTCCACGATGCCTCTTAGCCCGCCGTCGCCGCCACTCCGCTCCGCCAACGCCGCCTCGCTTGGTCGCCGTCTTCCCGGCCTTGGCTGTCCGCTGGGCGTGGAACCAGATGGGGGATCGTTTTCAGTTTGGTGAGCCGATATAACTGCATATCGATCAAGCCGAGCAGAAGCGCTGGGACGGAACGAGCCAAAAAATGCAGCGCTATCATGGGATTCTCAAAGCAATAGATGTTGATATTCCCGGTCACTAGTGCAGAACCGGGCTATAGTCCCGGTTCGTAAGGGGCTTTAGTGCCGGTTCTGTAACCGGCACTAAAGGGTAGGGACTAAAGGTCTCCCCTTTAGTACCGGTAAGGCACGAACCACCGCTAAAGGGCCACCACGTGGCACGAGCCAGGGTCGGGTGTGGAGAGAGCTTTAGTACCGGTTTGTGTTACCAACCGGTACTAAAAAGTTTGGGGGGTTTTGGTTTTATTATTTATTTTCCTCTTAATTTTGTGTTTTCCATTTAATTCTTTTTCGTTTGCTGGTATTTTACGATACTACAAATTGTACACGTTATGCATATATATAATCGAATGTCTCACAACCACACATGTACACCATTATTCACACATACACATGCACATATATATATATATATATATATATATATATATATATATATATATATATATATATAGTTTTTTCTACATGTAGCCTTGAGAGCCAGTGGCATTTGCCTTGGTGCCTTCGGAGTGCGATGACAATTGGGAGTAGTTCATTGGGGCGGTAGCTCCTAGTAGAATTCCCCTTTGGGATCTATGACCTCGTCGAGCAAAAATCCCGCTATTTCCTCTTGAAGTGCTCGTATGCGCTCCTATGGTAGGAGCTTGTCCCGCACCGATTCAAACTATTAAGAAGGAGATCAATATGCATGTGTATTAGTTACGTGACTAGATATCGATAATGACGTAAAAATTATGAATAGTATTTTGTCAAACGCGCGTACCCATAGCTGTCTATCAATTTTGGTCCTTTCGGACGTCATCATGCGAATGTTCTCGAAAACGTAGTATGCACACTGATCTCTCCCCTGCGCCTGCTTCAGGGCCTTTACGAGAATAGAATTTAATCAGATAATAATTAATCAAGCATGATAATTAATGGTATTGAAAGTAGAATTAAAGAGATGCACTAGTGCAGAACCGGGCTATAGCCCTGGTTCGTAAGGGGATTTAGTGCCGGTTCTATAGCCCAGAATTAAAAGAGATGCATGGTAGCTAGCTAGTACTACTTAATTAAGTATACCTTGGGTCGAAACCAATACAACTTTTCTTTCCATTCGTCTTGAACCTCTCTCGAATTCCTGAACTTTGCCCAAGCCCTGCCCGTCGGCAAAGAAAATGAATAAACGAGTTATTAAATAGTTGATATCAGGAAATGACGAACTAAAGAGGCCGACATATAGTTAATAATGATTGAAATTACCTGTTGACTATCCCCTTCACGGTTGAGTAGGTGTGTTTTTCTTTAAGTAGTGAGTCCAGTACTTCAACTGTTCCTTCGTCAACTTTAATGATTAACATGATTCAATGGTAACTGCATGCACACACGTTTGCATGTCTTAATTAAGCGGGCATGTGCATAATACTCATCAACTATCGTAAACCCCTATACACTCAATTATTAACATCTAGCTAGATAGTAAGTAAAAACAGAATTTATAGTACAAGACAGTGTGACTCACGTGTAGTTGTAAGGAAGTAGTATATGTTCATTGGTATTGAGGCGCTTCAAGAACTCTAGCATGTTTTTCTCTACTTTTTTTGATACCATGGATATGTCCATGTTTCTTCATTAATGGAATTTGGGTCAATGAACCCAATGCCATAGCGTACAACTTTTTTCATTTCATACATCTTCATCCTGCATAATACCACAGAAAAGAATATAGTGAGGATAGTTACAGGTAATGATCGATCAACGAGCACTACAGCTAGCTTGAGACTTGAATTACAGAAAGAAATCACTTACAGACAATACAAACTGATGATGGATTTGTCGAGTGCGTCTTGATGGAATAACTGAAATAGTTCTGAATACTCAATGGACAGAGCTAGCTGATGGAAGTAATACTCTTCCTTGACTTTCACCATGAGGCCCTCTCAATTGTTACTCTTGGTAATTTTCATGTACCAATCATGCAATTGATACATTATCGTTGGGAGGTTCTTGACCTCCTCAGGCCTTACCAAAGGTTGACCGCGGGCATATTTCCATTTTATGTCATGCTCTTTAAGCTTAGGCATGGGCTCAATCTCGAGGAGTTGTTCAACAGTGATACCGAGCATTTCATCGTTCCGTCTATGCTC
>NC_041391.1:703703041-703747815 GCF_002162155.2 Triticum dicoccoides | reverse complement strand
TTTTCCCGCATTTTTGGCCAGCTACTTGGCTCGAGCTCGAGCTCGACCCCTTTTGTTTTCATGCTTGATGTGCCTTCCTGATTTGGCGCTCATAGTCTGTCAACGGGCTTGGGAGCTGGTGCTCGCGCCATACGAATAAATTGGTCAATCGTATCCTCGGGCACTTTCTCCCTTGGCGGCGGTGCCGGTTTTGGTGCGAAATGGGCTTCCACTTGGGCCTTCACCATGGCTTCATTTTGCTCCTTGGTCATGTCGTAAGGCCTCTACGGAAGAGGCGCGAGGTTTGGACCATATTGAAATCGCTTGCCTCCGCCTGTACCTCCTGTACTACCTCGACTTGTAGCACTACGCACCATAGTTGCGGCGGCTCTCTTCCTTGATTGCTGAGGCAACGGAGACGGCTGATGCGGTGTCGGACTTGGAGGAGGAGTGGCACGCTTTGGTGGACTCGGAGGAGGAGGAGTGGCCTCACGTGTTGGCTGAGTTGAAGCAGGAGGAGTGGCCTCACGTGTTGGCTGAGTTGAAGCAGGAGGAGTGGCCTCACGCGTTGGCTGAGAAGCAGGAGTAGTGGCCTCACGCATTGGCTGAGTTGAAGCAGGAGGAGTGGCCTGAAGCTGTTCCGGACTAGGAGGAGCGGGAGTCGTCTGCTCCTCGTCACCTCCTGGGATTTCAAGCTCTAGCTCATGCTGTGTCGGTGGCCTTCGAAAGATTATGCAATCCTTTCTCCATAGGATGATACGATGTATGGCCTCTCCCAGTGTGTGCTCCTCGTCACCTCCAGGAATGTCAAGCGCTAGCCCCGGATATAGGTCCACCACCTCATCAACTACGACACGAGCATAGCCGGCTGGAATCGCTCTGCAATGGTAGGTTGCTCCGGGGGGATTTGTATAAGCAACGGCGTCCGCCACCTTCACAGATATGTTCTTTATTTTGAAGTGTAGCTCACAGTTAGTGTTCTCCATGATGTCATCCACAGGGTATCTATCTAGCAGTGCGTCGCCCGGGGCGGAACCCACGCTGCTTCTCGGCATGGATGGGACGGTGCTATCCAATGTTGGATCATCCGCTAGCTGCGGCCGCTGCTGAGACCCCCTTTCCTGGCTAAGCGAGCCAATCTGCTGCTGCTGCCTCTGCAATTTGAGTGCCAGGTCCGTGTGCGCTGATTCTAGGCCTTGAAGTCGTTCTGCTTCCTGCTTCCTCTGCTCGTCCTCCAGCTTCTTCTTCTTCTCCTCCTCCATATTCCTTCGCACGGCTTCTGTAGTCGGTGTTCCAGTCAGAAAAGCCCTCATACCACAGAATAAGGCCCTTGCCTCGTGTTCTTCCCGGGTGTTCAAGATTTCCCAGGCGCGCATGAGCTCGTCGTTCTCTCTGTTGGGCGTGAACACCCTCTCTCGAGCTTCTTGTATTGATTGAACTAACTTAACATCGGCTCCTTTAAGACATGCCTTCTTCGAAACCAGGCATGTCTTCGGGTCCAACGCCCCCTCATGCGCATAGAACCAAGTTCTGCACCTGGGGGGCCAGCTCAATGTAAATGGAGTGACCTGTGCAGCCAGCATCTTGATACGTCTCCAACGTATCTATAATTTTTGATTGTTCCATGCTATTATATTACTCCTTTTGGATGTTTATGGGCTTTATTTTACACATTTATATCATTTTTGGGACTAACCTACTAACCGGAGGCCCAGTCCATATTGTTGTTTTTTTGCCTATTTCAGTATTTCGAAGAAAGGAATATCAAACGGAGTCCAAACGGAATGAAACCTTCGGGAGCGTGATTTTTGGAACGAACGTGATCCAGAGAGCTTGGAGTGCAAGTCAAGAAGCTGCTGAGGAAGCCATGAGATAGGAGCCCCCCCCCTGTAGGGCGCGCCCCCCTGTCTCGTGGGCCCCTCAGGCGGCCACCGACGTACTTCTTCCTCCTATGTATACCTGTTGGGGAACGTTGCAGAAAATTAAAATTTTTCCTACGGTTTCACCAAGATCCATCTATGAGTTCATCTAAGCAACGAGTCAAGGGAGAGAGTTTGCATCTACATACCACTTGTAGATCACGAGCGGAAGCTAGCCAAGGGGATGGTGATGATGGAGTCGTACTCGAACGTGATTCGGATCACCGATGTCCAAGTGCTGAACGGACAGCACCTCCGCGTTCAACACACGTACGGGACGGGAGACGTCTCCTCCTTCTTGATCCAGCAAGGGGGAAGGAGAGGTTGAGGAAGATTGCTCCAACGGCAGCACGACGGCGTGGTGTAGTTGGTGCAGCAGTACTCCGACAGGGCTTCGCCAAGCATATACGGAGGAGGAGAGGTGTTGGGGAGGGGAGGGGCTGCGCCTTGGCTTGTGTTAAGCTCCCATGCACCTCCCCACTATATATAGGGGTGGAGGGGCTGGTTTCTTGCCCTCCAAGTCCATTGGGGCGTTGGCCAAGGTGGGAGGAAAGAAATCCCATCATTTCCTTCCCCACCGATTGTTATCCCCCCTTTTTAGGGATCTTGATCTTATCCCTTCGGGATATAATCTTATTCCTTCTAAGGGGGGATCTTGGTGCGCCTTGACCAGGGGTGTGGGGCCTTTCCCCCACTACTCACGTTCATGTGGGTCCCCGCATGCAGGTGGGCCCCACTCCGGAACCTTCTAGAACCTTCCTGGTACAATACCGAAAAATCCCGAACATTTTCCGGTGGCCAAAATAGGACTTCCCATATATAAATCTTTACCTCCGGACCATTCCAGAACTCCTCGTGACATCCGGGATCTCATCCGGGACTCCGAACAACATTCGGTAACCACATACAAACTTCCTTTATAACCCTAGCGTCATCGAACCTTAAGTGTGTAGACCCTACGGGTTCGGGAGACATGTAGACATGACCGAGACGTTCTCCGGTCAATAACCAACAGCGGGATCTGGATACCCATGTTGGCTCCCACATGCTTCTCGATGTTGTCATCGGATGAACCACGATGTCGAGGAGTCGATCAAACCCTGTATACAATTCCCTTTGTCAACTGGTACGTTACTTGCCCGAGACTCGATCGTCGGTATCCCAATACCTTGTTCAGTCTCGTTACCGGCAAGTCACTTTACTCGTACCGTAATGCATGATCTCGTGGCCAACACTTTGGTCACCTTGAGCTCATTATGATGATGCATTACCGAGTGGGCCCAGAGATACCTCTCCGTCATATGGAGTGACAAATCCCAGTCTCGATCCGTGTCAACCCAACAGCTACTTTCGGAGATACCTGTAATGCACCTTTATAGTCACCCAGTTACGTTGTGACGTTTGATACACCCAAGGCACTCCTACGGTATCCGGGAGTTACACGATCTCATGGTCTAAGGAAGAGATACTTGACATTGGCAAAGCTCTAGCAAACGAACTAAACGACCTTTGTGCTATGCTTAGGATTGGGTCTTGTCCATCACATCATTCTCCTAATGATGTGATCCCGTTATCAACGACATCCAATGTCCATAGCCAGAAAATCATGACTATCTGTTGATCACAACGAGCTAGTCAACTAGAGGCTCACTAGGGACATATTGAGGTCTATGTATTCACACGTGTATTACGATTTCCGGATAATACAGTTATAGCATGAATAAAAGACAATTATCATGAACAATGAAATATAATAATACTTTTATTATTGCCTCTAGGGCATATTTCCAACAGTCTCCCACTTGCACTAGAGTCACCAATCTAGTTACATTGTGATGAATCGAACACCCATAGAGTTCTGGTGTTGATCATGTTTAGCTCGCGAGAGAGGTTTAGTCAACGGATCTGCGACATTCAGATCCGTATGTACTTTGCAAATTTCTATGTCTCCATCTTGAACATTTTCACGGATGGAGTTGAAACGACACTTGATGTGCCTGGTCTTCTTGTGAAACCTGGGCTCCTTGGCAAGGGCAATAGCTCCAGTGTTGTCACAGAAGAGTTTGATTGGCCCCGACGCATTGGGTATGACTCCTAGGTCGGTGATGAACTCCTTCACCCAAATCGCTTCATGCGCTGCCTCCGAGGCTGCCATGTACTCCGCTTCACACGTAGATCCCGCCACGACGCTCTGCTTGCAGCTGCACCAGCTTACTGCTCCACCATTCAACATATACACGTATCCGGTTTGTGACTTAGAGTCATCCGGATCTGAGTCGAAGCTAGCGTCGACGTAACCCTTTACGACAAGCTCTTCGTCTCCTCCATAAACGAGAAACATGTCCTTTGTCCTTTTCAGGTACTTCAGGATATTCTTGACTGCTGTCCAGTGTTCCTTGCCGGGATTACTTTGGTATCTAGCTACCAAACTCACGGCAAGGTTTACATCAGGTCTGGTACATAGCATGGCATACATAATAGATCCTATGGCTGAAGCATAGGGGATGACACTCATCTCTTCTTTATCTTTTGCCGTGGTCGGTGACTGAGCCGAGCTCAATCTCACACCTTGTAACATAGGCAAGAACCCCTTCTTGGACTGATCCATTTTGAACCTCTTCAAAATCTTATCAAGGTATGTGCTTTGTGAAAGACCTATGAGGCGTCTCGATCTATCTCTATAGATCTTGATGCCTAATATGTAAGCAACTTCTCCAAGGTCCTTCATTGAAAAACACTTATTCAAGTAGGCCTTAATGCTGTCCAGAAATTCTATATTATTTCCCATCAAGAGTATGTCATCTATATATAATATGAGAAATGCTACAGAGCTCCCACTCACTTTCTTGTAAACGCAGGCTTCTCCATAAGTCTGCATAAACCCAAACGCTTTGATCATCTCATCAAAGCGAATATTCCAACTCCGAGATGCTTGCACCAGCCCATAAATGGATCGCTGGAGCTTGCATACTTTGTTAGCGTTCTTAGGATCGACAAAACCTTCCGGCTGCATCATATACAGTTCTTCCTTAAGATGCCCGTTAAGGAATGCTGTTTTGACGTCCATCTGCCATATCTCATAATCATAGTATGCGGCAATTGCTAACATGATTCGGACGGACTTTAGCTTCGCTACGGGAGAGAATGTCTCGTCGTAGTCAATCCCTTGAACCTGTCGATAACCCTTAGCGACAAGTCGAGCTTTATAGATGGTGACATTACCATCCGCGTCTGTCTTCTTCTTAAAGATCCATTTGTTTTCTATCACTCGCCGATCATCGGGCAAGTCTGTCAAAGTCCATACTTTGTTTTCATACATGGATTCTATCTCGGATTTCATGGCTTCAAGCCATTTGTTGGAATCTGGGCCCGCCATCGCTTCTTCATAGTTCGAAGGTTCACCGTTGTCTAACAACATGATTTCCAGGACGGGGTTGCCGTACCACTCTGGTGCGGAACGTGTCCTTGTGGACCTACAAAGTTCAGTAGCAACTTGATCCGAAGTACCTTGATCATCATCATTGGTTTCCTCTTCAGTTGGTGTGGGCATCACAGGAACATTTTCCTGAGCTGCACCACTTTCCCGTTCGAGAGGTAGTACTTCATCGAGTTCTACTTTCCTCCCACTTACTTCTTTCGAGAGAAACTCTTTTTCCAGAAAGCATCCGTTCTTGGCAACAAAGATTTTGCCCTCGGATCTTAAGTAGAAGGTATACCCGACAGTTGTTGGGGAACGTAGCAGAAATTCAAAATTTTCCTACGTGTCACCAAGATCTATCTATGGAGAGACCAGCAACGAGTAGAAAGAGAGTGCATCTACATACCCTTGTAGATCGCTAAGCGGAAGTGTTCAAGTGAACGGGGTTGATGGAGTCGTACTCGTCGTGATTCAAATCACCGATGATCCTAGTGCCGAACGGACGGCACCTCCGCGTTCAACACACGTACAGCCCGGTGACGTCTCCCACGCCTTGATCCAGCAAGGAGAGAGGGAGAGGTTGAGGAAGACTCCATCCAACAGCAGCACAACGGCGTGGTGGTGGTGGAGGAGCGTGGCAATCCAGCAGGGCTTCGCCAAGCACCATGGGAGAGGAGGGGTAGGAAGAGAGGTAGAGCTGTGCCAGAACTTCGTGTATAGCTCCCATGCGCCTCCCCACTATATATAGGGGTGGAGGGGCTGGTTTCTTGCCCTCCAAGTCCATTGGGGCGTTGGCCAAGGTGGGAGGAAAGAAATCTCATGATTTCCTTCCCCACCGATTGTTATCCCCCCTTTTTAGGGATCTTGATCTTATCCCTTCGGGATATGATCTTATTCCTTCTAAGGGGGGATCTTGGTGCGCCTTGACCAGGGGTGTCGGGCCTTGCCCCCACTACCCACGTCCATGTGGGTCCCCCATGCAGGTGGGCCCCACTCCGGAACCTTCTAGAACCTTCCCGGTACAATACCGAAAAATCCCGAACATTTTCCGGTGGCCAAAATAGGACTTCCCATATATAAATCTTTACCTCCGGACCATTCCGGAACTCCTCGTGACGTCCGGGATCTCATCCGGGACTCCGAACAACATTCGGTAACCACATACAAACTTCCTTTATAACCCTAGCGTCATCGAACCTTAAGTGTGTAGACCCTACGGGTTCGGGAGACATGTAGACATGACCGAGGCGTTCTCCGGTCAATAACCAACAGCGGGATCTGGATACCCATGATGGCTCCCACATGTTCCACGATGATCTCATCGGATGAACCACGATGTCAAGGACTTAATCAATCCCGTATTCAATTCCCTTTGTCTATCGGTATGTTACTTGCCCGAGATTCGATCGTCGGTATCCAATACCTTGTTCAATCTCATTACCGGCAAGTCACTTTACTCGTTCCGTAACACATCATCCCATGATCAACTCCTTGGTCACATTGCGCATATGATGATGTCCTACCGAGTGGGCCCAGAGATACCTCTCCGTTTACACGGAGTGACAAATCCCAGTCTCGATCCGCATAAAACAATAGATACTTTCGGAGATACCTGTAGTGCACCTTTATAGTCACCCAGTTACGTTGTGACGTTTGATACACCCAAAGCACTCCTGCGGTATCCAGGAGTTACACGCTCTCATGGTCGAAGGAAGAGATACTTGACATTGGCAAAGCTCTAGCAAATGAACTACACGATCTTTTGTGCTAGTCTTAGGATTGGGTCTTGTCCATCACATCATTCTCCTAATGATGTGATCCCGTTATCAACGACATCCAATGTCCATAGCCAGGAAACCATGACTATCTGTTGATCACAACGAGCTAGTCAACTAGAGGCTCACTAGGGACATATTGTGGTCTATGTATTCACACGTGTATTACGATTTCCGGATAATACAGTTATAGCATGAATAAAAGACAATTATCATGAACAACGAAATATAATAATAATACTTTTATTATTGCCTCTAGGGCATATTTCCAACAGTCTCCCACTTGCACTAGAGTCAATAATCTAGTTCACATCGCCATGTGATTAACACTCACAGGTCACATCGCCATGTGACTAATACCCAAGAGTTTACTAGAGTCAGTAGTCTAGTTCACATCACTATGTGATTAACACTCAATGAGTTTTATGTTTGATCATGTTGCTTGTGAGAGAGGTTTTAGTCAACGGGTCTGAACCTTTCAGATCCGTGTGTGCTTTACAAATCTCTATGTCATCTCCTAGATGCAGCTACCACGCTCTATTTGGAGCTATTCCAAACAACTGTTCTACTTGGAGCTATCCTAAATTATTGCTCCATTATATGTATCCGGTCTCTCTACTCAGAGCTATCCGGATAGGTGTCAAGCTTGCATCGTCGTAACCTTTACGACGAACTCTTTTACCACCTCCATAATCGAGAAAATTCCTTAGTCCACTAGTTACTAAGGATAACTTTGACCGCTGTCTGTGAGCCATTCTTGGATCACTCTTGTACCCCTTGACTGACTCATGGCAAGGCACACTTCAGGTGCGGTACACAGCACAGCATACTGAAGAGCCTACGTTTTAAGCATAGGGGACGACCTTCGTCCTTTCTCTCTATTCTGCCGTGGTCGAGCTTTAAGTCTTAACTTCGTACCTTACAACTCAGGCAAGAACTTCTTCTTTGACTGATCCATCTTGAACACCTTCAAGATCATGTCAAGGTATGTGCTCATTTGAAAGTACCATTAAGCGTTTTGATCTATCCTTATAGATCTTGATGCTCAATGCTCAAGCAGCTTAATCCAGGCTTTCCATTGAAAAACACTTTCAAAATAACCCTGTATGCTTTCTAGAAATTCTACGTCATTTCTGATCAACAATATGTCAACAACATATACTCATCAGAAATTCTATAGTGCTCCCACTCACTTCTTTGGAAATACAAGTTTCTCATAAACTTTGTACAAACCCAAAATCTTTGATCATCATCAAAGCATACATTCCAACTCCGAGATGCTCACTCCAGTCCTTAGAAGGATCGCTGGAGCTAGCATACCTTTTAGCATCCTTAGGATCGACAAAAAACTTTCTGATTGTATTACATACAACCTTTCCTCACGAAAACTGGTAAGGAAACTCGTTTTGATATCCATCTGCCAGATTTCATAAATACAGCTAATGCTAACATGAATCCGACGGACTTAAGCATCGCTACGGATGAGAAAATCTCATCGTAGTCAACTCCTTGAGCTTGTGAAAAACTTTTTGCCACAAGTCGAGCTTCATGGATGGTGACATTACCATCCACGTCCGTCTTCTTCTTAAAGATCCATTTATCTTAATGGCTTGCCGATCATCGGGCAAGTCCACCAAAGTCCATGGATCCGTTCTCGGATTTTATGGCCTCGAGCCATTTATCGGAATCCGGGCCCACCATCGCTTCTCCATAGCTCGTAGGTTCATTGTTGTCTAGCAACATGACCTTCAAGACAGGATCACCTTACCACTCCGAAGTAGTACGTGTCCTTGTCGTCCTACGAGGTTTGGTAGTGACTTGATCCGAAGTTTCATGATCAATATCATAAGCTTCCACTTCAATTGGTGTAGGTGCCACAGGAACAACTTCCTGTGCCCTGCCACACACTAGTTGAAGAGATGGTTCAATAACCTCATCAAGTCTCCACCATCCTCCCACTCAACTCTTTCGAGAGAAACCTTTCCTCGAGAAAGGACCCGATTCAAGAAACAATCCATATTGCTTTCGGATCTGAATTAGGAGGTATACCCAACTGTTTTGGGTGTCCTATGAAGATGCATTTTATCCGCTTTGGGTTCGAGCTTAATCCTGAAACTTTTTCACATAAGCGTCGCAGCCCCAAACTTTTAAGAAACGACAACTTAGGTTTCTCTAAACCATAATTCATACGGTGTCATCTCATCGGAATTACGTGGTGCCCTATTTAAAGTGAATGTGGTTGTCTCTAATGCCTAACCCATGAACGATAGTGGTAATTCGATAAGAGACATCATGGTACGCACCATATCCAATAGGGTGCAACTATGATGTTCGGACACACCATCACATTATGGTGTTCCAGGCGGTATTAATTGCGAAACAATTTCCACAATGTCTTAATTGTGTGCCAAAACTCGTAACTCAGATATTCATCTCTATGATCATATCATAGACATTTTATCCTCTTGTCACAATGATCTGCTACTTCACTCTGAAATTACTTGAACCATTCAATAATTCAGACTTGTGTTTCATCGAGTAAATATACTCAACATTTACTCGAATCATTTGTGAAGTAAGAACATAATGATATTCACTGCATGCCTCAGCACTCATTCGACTGCACACATCAAAATGTGTTACTTCCAACAAGTTGCTATCTTGTTCTATCTTACTGAAAATGAGGCTTTTCAGTCATCTTGCCCATGTGGTATGATTTGCATATCTCAAGTGATTCAAAATCAAGTGAGTCCGAACGATCCATTTGCATGGAGTTTCTTCATGCATATACACCAATAGACATGGTTCGCATGTCTCAAACTTTTCAAAAACGAGTGAGTCCAAAGATCCATCAACATGGAGCTTCTTCATGCGTTTTATACCATTATGACTTACATGGCAGTGCCACAAGTAAGTGGTACTATCATTACTATCTTATATCTTTTGGCATGAAAATGTGTATCACTACGACCGAGATTCAATAAACCATTCCTTTAGGTGCAAGACCATTGAAGGTATTATTCAAAAATAGAGTAACCATTATTCTCCTTAAATGAATAACCGTATTGCGATAGACATAATCCAATCATGTCTATGCTCAACGCAAACACCAATCTCGGTGGTAGAGGGAGCGTGCGATGCTTGATCATATCAACCTTGGAAACACTTCCAACATGTTTCGTCAGCTCACCTTTAGCTAGTCTCCGTTTATTCCGTAGCTTTTATTTCGAGTTACTAACACTTAGCAACCGAACCGGTATCCAATACCCTGGTGCTACTAGGAGTACTAGTAAAGTACACATTAACATAATGTATATCCAATATACTTCTATCGACCTTGCCAGCCTTCTCATCTACCAAGTATCTAGGGTAATGCTGCTCCAGTGGTTGTTCCCCTTATTACAGAAGCACTTAGTCTCGGGTTTGGGTTCAACCTTGGGTTTCTTCACTAGAGCAGCAGCTGAATTGCCGTTTCATGAAGTATCCCTTTGTTCCCTTGCCCTTCTTGAAACTAGTGGTTTCACCAACCATCAACAATTGATGCTCCTTCTTGATTTCTACTTTCGCGGTGTCAAACATCATGAATATTTCAAGGATCATCATATTTATCCCTGATATGTTATAGTTAATCACGAAGCTCTAGCAGCTTGGTGGCAATGACTTTGGGGAAACATCACTATCTCATCTGGAGGATCAACTCCCACTCGATTCAAGTGATTGTTGTGCTCAGACAATCTGAGCACAAGCTCAACGATTGAGCTTTTCTCCCTTAGTTTGCAGGCTAAGAAAATAGTCGGAGGTCTTATACCTCTTGACGTGGGCACGAGCCTGAAATCCCAATTTCAGCCCTCGAAACATCTCATATGTTCCGCGACGTTTCGAAAACGTCTTTGGTGCCTCTACTTAAACCATTTAATTGAACTATCACGTAGTTATCAAAACGTGTATGTCCGATGTTCGCAACATCGACAAACGACGTTGGGGTTCAGCACACTGAGCGGTGCATTAAGGACATAAGCTTTCTACTGATCGCATAATCGCTACTATCAACTTTCAACTATATTTTCTCTAGGAACATATCTAAACAGTGGAACTAAAGCGCGAGCTTACGACATAATTTGCAAAAGGTCTTTTGACTATGTTCAGGATAATTAAGTTCATCTTATGAACTCCCACTTAGATAGACATCCCTCTGGTCATCTAAGTGATCACATGATCCGAGTCAACTAGGCCGTGTCCGATCATCACGTGAGATGGACTAGTCATCATCGGTGAACATCTTCATGTTGATCGTATCTACCATACGACTCATGCTCGACCTTTCGGTCTCCATGTTCCGAGGCCATGTCTGCACATGCTAGGCTCGTCAAGTTAACCCTAAGTGTTTTCGCTGTGTAAAACTGTCTTACACCCGTTGTAATGTGAACGTAAGAATCCATCACACCCGATCATCACGTGGTGCTTAGAAGCGACGAACTGTAGCAACGGTGCACAGTTAGGGGAGAACACTTCTTGAAATTTTGTAAGGGATCATCTTATTTACTACCGTCGTCCTAAGAAAACAAGATGCATAAACATGATAAACATCACATGCAATCAAATAGTGACATGATATGGCCAATATCATTTTGCTCCTTTTGATCTTCATCTTCGGGGCTCCATGATCATCATCGTCACCGGCACGACACCATGATCTCCATCATCATGATCTCCATCATCGTGTCTTCATGAAGTTGTCACGCCAATGACTACTTCTACTTCTATGACTAACACGTTTAGCAATAAAGTAAAGTAGTTTACATGGCGTTCTTCAATGGCACGCAGGTCATACAATAAATAAAGACAACTCCTATGGCTCCTGCCGGTTGTCATACTCATCGACATGCAAGTCGTGAATCCTATTACAAGAACATGATCAATCTCATACATCACATATCATTCATCACATTTCTTACCTACGCAAGACCACAACGTGATATGCCAATTGCTATTTACCCTTCATAAGGACCCTTTTCATCGAATCCATTCTGACTAAAGTGGGAGAGACTGGCACCCGCTAGCCACCTTATGCACCAAGTGCATGTCAATCGGTGGAACCTGTCTCACGTAAGAGTACGTGTAAGGTCGGTCCGGGCCGCTTCATCCCACAATACCGTCGAAACAAGATTGGACTAGTAACAGTAAGCATATTGAACAACATCAACGCCCACAACTACTTTGTGTTCTACTCGTGCAAAGAATCTACGCAATAGACCTAGCTCATGATGCCACTGTTGGGGAACGTAGCAGAAATTCAAAATTTTCCTACGTCTCACCAAGATCTATCTATGGAGAGACCAGCAACGAGTAGAAAGAGAGTGCATCTACATACCCTTGTAGATCTCTAAGCGGAAGCGTTCAAGTGAACGGGGTTGATGGAGTCGTACTCGTCGTGATTCAAATCACCGATGATCCTAGTGCCGAACGGACGGCACCTCCGCGTTCAACACACGTACAGCCCGGTGACGTCTCCCACGCCTTGATCCAGCAAGGAGAGAGGGAGAGGTTGAGGAAGACTCCATCCAACAGCAGCACAACGGCGTGGTGGTGGTGGAGGAGCGTGGCAATCCAGCAGGGCTTCGCCAAGCACCATGGGAGAGGAGGAGTAGGAAGAGAGGTAGGGCTGTGCCAGAACTTCGTGTATAGCTCCCATGCGCCTCCCCACTATATATAGGGGTGGAGGGGCTGGTTTCTTGCCCTCCAAGTCCATTGGGGCGTTGGCCAAGGTGGGAGGAAAGAAATCTCATTATTTCCTTCCCCACCGATTGTTATCCCCCCTTTTTAGGGATCTTGATCTTATCCCTTCGGGATATGATCTTATTCCTTCTAAGGGGGGATCTTGGTGCGCCTTGACCAGGGGTGTGGGGCCTTGCCCCCACTACCCACATCCATGTGGGTCCACCCATGCAGGTGGGCCCCACTCCGGAATCTTCTAGAACCTTCCCGGTACAATACCGAAAAATCCCGAACATTTTCCGGTGGCCAAAATAGGACTTCCCATATATAAATCTTTACCTCCGGACCATTCCGGAACTCCTCGTGACGTCCGGGATCTCATCCGGGACTCCGAACAACATTCGGTAACCACATACAAACTTCCTTTATACCCTAGCGTCATCGAACCTTAAGTGTGTAGACCCTACGGGTTCAGGAGACATGTAGACATGACCGAGACGTTCTCCGGTCAATAACCAACAGCGGGATCTGGATACCCATGATGGCTCCCACATGTTCCACGATGATCTCATCAGATGAACCACGATGTCAAGGACTTAATCAATCCTGTATTCAATTCCCTTTGTCTATCGGTATGTTACTTGCCCGAGATTCGATCGTCGGTATCCAATACCTTGTTCAATCTCATTACCGGCAAGTCACTTTACTCGTTCCGTAATACATCATCCCGTGATCAACTCCTTGGTCACATTGCGCATATGATGATGTCCTACCGAGTGGGCCCAGAGATACCTCTCCGTTTACACGGAGTGACAAATCCCAGTCTCGATCCGCATAAAACAATAGATACTTTCGGAGATACCTGTAGTGCACCTTTATAGTCACCCAGTTACGTTGTGACGTTTGATACACCCAAAGCACTCCTACGGTATCCAGGAGTTACACGCTCTCATGGTCGAAGGAAGAGATACTTGACATTGGCAAAGCTCTAGCAAATGAACTACACGATCTTTTGTGCTAGTCTTAGGATTGGGTCTTGTCCATCACATCATTCTCCTAATGATGTGATCCCGTTATCAACGACATCCAATGTCCATAGCCAGGAAACCATGACTATCTGTTGATCACAACGAGCTAGTCAACTAGAGGCTCACTAGGGACATATTGTGGTCTATGTATTCACACGTGTATTACGATTTCCGGATAATACAGTTATAGCATGAATAAAAGACAATTATCATGAACAAGGAAATATAATAATAATACTTTTATTATTGCCTCTAGGGCATATTTCCAACAACAGTTTCCTTAGGGTATCCTATGAAGACGCATTTTTCCGACTTGGGTTCGAGCTTTTCAGGTTGAAGTTTCTTGACATAAGCATCGCATCCCCAAACTTTTAGAAACGACAGCTTAGGTTTCTTCCCAAACCATAATTCATACGGTGTCGTCTCAACGGATTTATACGGTACCCTATTTAAAGTGAATGTAGCTGTCTCTAGAGCGTATCCCCAAAATGATAGCGGTAAATCAGTAAGAGACATCATAGACCGCACCATATCCAATAGAGTGCGATTACGACGTTCGGACACACCGTTTCGCTGAGGTGTTCCAGGCGGCGTGAGTTGTGAAACGATTCCACATTTCCTTAAGTGTGTGCCAAATTCGTGACTTAAATATTCTCCTCCACGATCTGATCGTAGGCACTTTATCTTTCGGTCACGTTGATTCTCCACCTCATTCTGAAATTCCTTGAACTTTTCAAAGGTCTCAGACTTGTGTTTCATTAAGTAGACATACCCATATCTACTTAAGTCATCAGTGAGAGTGAGAACATAACGATATCCTCCGCGAGCCTCAACGCTCATTGGACCGCACACATCGGTATGTATGATTTCCAATAAGTTGGTTGCTCGCTCCATTGTTCCGGAGAACGGAGTCTTGGTCATCTTGCCCATGAGGCATGGTTCGCACGTGTCAAACGATTCATAATCAAGAGACTCTAAAAGTCCATCGGCATGGATCTTCTTCATGCGCTTGACACCAATGTGACCAAGGCGGCAGTGCCACAAGTATGTGGGACTATCGTTATCAACTTTACATCTTTTGGCATCTACACTATGAGCATGTGTAATATTACGCTCGAGATTCATTAAGAATAAACCATTGACCATCGGAGCATGACCATAAAACATATCTCTCATATAAATCGAACAACCATTATTCTCAGACTTAAATGAGTAGCCATCTCGTATTAAACGAGATCCAGATACAATGTTCATGCTCAAACTTGGCACTAAATAACAATTATTAAGGTTCAAAACTAATCCCGTAGGTAAATGTAGAGGCAGTGTGCCGACGGCGATCACATCGACTCTGGAACCATTCCCGACGCGCATCGTCACCTCGTCCTTCGCCAGTCTCCGTTTATTCCGTAGCTCCTGCTGTGAGTTACAAATATGAGCAACGGCACCGGTATCAAATACCCAGGAGTTACTACGAGTACTGGTAAGGTACACATCAATTACATGTATATCAAATATACCTTTGGTTTTGCCGGCCTTCTTATCTGCTAAGTATTTGGGGCAGTTCCGCTTCCAGTGACCCTTCCCCTTGCAATAAAAGCACTCAGTCTCAGGCTTAGGTCCATTCTTTGACTTCTTCCCGGTAACTGGCTTACCAGGCGCGGCAACCTCCTTGCCGTCCTTCTTGAAGTTCTTCTTACCCTTGCCCTTCTTGAACTTAGTGGTCTTATTGACCATCAACACTTGATGTTCTTTCTTGATTTCAGCCTCTGCTGACTTCAGTATCGAGAACACTTCAGGAATGGTCTTTTCCATCCCCTGCATGTTGTAGTTCATCACAAAGCTCTTGTAGCTTGGTGGGAGCGACTGGAGGATTCTGTCAATGACCGCCTCATCTGGGAGGTTAATGTTCAGCTGGGTCATACGGTTGTGCAACCCAGACATCTTCAGGATGTGCTCACTGACAGAACTGTTTTCCTCCATCTTACAACTGTAGAACTTGTCGGAGACATCATATCTCTCGACCCGGGCATGAGCTTGGAAAACTAGTTTCAGCTCTTCGAACATCTCATATGCTCCGTGATGCTCAAAACGCTTTTGGAGCCCCGGTTCTAAGCTGTAAAGCATGCCGCACTGAACGAGGGAGTAATCATCAGCGCGAGTTTGCCAAGCATTCATAATGTCTTGGTTCTCTGGTACGGGAGCATCACCTAGCGGTCCTTCTAGGACATATTGTTTCCTGGCAGCTATGAGGATGATCCTCAGGTTCCGGACCCAGTCCGTATAGTTGCTGCCATCATCTTTCAGCTTGGTTTTCTCTAGGAACGCGTTGAAGTTCATGTTGACATGAGCGTTGGCCATTTGATCTACAAGACATATTTGCAAAGGTTTTAGACTAAGTTCATGATAATTAAGTTCTAATCAAATTATGAACTCCCACTCAGATTAGGCATCCCTTTAGTCATCTAAGTGTTACACGATCCGAGTCGACTAGGACGTGTCGGATCATCACGTGAGACGGACTAGTCATCGTCGGTGAACATTCTCATGTTGATCGTATCTTCCATACGACTCGTGTTTGACCTTTCGGTCTCCGTGTTCCGAGGCCATGTCTGCACATGCTAGGCTCGTCAAGTTAACCCTAAGTGTTTTCGCTGTGTAAAACTGTCTTTCACCCATTGTATGTGAACATAAGAATCCATCACACCCGATCATCACGTGGTGCTTAGAAGCGACGAACTGTAGCAACGGTGCACAGTTAGGGGAGAACACTTCTTGAAATTTTTGTAAGGGATCATCTTATTTACTACCGTCGTCCTAAGTAAACAAGATGCATAAACATAATAAACATCACATGCAATTATATAGTTGTGACATGATATGGCCAATATCATATAGCTCCATTAATCTTCATCTTCGGGGCTCCATGATCATCTTGTCACCGGCTTGACACCATGATCTCCATCATCGTGTCTTCATGAAGTTGTCACGCCAACGACTACTTCTACTTCTATGGCTAACACGTTTAGCAATAAAGTAAAGTGAGTTACATGGCATTCTTCAATGACACGCAGGTCATACAAAAAATAAAGACAACTCCTATGGCTCCTGCCGGTTGTCATACTCATCGACATGCAAGTCGTGAATCTTATTACAAAGAACATGATCTCATACATCACAATTCATCATTCATCACAACTTCGGGCCATATCACATCACATGATCAATCGCTGCAAAAACAAGTTAGACGTCCTCTAATTGTTGTTGCATCTTTTACGTGGCTGCAATTGGGTTCTAGCAAGAACGTTTTCTTACCTACGAATAACCACAACGTGATTTTGTCAACTTCTATTTACCTTTCATAAGGGCCCTTTTCATCGAATCCGCTCCAACTAAAGTGGGAGAGACAGACACCCGCCAGCCACCTTATGCAACTAGTGCATGTCAGTCGGTGGAACCGGTCTCACGTAAGCGTACGTGTAAGGTTGGTCCGGGCCGCTTCATCCCACAATACCGCCGAAGCAAGAAAAGACTAGTAGAGGCAAGTAAGATGACAAAATCCACGCCCACAACAAAATTGTGTTCTACTCGTGCAAAGAGAACTACGCATAGACCTAGCTCATGATGCCACTGTTGGGGAACGTTGCAGAAAATTAAAATTTTTCCTACGGTTTCACCAAGATCCATCTATGAGTTCATCTAAGCAACGAGTCAAGGGAGAGAGTTTGCATCTACATACCACTTGTAGATCACGAGCGGAAGCTAGCCAAGGGGATGGTGATGATGGAGTCGTACTCGAACGTGATTCGGATCACCGATGTCCAAGTGTTGAACGGACAGCACCTCCGCGTTCAACACACGTACGGGACGGGAGACGTCTCCTCCTTCTTGATCCAGCAAGGGGGAAGGAGAGGTTGAGGAAGATTGCTCCAACGGCAGCACGACGGCGTGGTGTAGTTGGTGCAGCAGTACTCCGACAGGGCTTCGCCAAGCATATACGGAGGAGGAGAGGTGTTGGGGAGGGGAGGGGCTGCGCCTTGGCTTGTGTTAAGCTCCCATGCGCCTCCCCACTATATATAGGGGTGGAGGGGCTGGTTTCTTGCCCTCCAAGTCCATTGGGGCGTTGGCCAAGGTGGGAGGAAAGAAATCCCATCATTTCCTTCCCCACCGATTGTTATCCCCCCTTTTTAGGGATCTTGATCTTATCCCTTCGGGATATGATCTTATTCCTTCTAAGGGGGGATCTTGGTGCGCCTTGACCAGGGGTGTGGGGCCTTTCCCCACTACTCACGTTCATGTGGGTCCCCCGATGCAGGTGGGCCCCACTCCGGAACCTTCTAGAACCTTCCCGGTACAATACCGAAAAATCCCGAACATTTTCCGGTGGCCAAAATAGGACTTCCCATATATAAATCTTTACCTCCGGACCATTCCGGAACTCCTCGTGACGTCCGGGATCTCATCCGGAACTCCGAACAACATTCGGTAACCACATACAAACTTCCTTTATAACCCTAGCGTCATCGAACCTTAAGTGTGTAGACCCTACGGGTTCGGGAGACATGTAGACATGACCGAGACGTTCTCCGGTCAATAACCAACAGCGGGATCTGGATACCCATGTTGGCTCCCACATGCTTCTCGATGTTGTCATCGGATGAACCACGATGTCGAGGATTCGATCAAACCCTGTATACAATTCCCTTTGTCAATCGGTACGTTACTTGCCCGAGACTCGATCGTCGGTATCCCAATACCTTGTTCAGTCTCGTTACCGGCAAGTCACTTTACTCGTACCGTAATGCATGATCTCGTGGCCAACACTTTGGTCACCTTGAGCTCATTATGATGATGCATTACCGAGTGGGCCCAGAGATACCTCTCCGTCATATGGAGTGACAAATCCCAGTCTCGATCCGTGTCAACCCAACAGCTACTTTCGGAGATACCTATAATGCACCTTTATAGTCACCCAGTTATGTTGTGACGTTTGATACACCCAAGGCACTCCTACGGTATCCGGGAGTTACACGATCTCATGGTCTAAGGAAGAGATACTTGACATTGGCAAAGCTCTAGCAAACGAACTAAACGACCTTTGTGCTATGCTTAGGATTGGGTCTTGTCCATCACATCATTCTCCTAATGATGTGATCCCGTTATCAACGACATCCAATGTCCATAGCCAGGAAATCATGACTATCTGTTGATCACAACGAGCTAGTCAACTAGAGGCTCACTAGGGACATATTGAGGTCTATGTATTCACACGTGTATTACGATTTCCGGATAATACAGTTATAGCATGAATAAAAGACAATTATCATGAATAATGAAATATAATAATACTTTTATTATTGCCTCGAGGGCATATTTCCAACAATACCTACGTACCCCGAAAACATCTAGGAGCACCACGAAACACAATTTCCACTGCCGTAACCTTCTGTATCCGCGATATCTCATCTTGGAGCCTTCGCCGGCACTCTGCCGGAGGGGGAATCGACCATGGAGGGCTTCTACATCAACATCCTTGCCCCTCCGATGAGTTGTGAGTAGTTTACCACAGACCTACGGGTCCATAGCTATTAGCTAGATGGCTTATTCTCTCTTTTTGGATCTCAATACAATGTTCTCCCCCTCTCTTGTGGAGATCTATTCGATGTAATATCTTTTTGTGGTGTGTTTGTCGAGATCTGATGAATTGTGGGTTTATGATCAGATTTATCTATGGATAATAATTGAATCTTCTCTGAATTCTTTTATGTATGATTGAGTTATCTTTGCAAGTCTCTTCGAATTATCAGTTTGGTTTAGCCTACTAGATTGTTCTTTCTTGCCATGGGAGAAGTGCTTAGCTTTGGGTTCAATCTTGCGGTGTTCTTTCCCAGTGACAGAAAAGGTTGCAAGACACGTATTGTATTTTTGCCATCGAGGATGACAAGATGGGGTTTATATCATATTGCATGAGTTTATCCCTCTACATCATGTCATCTTGCTTAATGCGTTACTCTGTTCTTATGAGCTTAATACTCTAGATACAGGCAGGAGTCGGTCGATGTGTGTAGTAATGGTAGTAGATGCAGGCATGAGTTGGTCTACTTGTTATGGACGTGATGCCTATATACATGATCATGCCTAGATAATCTCATAACTATGCGCTGTTCTATCAATTGCTTGACAGTAATTTGTTCGCCCACCGTAATACTTATGCTATCTTGAGAGAAGCCTCTATTGAAACCTATGGCCCCCGGGTCTATCTCTTATCATATTTGCTTTCAATCTACTTTTATTTGCATCTTTACTTTTTGCATCTATATTATAAAATACCAAAAATATATTTATCTTATCATACTATCTCTATCATATCTCACTTTCGCAAGTGGCCGTGAAGGGATTGACAACCCCTTTATTGCGTTGGTTGCGAGTTCTCAGTTTGTTTGTGTAGGTGCATGGAACTTTTGAAGAGCCTCCTACTGGATTGATACCTTGTTTCTCAAAACTAAGGGAAATACTTACACTACACTTGTTGCATCACCCTCTCCTCTTCGAGGAAAACCAATGCAAGCTCAAGACGTAGCACATATCCTGCTCAAACTTATCCCACTTAGCCATTGCCACCGCGTAGCCACCTGGCCCCAGCCTATGCAATTGCTCCTTTTTTGCGGCATTGGCTTTGTTTTTTTGGACCATTCGTTAGATAATTCTGATTCCTTGAATTTTACGAAATCGTCCCAGTGTTCTCTTTGGTTCTCCAGTGTTCCCTTGAATTCTGGAGTCTTCTTTCCTGCTTTGACGTATTTATTCCATACAGTTTTCTTGTGGTTGTTGAATGCAATTGCCATCTTCCTAGGAGCAGGGTCCTTGACTTTCTCTACGTTTGCAGCTGTGAAATGATTTGGTAGGGTGAAATGTTCCATGAGATCTTCCCAAAGCGCTTTTTTTTTGCTCTGTCATCGATACAAGTAAGATCTGGACGGGGCTTTGATGGCTGTTTCCATTCTTGAAGGGAGATCGGGAGTTTGTCCTTCACAAGAACTCCGCACTGACGAACGAACTTGTTCGCAATGTTCTTAGGCGCTATTGGTTCGCCATTAGTTTTGATGGCATCGATGTTGTAGTTTACGCCCTCCTTCAACTTTTTTCCCGGGCCTCGCACTCTGCCTGTAGAAGATTTGCTCGATCCGGAGGGCTGAAAAGAAGAAAGATCGATTCGTTAATATATCTCCAAATCATTTAAAACATGTGATGATCACCAGATGCCTGCTTATATAAATATACCTCGCCGGTCTCTGTTTAATCAAGATCAAAAATTTCTTCGCCATCATAATCATTAATTTCTTCGCCATCATAATCATTAATTTCTTCGCCATCGTAATCCATGACTTAATCAATTCGGTCATCGCGATCGAATATCATATCATCACCCTCCCCAGTATTGTTCAGATATTGGGAGCCGCCATCTTCTTCTTCGATTATCTGGCGCGCGAGGGGAGCGTATGATCTCGAACAGGGCATCTTCTCCCTCTCTGCCGGTATTGTCCACCATAACTTTTATTTAACAAATCCAGAACAAATATAAAACAATTTAGTATTCAAATTACAATATGCATGCATGCAATCAATAAGAGGAAATCCTGAATCATAGTACATAATATGCATCGTCTCAAATAATATATAATCTCAAATACATCGTCTCGAATATTATATATCGAATACATCACTAGCTAGCTAGCTAATAAAGATCAAATACTACAGAATAATCTAGGCCACTCGCAGTTCCTGAGGCGCGGGCGGTGGACACCCAAAGAGAAGGAACCATCACAGGATCATTGCTTCAGTGATCTCCCCAAAGACTCTGCCAGGTATTGGAGAACCTGACGTCCATAACAGCCATGTAGCGACGGACATGCTCGTCCTCCTCACTGACACGGCGACACACCACCTCCGGCGGGGCCGGCTCCCTCCGCACCGAAAGTGGCCCACGGGAACGCCACCAAAGAAGCTCAGGGTCGATGATGGGACCCGGGTTCCTCACCAAGCGGCGAGCCCTTGAAGGTAGCACCTCCCAGTGCCAGCCCGGCGGAACCCAATCCCGGCCATGGGTCCTCTGAAGCATGACGTCGCCGCGAACGGGTCGACGGCGAGGATGCAGGCCGGGCATCGTCGAGAACAAATACTATACGCCACAAAAGTAACATTTTTAAAATGATTGGATTGTGATTTCTTATATGTAAATTCTAAATTTGTATAACTAAAATTATAAGAAACTAAAAACTAACATTTCTATAACATTTCTATAACAATTTGAAATTAATCTAATTCATCTAGCTAAAACTAATATTTCTAAAATTTCTGACATTTCTATAACATTTCTAACATTTCTATATACTATTTGACATTAATCAAAACTTTGTATGAAAAACAGAAAAACAAAAAAAAACTAAAAACTAAAAACAGAAAAATTATGTATGTGTGTGCGTGCACGTGTAGTGTGAGTGTGTGTGTGTGCGCGTGTAGTGTGTGTGTTTGCGCGCGCGGCCGACGGCGGCGGCGACGCGATGGATTGGAGGGAGGAGAGGCCGGGGAAGGGGCTCACAGCGCGTGCGGGCAAGGTCGAGGCGACCGGGACGGCGAGGTCCAGGCGACGACGACGGCGAGGCGAGGTCGATCCAAGGTGACGGCAATGGCAAGGCGATGGGTCGAATGGCGATGGCGCGGGACGGGGCGACGACGCGATAGGGACGGTGACGACGGGGACGACGCGGGACGGGGGCGACGATGACGCGGGGCGGGGGCGGCGACGAGGGGCAGCGGCGATGGGGCAGAGGAGAAGAAGCAGAGGGAGAACTGACGAAATTTTTTTAAGTGTTTTTTTATATAGAACCTACCTTGAGTACCGGTTGGAGCCACTAACTGGTACTAAAGGTCTGTTTTGGCCAGGCAAAACGGCGGGAAGCGCACCCCCTTTAGTACCGGGTGGTGGCTACAACCGGTACTAAAGGCCCCCCTTTAGTACCGGTTGTAGCCACGACCCGGTACTAAAGGGGATGCACTGGCTCCAGGCGGTGCGCAACTTTAGTCCCACCTCGCTAGTCGAGGAGCGCCGAGGCCAGTTTATAAGCCCGGGCACTGCGTCCTGGCCCAACTACAGGTTGGGTTTCTCTCCAATGCAGGCCTTCTGGGCCTACCTCTTCTACTCTGCCCTATTGGGCCTACTGGGCTAGCGGGCCTGCGTCCTGGCCCAACTACAGGTTGGGTTTCTAGTCGTATGCAGGCCGCTATGGCCCAGTAGGTGGGCTTTTTTTATTTAGTTTTTGTATCAACAAAAAATTAGTTTTTTTCTACTTTATTTATTTCTGAATATTTTTTCTTTAGGTACAAAAAATTACAAACTTTCTGTTAGTGCGAGTAGATTTTGAATTTGAATAGTTTAAATTTTTTTAATTTAGTTTTTGTCTCAACAAAAATTTAGTTTTTTCTCTTTTCTACTTTATTTATTTTCATTTATATATTTCTAAATAGTTTTTCTATAGTTACAAAAAATTATAAACCTTCTCTTAGTGCCAGTAGTTTTCAAATTTGAATAGTGTAAATTTGAATTATTTGACGAACTAATTTGTAGATGAAGTGCATCCAGTTTTTGCACATAAAATTTCTTTGCGTTTCAAATACCAAAACACACAAGTACCCTAACTATTACAAAGATTCCCTCCGGTTTGTTCGAGGCGGCACTTCCCAGATATATAAGTCTGGAAAGTCACTACAGAAGAAAGTGATGATAGTGAAGCCTATCACATGCCAGTGTGGGATCTTTCGGTGTGACACTTTTTCTTCGCGTGTGTCCCTTTGCGCCGTAACCATGGACAATCTTCATCATTTAACTGGATGCTCGGATCAATATTCACTGTGAATGGAGCAATTTCATCAAACTTTTCATAATCTTCTGACATGTCTGTCTTGTCATCCACTCCCACGATGTTTCTTTTCCCTGAAAGAACTATGTGGCGCTTTAGCTCATCGTATGATCCATTCGCTTCCTTATCTTTTCTTTTTCTCGGCCTGGTAGACATGTCTTTCACCTAGAAAACTTGCGCCACATCATTGGCTAGGACGAATGGTTCATCTGCATACACAAGATTGTTGAGATCCACTGTTGTCATTCCATACTGCGGGTCTTCCGTTACCCCGCCTCGTGTCATATTGACCCATTTGCACAGAAACAAAGGGACCTTCAAACCACCTTCATAGTTAAGTTCCCATGTCCTTTATGTAACCATAATATGTTTCCTTTCCTGTGTTGGTTGTTGCATCAAAGCGGACACCACTGTTTTGGTTGGTGCTCTTCTTATCTTGGGCGATCGTGTAAAATGTATTCCCATTTATCTCGTACCCTTTGAAAGTCATTATATTCGAAGATGGTAACTGGGATAGCAAGTACAGGTCATCTTCAATATCGCCATCATGCATGGCACGTGTCTGCAACCAACCGACAAAAGTCTTTGTTTGTTCACGTGTAATCCAGTCGTCAGACTGCTCCGGGTGTTTGGAGTGTAGAAAATTCTTGTGTTCCTCCATATACGGAGCCACCAAGGCGGAATTTTGTAGAACTGTGTGGTGTGCTTCAGTGAGAGAATGTCCGTCCATACATATTATTTGATCCCCTCCTAGCGTGCCTTTCCATCCAGTCTGCCCTTATGCCGCGATTCAGGAACACCAATCGGCTTAAGGTCAGGAATAAAGTCAATACAAAACTCAATGACCTCCTCATTTTCATGGCCCTTCAAGATGCTTCCTTCTGGCCTAGCACGGTTATGAACATGTTTTTTTTAAGACTCCCATGAACCTCTCAAAGGGGAACATATTGTGTAGAAATACATGACCCAAAACGTTAATCTCTTCGCGAAGGTGAACTAGGACGTGCGTCATGATGTTGAAGAAGGATGGTGGGAACACCAACTCGAAACTGACAAGACATTGCACCAAATCACTCTGTAACCTTGGTATGATTTCTGGATCGATTACTTTCTGAGAGATTGCATTGAGGAATGCACATAGATTCACAATGGCTAATCGAACGTTTTCCGGTAGAAGCCTCCTCAATGCAACCGGAAGCAGTTGCGTCATAATCACGTGGCAGTCATGAGACTTTAGGTTCTGGAACTTTTTCTCTGCCATATTTATTATTCCCTTTATATTCGACGAGAAGCCAGACGGTACCTTCATGCTGAGCAGACATTCAAAGAAGATTTCCTTCTCTTCTTTGGTAAGAGCGTAGCTGGCCTGACCCTGATGTATGCCGTCTTTTCCGCGCATGCGTTGCTGGTCCTCCAGTGCCTCTGGTGTATCTTTTGTCTTCCCATACACGCCCAAGAAGCCAAGCAGGGTCACGCGAAGATTCTTTGTCACATGCATCACGTCGATTGCGGAGCGGACCTCTAGGTCTTTCCAATAGGAAAGGTCCCAAAATATAGATTTCTTCTTCCACATGGGTGCGCGTCCGTAAGCGTCCTTCGGAACAGGTTATCCGCCAGGACCCTTTCCAAAGATTACCTTCAAATCCTTGACCATATCATGTACATCAGCACCAGTACGGTCGCAAGGCTTCCTCCGGTGATCCGCCTCACCTTTGAAATGCTTGCCTTTCTTTCTTACGGGATGCCTGCTCGGAAGAAATCTATGATGTCCCAGGTACACATTCTTCCTACAACTATCCAAATATATGCTGTCGGTATCATCCAAACAGTGCGTGCATCCGCGGTATCCCTTGTTTGTTTGTCCTGAAAGGTTACTGAGAGCAGGTCAATCATTGATGGTCACGAACAGCAACGCCTTTAGGTCAAATTCTTCCTGTTTGTGCTCATCCCACGCACGTACACCTTTTCCACTCCACAGCTGTAATAGTTCTTCAACTAATGACCTTAGGTACACATCAATGTCGTTGTCGGGTTGCTTAGGGCCTTGGATGAGCACTGTCATCATAATGAACTTCCGCTTCATGCACAACCAAGGAGGAAGGTTATACAAACATAGAGTCACAGACCACGTGCTATGGTTGCTGCTCTGCTCCCCAAAAGGATTAATGCCATCTGTGCTTAGACCAAACCATGCGTTCCTTGGTCACCTGCAAACTCCTCCCTGTACTTTCTCTCGATCTTTCTCCACTGCGACCCGTCAGCGGGTACTCTCAACTTTCCGTCTTTCTTACGGTCTTCTCGGTGCCATCGCATCGCCTTGGCATGCTCTTTATTTTGGAACAAACGTTTCAACCATGGTATTATAGGAGCATACCACATCACCTTCGCAGGAATCTTCTACTTGGGGCGCTCGCCCTCGACATCACCAGGGTTATCGCGGTTGATCTTATAACGCAATGCACCGCATACCGGGCACGCGTTCAAATCCTCATACTCACCGCGGTAGAGGATGCAGTCATTAGGGCATGCATGTATCTTCTGCACCTCTAAACCTAGAGGGCAGAAAGCCTTCTTCGCTTCGTACATACTCTCGGGCAATTCGTTGTCCTTTGGAAGCATATTCTTTATCATTACCAGCAACTTTCCAAATCCCTTGTCAGATAGACCATTCTCTGCCTTCCATTGCAGCAATTCCAGTGTGGTGCCCAACTTTTTCTTGTCACCTTCGCAATTCGGGTACAACAATTTCTTGTAATCCTCTAACATGCGCTGCAACTTCTTCTTCTCCTTTTCACTTGCGCAGTTTCTCTTTGCATCGGCAATGGCCCGACCTAGATCATCAGGGGGCTCATCTGATGCCTCTTCTTCAGCTTCTTCCCGCATGGCCGGCTCAGCTTCTTCCCCCATTGTTGTATCATCGTATTCCGGGAACCCATGTCCAGGATAGCTATCGTTGTCCTCTTCTTCTTCATTGTCTTCCATTATAACCCCTCTTTCTCCGTGCTTGGTCCAAACATTATAGTGGGGCATGAAACTGGACTCAAACAGGTGGACGTGAATGGTTCTTGAGTTAGAGTAATTGTGACCATTCTTACAACCAGCACATGGACAAGGCATAAAACCATCTGTCCGCTTGTTTGCCTAAGCCGCAATCAGAAAAGTATGCACGCCATCAATGAACTGGGGAGAGCATCAGTCATCGTACATCCATTGCCGGTGCATCTTTATTACACATCTGTGTCCCTAACTTGAACCCACTACTCAAATTTGCCCTTAATTTCAAAGTCTGCTCAAATTTGTCCTTCTCCCGTTAGTTGCACTTATAAAAATGCCCTTCCGTGCCGTTTCCGTCAAGTCAAAGCTGTTTGACTGGTATCTGGCCGTTTATTTGACATTTTTGCCCCTGTGTGTTTTTTAGTCTAGGAAACAGAAAAATAGGAAAGAGCACTGTAGCAATTGGGCCATGATGCTGCAGCAAGCAGGCTTATTCCAGCCCAGCCAACCCAGCCGAGGTTATCTTCAATCTCGTGCACGGCACCCTCGCACCAGAGAGCATGTGTTCTCCACCATCGCCATTAGCACGGCCAGCGACAAAAACTCACCGCCCCTCCGTGTCTCCGACGTCCGCCGCGATGCGTTCTACCAATCCACCGAAGAACTCGACCTAGGACAGCCCAGGCCAAGCAAATCGACCTCGGCTTCATCTCCTCCGACCGAAGACCGCCGGCGTCGATTCGTGATCTCTCCCCTCTCCCCTCTCCTGATGAGCACACCTACAGCCCTGCTGCATACCCGCCTTCTCTCCCCTCTTCTTTACAGTTCATTTTTGCGCCATAGCAAGTCTATCACCGTAGTAGTCCACTGTCGCCGCCGGCGTGCTCTTTCCCGATGATGTTGTCCTGACTCATCCCAGTGAAGCTCCCTTCCGTGCTCCTAGCGCATCCAGGAAGCCAGCGCCCCCGTCCGTGAGCTCGCCGGCAAGACACGACCCTATCCCCGTCGTGCCAGTGGCAGCGCCGCCACTGGCCTCATTCGTCTCGGTGATTCCAACCACCCTGCGCACTCCAGCTAGCAACCCTGGATGAGGGAGAGGAAACACTAGCTACCCCGCACCTCAGCGGCCGTACCCGGGTCCTCCCTGTGAGCCTCCGTCGTGGATTTTGGTCGCCGGGAACTAATCTCCGGTGAGGTCTTTAATTAAGCGTTAATTACCCTGCTAACAGCCATCCTAAGCTACTACCACATGGCCCCAGTGGCATACTTAACCGTTGTTTTGGATAACAGTAAGCACAGTAGCCCCACTAGCCACTTTGACCACGGCTTAATTAAAACAATATATTGCAAGAAATATTGGTAAGCAAATGACATGTGGGCCCAACATCTACTTTGAATAGTCATTTTCTTTTTTTCCTTTTTCTACTTTGGACCCACATATAACTGTGTGAGAGAGGGGGTGAGAGAAAGGGTTTTTTGGTTTTATTTTTTTAGAGTGGATCCCACCAGTAAGTGACACAAGGAGACAGGGGTAGAAATGTCAAAGAAACAGCCAGATACCGGTCAAACAGGTTTGACTGGACGGAAACGAAACGGAAGGACATTTTTATAAGTGCAACTAACGGTAGAGAGGCAAATTTGAGCACACTTTGAAATTAGGGGTAAATCTGAGTAGGTGGTTCGAGTTAGGGATAGAAATGCAAATGGCCCTATTCTTTATCATTACCAGCAACTTTCCAAATCCCTTGTCAGATAGACCATTCTCTGCCTTCCATTGCAGCAATTCCAGTGTGGTGCCCAACTTTTTATTGTCACCTTCGCAATTCGGGTACAACAATTTCTTGTAATCCTCTAACATGCGCTGCAACTTCTTCTTCTCCTTTTCACTTGTGCAGTTTCTCTTTGCATCGGCAATGGCCCGACCTAGATCATCAGGGGGCTCATCTGATGCCTCTTCTTCAGCTTCTTCCCGCATGGCCGGCTCAGCTTCTTCCCCCATTGTTGTATCATCGTATTCCGGGAACCCATGTCCAGGATAGCTATCGTTGTCCTCTTCTTCTTCATTGTCTTCCATTATAACCCCTCTTTCTCCGTGCTTGGTCCAAACATTATAGTGGGGCATGAAACTGGACTCAAACAGGTGGGCGTGAATGGTTCTTGAGTTAGAGTAATTGTGACCATTCTTACAACCAGCACATGGACAAGGCATAAGACCATCCGTCCGCTTGTTTGCCTAAGCCGCAATCAAAAAAGTATGCACGCCATCAATGAACTGGGGAGAGCATCGGTCATCGTACATCCATTGCCGGCGCATCTTTATTACACATCTGTGTCCCTAACTTGAACCCACTACTCAAATTTGCCCTTAATTTCAAAGTCTGCTCAAATTTGCCCTTCTCCCGTTAGTTGCACTTATAAAAATTCCCTTCCGTGCCGTTTTCGTCAAGTCAAAGTTGTTTGACTGGTATCTGGCCGTTTATTTGACATTTTTGCCCCTGTGTGTTTTTTAGTCTAGGAAACGAAAGAAATAGGAAAGAGCACTGTAGCAATTGGGCCATGATGCTGTAGCAAGCAGGCTTATTCCAGCCCAGCCAACCCAGCCGAGGTTATCTTCAATCTCGTGCACGGCACCCCCGCACCAGAGAGCATGTGTTCTCCACCATCGCCATTAGCACGGCCAGCGACAAAAACTCACCGCCCCTCCGTGTCTCCGACGTCCGCCGCGATGCGTTCTACCAATCCACCGAAGAACTCGACCTAGGACAGCCCAGGCCAAGCAAATCGACCTCGGCTTCATCTCCTTCGACCGAAGACCGTCGGCGTCGATTCGTGATCTCTCCCCTCTCCCCTCTCCTGATGAGCACACCTACAGCCCTGCTGCATACCCGCCTTCTCTCCCCTCTCCTTTACAGTTCATTTTTGCGCCATAGCAAGTCTATCACCGTAGTAGTCCACTGTCGTCGCCGGCGTGCTCTTTCCCGATGATGTTGTCCTGACTCGTCCGAGTGAAGCTCCCTTCTGTGCTCCTAGCGCATCCAGGAAGCCAGCGCGCCCGTCCGTGAGCTCGCCGGCAAGACACGACCCTATCCCCGTCGTGCCAGTGGCAGCGCCGCCACTGGCCTCGTTCGTCCCGGTGATTCCAACCACCCTGCGCACTCCAGCTAGCAACCCTGGATGAGGGAGAGGAAACGCTAGCTACCCCGCACCTCAGCGGCCGTCCCCGGGTCCTCCCTGTGAGCCTCCGTCGTGGATTTTGGTCGCCGGGAACTAATCTCCGGTGAGGTCTTTAATTAAGCGTTAATTACCCTGCTAACAGCCATCCTAAGCTACTGCCACATGGCCCCAGTGGCATACTTAACCGTTGTTTTGGATAACAGTAAGCACAGTAGCCCAACTAGCCACTTTGACCACGGCTTAATTAAAACAATATATTGCAAGAAATATTGGTAAGCAAATGACATGTGGGCCCAACATCTACTTTGAATAGTCATTTTCTTTTTTTCCTTTTTCTACTTTGGACCCACATATAACTGTGTGAGTGAGGGGGTGAGAGAAAGGGTTTTTCGGTTTTATTTTTTTAGAGTGGATCCCACCAGTAAGTGACACAAGGAGACAGGGGTAGAAATGTCAAAGAAACAGCCAGATACCGGTCAAACAGGTTTGACTGGACGGAAACGGAACGGAAGGACATTTTTATAAGTGCAACTAACGGTAGAGAGGCAAATTTGAGCACACTTTGAAATTAGGGGTAAATCTGAGTAGGTGGTTCGAGTTAGGGATAGAAATGCAAATGGCCCTATTCTTTATCATTACCAGCAACTTTCCAAATCCCTTGTCAGATAGACCATTCTCTGCCTTCCATTGCAGCAATTCCAGTGTGGTGCCCAACTTTTTCTTGTCACCTTCGCAATTCGGGTACAACAATTTCTTGTAATCCTCTAACATGCGCTGCAACTTCTTCTTCTCCTTTTCACTTGCGCAGTTTCTCTTTGCATCGGCAATGGCCTGACCTAGATCATCAGGGGGCTCATCTGATGCCTCTTCTTCAGCTTCTTCCCGCATGGCTGGCTCAGCTTCTTCCCCCATTGTTGTATCATCGTATTCCGGGAACCCATGTCCAGGATAGCTATCGTTGTCCTCTTCTTCTTCATTGTCTTCCATTATAACCCCTCTTTCTCCGTGCTTGGTCCAAACATTATAGTGGGGCATGAAACCGGACTCAAACAGGTGGGCGTGAATGGTTCTTGAGTTAGAGTAATTGTGACCATTCTTACAACCAGCACATGGACAAGGCATAAAACCATCCGTCCGCTTGTTTGCCTAAGCCGCAATCAGAAAAGTATGCACGCCATCAATGAACTGGGGAGAGCATCGGTCATCGTACATCCATTGCCGGCGCATCTTTATTACACATCTGTGTCCCTAACTTGAACCCACTACTCAAATTTGCCCTTAATTTCAAAGTCTGCTCAAATTTGCCCTTCTCCCGTTAGTTGCACTTATAAAAATGCCCTTCCGTGCTATTTCCGTCAAGTCAAAGCTGTTTGACTGGTATTTGGCCGTTTATTTGACATTTTTGCCCCTGTGTTTTTTAGTCTAGGAAACAGAAGAAATAGGAAAGAGCACTGTAGCAATTGGGCCATGATGCTGTAGCAAGCAGGCTTATTCCAGCCCAGCCAACCCAGCCGAGGTTATCTTCAATCTCGTGCACGGCACCCCCGCACCAGAGAGCATGTGTTCTCCACCATCGCCATTAGCACGGCTAGCGACTAAAACTCACCGCCCCTCCGTGTCTCCGACGTCCGCCGCGATGCGTTCTACCAATCCACCGAAGAACTCAACCTAGGACAGCCCAGGCCAAGCAAATCGACCTCGGCTTCATCGCCTCCGACCGAAGACCGCCGGCGTCGATTCATGACCTCTCCCCTCTCCCCTCTCCTGATGAGCACACCTACAGCCCTGCTGCATACCCGCCTTCTCTCCCCTCTCCTTTACCGTTCATTTTTGCGCCATAGCAAGTCTATCACCGTAGTAGTCCACTGTCGCCGCCGGCGTGCTCTTTCCCGATGATGTTGTCCTGACTCGTCCCAGTGAAGCTCCCTTCCGTGCTCCTAGCGCATCCAGGAAGCCAGCGCGCCCGTCCGTGAGCTCGCCGGCAAGACACGACCCTATCCCCGTCGTGCCAGTGGCAGCGCCGCCACTGGCCTCGTTCGTCCCAGTGATTCCAACCACCCTGCGCACTCCAGCTAGCAACCCTGGATGAGGGAGAGGAAACGCTAGCTACTCCGCACCTCAGCGGCCATCCCCGGGTCCTCCCTGTGAGCCTCCGTCGTGGATTTTGGTCGCCGGGAACTAATCTCCGGTGAGGTCTTTAATTAAGCGTTAATTACCCTGCTAACAGCCATCCTAAGCTACTGCCACATGGCCCCAGTGGCATACTTAACCGTTGTTTTGGATAACAGTAAGCACAGTAGCCCCACTAGCCACTTTGACCACGGCTTAATTAAAACAATATATTGCAAGAAATATTGGTAAGCAAATGACATGTGGGCCCAACATCTACTTTGAATAGTCATTTTCTTTTTTTCCTTTTTCTACTTTGGACCCACATATAACTGTGTGAGAGAGGGGGTGAGAGAAAGGGTTTTTCGGTTTTATTTTTTTAGAGTGGATCCGACCAGTAAGTGACACAAGGAGACAGGGGTAGAAATGTCAAAGAAACAGCCAGATACCGGTCAAACAGGTTTGACTGGACGGAAACGGAACGGAAGGACATTTTTATAAGTGCAACTAACGGTAGAGAGGCAAATTTGAGCACACTTTGAAATTAGGGGTAAATCTGAGTAGGTGGTTCGAGTTAGGGATAGAAATGCAAATGGCCCTATTCTTTATCATTACCAGCAACTTTCCAAATCCCTTGTCAGATAGACCATTCTCTGCCTTCCATTGCAGCAATTCCAGTGTGGTGCCCAACTTTTTCTTGTCACCTTCGCAATTCGGGTACAACAATTTCTTGTAATCCTCTAACATGCGCTGCAACTTCTTCTTCTCCTTTTCACTTGCGCAGTTTCTCTTTGCATCGGCAATGGCCTGACCTAGATCATCAGGGGGCTCATCTGATGCCTCTTCTTCAGCTTCTTCCCGCATGGCTGGCTCAGCTTCTTCCCCCATTGTTGTACCATCGTATTCCGGGAACCCATGTCCAGGATAGCTATCGTTGTCCTCTTCTTCTTCATTGTCTTCCATTATAACCCCTCTTTCTCCGTGCTTGGTCCAAACATTATAGTGGGGCATGAAACCGGACTCAAACAGGTGGACGTGAATGGTTCTTGAGTTAGAGTAATTGTGACCATTCTTACAACCAGCACATGGACAAGGCATAAAACCATCCGTCTGCTTGTTTGCCTAAGCCTCAATCAGAAAAGTATGCACGCCATCAATGAACTGGGGAGAGCATCGGTCATCCTACATCCATTGCCGACGCATCTTTATTACACACCACCGAATAGATGAAATTAATACAAGTTCATATATAAAGTTCATACAACACTTAAATGCAATATACAAATAACTCTCTAGCTAAAGAATTTAAATGCAACAACAAATGCGATCAAGATCGCAACTAAGGTAACAATTGATCCAACAGCATAATGATACCAAGCCACACTATCAATGGCATATATTCTAATCTTTCTATTCTTCAACCGCATTTTCTCCATCTTGATCTTGTGATCATCGATGACATCGGCAACATGCAACTCCAATTCCATCTTCTCCCCCTCAATTCTTTTAAATTTTTCTTTCAAATACTCGTTTTCTCTTTCAACTAAATTTAACCTCTCGACAATAGGGTCGGTTGGAATTTCCGGTTCACATACCTCCTAGATAAAAATATCTATGTCAACTTGATGGGCACAATTTGTCATAAACACGAAATGCAACAAACAGTTCTAAAAGAGAATATACCACATCCGAATCATAACACGGACGAGGGCCGACGGGGACGGATATCAAAACCATGGCACTATATATAACAAACAACGTACGAGTAAGATAATTATACAAGTAACTATATATCTAAATCACACAAACATGATTTTCTTTATATAAAAAAGATAAGAACAAGAGGCTCACCACAAGGTGGTGCCGGCGACGGGTTGGTGTGAACGATCGACGGTGGTTACGGCGGAGACGGGAAGGCACTAAGTAAACCACACCTACATATGCAAACTAAGAGTTATTTTAAGCTCAAATTGCATATAAATCAAATAAAGTACCACATATAATTCCTCCCAAATTACAAAAACCCACAAATTAATCACTATATAAAGCATTACAAGAGCTAATCTAGCAATGAGATATGAAAGGACAAACTTGCTAACCTTTGTGATCACTTGAATGGATGGGGGCGTTCAAATCTTGACAAAATTTAGGCAAAATGTGTGATGAGATCGAGGGGAAGAGAAGAAGAACAGAGAGGATGAGAGGGGAAAGGGGGAAGAACAGAGCGAGCTGGACGAAGGGTTTATATGCAGGATGACCTATAGTACCGGTTAGTGACAAGAACCGGTACTAAAGGTGCTGGAGGGACCCCAGTCTGACAACATCCTGCCACTACACCCTTTAGTATCGGTTCGTGGCACGAACCGGTGCTAAAGGTTCACCATGAACCGGTACTAATGAGCTCCGCCCGCCTAGCCGTTGGAACCGGCACTAATGGTCACATTAGTGCCAATTTTGATACAAACCGGGACTAATGTGCTTCACATTAGGCCCTTTTTCTACTAGTGGGTCTTCCAAAGCTTAAACACCGTTGATGCATGAGACACTTTGTTCCAAACTTTTACCGGGCACGCAAGAGCAAGGAGTTTTGCAAATACCTTACCCTTGTTTGCGTTGCATTCAACACCGATACATTCAAAAGCCGATATGATAAACTCCTCAAGGCTTTGGAGAAGAACAAAGGGGGGAAAGAATTCTTGCTTAGGCACGAGCCGGATAAAGAAAAGTGGTCACGCGCTTAGAGCATCTCCAGCCGTTGGCCCCCAGGGGGCGCCTAAAATCGCGGCCTGGGGGCGAGCCGGCGCAAAAACAGGGCCTGGGGGCGAGTTGGCCCCCCAGTTGTTGGCCCCAGGCGTGCCCCCAGACGCGTCTGATTTTTTTAAAATTCAACAAGTTCGGCGAAATTCGGTTAAAACACGTCTAAATTTTGGCAAACTTTGGCATATATTGTTTCGCGACGCGTTTACAAACATAAACTAAAAAAAGAAGTCACTAAAAGCGGAGTAGTCGCCGTCGTCGCCGCCATCGTCGCCGCCCACTATCATCGGCCTTCTCCTCCTTGACGCGGTCGCCCCTGTTGGACCCCTGCCCGGCGTCGCCGTAGAGGACTAGTGGCGGCGGCGCGTCGTCTTCCTCGTCGCTATCATTGAGGACGACGACTCCTCCTTCTTCACGGCCCCGACGGCGCTGCTCGAAGCGTCGCATGGCGGTGATCTGGCGCTCCCCCATCCTCACGAAATCCTTGCGCGCCCATTTCAGGGCCACGTAGTCGTCGAGCTCAGCGTTGCCGGGCTCCGTCTTCACGGCGGGGAGCCCCGGCTCCGTTTTCACCGGCGCGAGCCCCGGCTCCATCTTCGGCTTGACGAAGCATGAAGGAGCTGATGAGGAGGCACGCCAGCCGCCCTCGTTGATGACGATGCCGGTGCTGCGAGTGCGCCGGCTGAGCGGCGTCTCCGCCGCGGGCTCGACCTTGATGCCGAGCAGCGCTAGAGATCCAGAGGATTGGGAAGAAGCTCGCGACGAAGAGTGCGAGGAGGAAGACGAGGGGGTGACGAACCTCCTGCACAACCATTGCCCGACGCGTTGGCGCTGGGCCCGGGCCGCCGGGGGGTATGCCAACGACAGGTTGTTGCCGCCCTCGAGGTGCGCCAGCAAGCCCTCGAGCGTGCGGCCGGAGAAGCCCCACCACACGTGGCGCCCCTCGCTATTCTTCGTGCCGCCCACCACCGGCGCCCCGTTGGTGGACGCTAGCCGCTGCTCCTAACGGCACACGAAGTAGTCCGCCCATGCCGCATGGTTGTCGGCGTCGTACTGGGGGAGGGCGAGCTGCTCGTCGGTGAGGGAGGCACGCACGAGCTCGACCTCGGCGGCGAAGTAGTGGGGGTGCGCCGTGGCGTCGGGCAACGGGGGAACGGACACTCCCCCATTGCTCAGCCTCCACCCCATCGGCCCGGCACGCATGTCCGGCGGCGCCGGGATGTTGGCCATGAACAGGAGCCAAGACTCATGTTCGTGGAGCGAGCAGCGGCCGAAGCCATTGGCCGCCGCAGAGTCGCCGGGGAAACGTGCAGCCATTGGGAGAGGGAGAGATGGGAGGGGGAAGGGCTCGGCGGCAGCGTACGGGGAGAGGGAGGGCTCGGCGGCGGCGTGCTGGAGAGGAAGAGCTCGGCATCTAGGCTGGTGTGGCCAGAGGCGAGGGAGGCCGGCGGCTTAAATAGGCGGACTCGTGTGTACGCGTGGCGGAAGGGGAGGCATCGCCGCGCCGCCCCATGACGCACCACCCGTGAGGAATCAATGGCAAGGCTGACCGGCAGCGGCAGCCTTGGCATTGATTCCCGCGGGAACCGAGGCGATGAGGGCGACGAAGCGCCCGTCTCGCTAACTCGGCAAAACTACTTGCCCCGGCGTCTGTTTCGCGCCAAAACTACTTGCCCCGGCGCCCTGGGGCGCCCCCCAGCATGCCGGGTTCGGCCTGGGCCCGCCTGCGCTAATTTCAGCCCAGGCCGGCGAAAATCGGGCTCCTGGGGGCGCGACTGGGCCATTTTTCGGCGTCGGCGCGAAAAAAGCGCCTCAGGAGGCCGTTCTGGGGGCGCGGCTGGAGATGCTCTTACGATGAATGTGGTATGCGATATGGGACATGACAAGCAACATGGTTGAATGCTTCAACAATGTGTTGAAGGGTGTCTGTTCCTTGCCGGTGACCGCAATACTCAAGTACACTTTCGTCAAGCTCAACGAGTACTTCCAAAAGCATTCCAATATCACGGCCAAGTGGATTGGCGAGAAGATGAACTATCCATTGAAGGTTCATGATTGGTTGTTGCATCAAGCGCGCAAGTCCGCCAAGCAACAAGTCATATAGTACAATGAAAAAAAAATGATCTATCAAATTGATGAGTTGGGTGGGACAATAAGAGACGATGTGTCTTATGGTGGAGTTGCGTACGAGGTGCACCTCAAAATCTGATGGTGCCAGTGTGAGAGGCCACCCAAATATCATTGGCCTTGCTCGCATTTGATGAACGCAACACGGGCGGGAAACTTGCGTGTTTCCGACGGTACAATGGTGTGGTTGCACGAGTTTACATTGGAACAAACGAGGTTGACATGGCGCCTCGGTTTAATCGTTTCCTTGATAAGTCACAATGGCCTGAGTATGATGGCCCAGACATTGTGCCAGATCCCGGACTCATGGTGCCAATGAGGGGACGAAGAAGAAAGAAGAGGTTCAGGAGTGACATGAATGATCTAGCTGGATACACCGGAATGAAGCAATTTGGTAGTGGTCATTTCATGGAGACACCGGACACCAACAATTATGGAGAATGTAAGGAAACAGGACACAACGTCAGGAGATGCACGAAGAAACCTAGAACCAACACGTCAACTAGTCAAACACGTGGAGGAAGGACTGGCCTTGGAGTGGGCCGTGGCCATGGAGGAAGGACTAGCCTTGGAGTGGGTCGTGGCCATGGAGGAAGGACAATACTTAGAGGGGGCCACGGATCTGGTGGTTCTAGGACACGTCGGGTAGATAGGGGAAGGCCTGTCGGCGTGTTGCTCAATCCGGATGGTTGAAATAATGTGAATGGTACTACTTTTAATATGTTCATGTGTTGATATATTTGCCTCTTTTACATGTCAATGTGTTCATATTTTGATTTAACATCTTTAATTGTTGTAGGCATGGCTTCATCCGGTTCCATGATGAGGCAACCGTGTGCTAACCAAGAAGACATGCTGCACAAATGGGAGAACGCATCTTTGGACAAGGTGAAGGAGAAAGATGTGAAGATTCCGCCATGTTGGTGTGGAGATGTTTGCAAGGTGAAGTTGTCCACCGACCGAAAGAAGTCATGGACGGAAGGAAGGAGATATTTTGTATGGCCCAACTATGCTTATGATCGTGCGCTTCAAACTAACGCCTATGACCAACCACCGGTATGCTAGAGAAGTAACATGTTACTCTAAAATGTGTGTCAGCACTAACATCCACACAGTCGCCGCCTCCTCTATGCAAGTATTTCACGTGGATAGATCATGAAGTCCCAGAAGATGTCCAAAAGGACCAATATGAAGATTGTCTTCGGCACCAGCGGCTGTTCGAAGAAAGGTTTCGAATCAGCTTGGAGGAAGAGCGTCGTCAGAAGGAGAGGATAGAGCGGAAGCAACGCGAGGAGGAGAAGGCACGCCAAGAGAAGCTTGCTCGTGAGGAGGAGAGGGCAAGAAAGCTTGCAAAGGCTCGCAAGGCGCAAGAGGAGGATGAGGCACATGACAAGAAGGGGAAATGGCCCCGTATGACTCAGTAAAGCCTTCGCTTCGGTGGACTCGTCATGTAACCGGATGAAACCATGCCACATTTATCATTTATCATGAACTATGTAGTACTAAGGCAAGAAGCCATGTGTCGTGAATTTGTCGTGAATGAATTTACCATTTGTATTGAATTTTTTGTGAGAACTAAAGTTTGTCAGCAGTTTCCGTGGTTATTTTTTTATAAATTGTTGTGCTCAGATGAGGGGCAGAACAGAGAAAGTCCTCTGTTTTTAATCCTACCGACACACCCCCCGGCGGTAGGTTGCTGGACCCTACCGCCAGAGCCCATGGCGGTAGGGGTGCCAATGTCTCTGTTACGGGAAAAATAACCGTGTGGCGGTAGGGTTGCCAGCCTACCGCTAGAGCCCATGGAGGTAGCGGGTGGATTCGGTTCTGTTACGAGAAAAGTCCACCCCTTGGCGGTAGGGTCATTTCTCATAAATATATGTTGAACATTTTTCAACTTCGTAAACTTTTTTAAACTCGTGAACATCTTTCAAACTTGTGAATGTTTTTTAAATCATAAAAATTAATTCAAATTCACAAATATTTTTTGACTTAACGAATATGTTTCGAGTTTTGGATATTTGCTCAACTTCGCAATAGATTTTCAAACTCACGATCATATTTATAAATTGATTAACACTTATAAATTTGCGAACATCTTTTGATTTCATGAAGATTTTTTTTTCATTTTTTGAGTTGCTGATATTTTCTCAAATTCATGATCAGTTTTTAATAGTCAGAACAATTTTGGAGTTCGCGATTTTTTTTCAAATGCAATAATCCTTTTCAAATTTGCGAACATTTTTTGAGTTCATGAACATTTTTCTAAACTCTTGAAGATTTTCCAAATTTGTTTCCAGATTTGCGAACATTTTTACAAACTCCTGAAGTTTTTATGTATTTATGAAAATTTCAAATTTCCGAACATTTTTGTTTCTGATTTGGGAACTTTTTTAGAGTTCACGAACATTTTTCTAAACTCCTGAAGTTTTTTTTTTATTTTCAAATTTTTAACATTTTTCTGATTTTTTTACCAAATAACGGTAGGGCAAAAACGCTACTGTAAGTCATTTTTCATTAGGGAACATTTTTTGAGTTCACAAACATTTTTCCAAACTAGATTTTGTTTTCGTATTTAAGAATACTTTTTAAATTTACGAAATTATTTTTTCTGATTTGCGAACATTTTTCAATATCGTGTACATTTTTAAAAATCGTAAAAAAAATCGTGACTATTTTGCAGGCTGGCCGGCCCATGAAAGGAGCGACCGGTCTACCAAACAGCTGCAAACCCTAAAAAAAAAACCAAACAGCTGCAGGGTTCAATTGTTTTTCGCAGTGGAGGAGCCGGCGTATTTAGGCATATCCTATTTGGGAACATTTTTTTTCAAATGCAAGAATCCTTTTCAAATTTGCGAACATTTTTTGAGTTCATGAACATTTTTCTAAACTCTTGAAGATTTTCCAAATTTGTTTCCAGATTTGCGAACATTTTTACAAACTCCTGAAGTTTTTATGTATTTATGAAAATTTCAAATTTCCGAACATTTTGTTTCTGATTTGGGAACTTTTTTAGAGTTCACGAACATTTTTCTAAACTCCTGAAGTTTTTTTTTTATTTTCAAATTTTTAACATTTTTCTGATTTTTTTACCAAAGAACGGTAGGGCAAAAACGCTACTGTAAGTCATTTTTCATTAGGGAACATTTTTTGAGTTCACAAACATTTTACCAAACTAGATTTTGTTTTCGTATTTAAGAATACTTTTTAAATTTACGAAATTATTTTTTCTGATTTGCGAACATTTTTCAATATCGTGTACATTTTTAAAAATCGTAAAAAAAATCGTGACTATTTTGCAGGCTGGCCGGCCCATGAAAGGAGCGACCGGTCTACCAAACAGCTGCAAACCCTAAAAAAAAACCAAACAGCTGCAGGGTTCAATTGTTTTTCGCAGTGGAGGAGCCGCCGTATTTAGGCATATCCTATTTGCGAACATTTTTTTTCAAATGCAAGAATCCTTTTCAAATTTGCGAACATTTTTTGAGTTCATGAACATTTTTCTAAACACTTGAAGATTTTCCAAATTTGTTTCCAGATTTGCGAACATTTTTACAAACTCCTGAAGTTTTTATGTATTTATGAAAATTTCAAATTTCCGAACATTTTGTTTCTGATTTGGGAACTTTTTTTGAGTTCACGAACATTTTTCTAAACTCCTGAAGTTTTTTTTTTATTTTCAAATTTTTAACATTTTTCTGATTTTTTTTACCAAAGAACGGTAGGGCAAAAACGCTACTGTAAGTCATTTTTCATTAGGGAACATTTTTTGAGTTCACAATCATTTTACCAAACTAGATTTTATTTTCGTATTTAAGAATACTTTTTAAATTTACGAAATTATTTTTTCTGATTTGCGAACATTTTTCAATATCGTGTACATTTTTAAAAATCGTAAAAAAAATCGTGACTATTTTGCAGGCTGGCCGGCCCATGAAAGGAGCGACCGGTCTACCAAACAGCTGCAAACCCTAAAAAAAAACCAAACAGCTGCAGGGTTCAATTGTTTTTCGCAGTGGAGGAGCCGGCGTATTTAGGTATATCCTATTTGCGAACATTTTTTTTCAAATGCAAGAATCCTTTTCAAATTTGCGAACATTTTTTGAGTTCATGAACATTTTTCTAAACTCTTGAAGATTTTCCAAATTTGTTTCCAGATTTGCGAATATTTTTACAAACTCCTGAAGTTTTTATGTATTTATGAAAATTTCAAATTTCCGAACATTTTGTTTCTGATTTGGGAACTTTTTTAGAGTTCACGAACATTTTTCTAAACTCCTGAAGTTTTTTTTTTATTTTCAAATTTTTAACATTTTTCTGATTTTTTTACCAAATAACGGTAGGGCAAAAACGCTACTGTAAGTCATTTTTCATTAGGGAACATTTTTTGAGTTCACAAACATTTTTCCAAACTAGATTTTGTTTTCGTATTTAAGAATACTTTTTAAATTTACGAAATTATTTTTTCTGAATTGCAAACATTTTTCAATATCGTGTACATTTTTAAAAATCGTAAAAAAAATCGTGACTATTTTGCAGGCTGGCCGGCCCATGAAAGGAGCGACCGGTCTACCAAACAGCTGCAAACCCTAAAAAAAAACCAAACAGCTGCAGGGTTCAATTGTTTTTCGCAGTGGAGGAGCCGCCGTATTTAGGCATATCCTATTTGCGAACATTTTTTTCAAATGCAAGAATCCTTTTCAAATTTGCGAACATTTTTTGAGTTCATGAACATTTTTCTAAACTCTTGAAGATTTTCCAAATTTGTTTCCAGATTTGCGAACATTTTTACAAACTCCTGAAGTTTTTATGTATTTATGAAAATTTCAAATTTCCGAACATTTCGTTTCTGATTTGGGAACTTTTTTAGAGTTCACGAACATTTTTCTAAACTCCTGAAGTTTTTTTTTATTTTCAAATTTTTAACATTTTTCTGATTTTTTTACCAAAGAACGGTAGGGCAAAAACGCTACTGTAAGTCATTTTTCATTAGGGAACATTTTTTGAGTTCACAAACATTTTTCCAAACTAGATTTTGTTTTCGTATTTAAGAATACTTTTTAAATTTACGAAATTATTTTTTCTGATTTGCGAACATTTTTCAATATCGTGTACATTTTTAAAAATCGTAAAAAAAATCGTGACTATTTTGCAGGCTGGCCGGCCCATGAAAGGAGCGACCGGTCTACCAAACAGCTGCAAACCCTAAAAAAAAAAACCAAACAGCTGCAGGGTTCAATTGTTTTTCGCAGTGGAGGAGCCGGCGTATTTAGGCATATCCTATTTGTGAACATTTTTTTTCAAATGCAAGAATCCTTTTCAAATTTGCGAACATTTTTTGAGTTCATGAACATTTTTCTAAACTCTTGAAGTTTTCCAAATTTGTTTCCAGATTTGCGAACATTTTTACAAACTCCTGAAGTTTTTATGTATTTATGAAAATTTCAAATTTCCGAACATTTTGTTTCTGATTTGGGAACTTTTTTTGAGTTCACGAACATTTTTCTAAACTCCTGAAGTTTTTTTTTATTTTCAAATTTTTAACATTTTTCTGATTTTTTTACCAAAGAACGGTAGGGCAAAAACGCTACTGTAAGTCATTTTTCATTAGGGAACATTTTTTGAGTTCACAAACATTTTTCCAAACTAGATTTTGTTTTCGTATTTAAGAATACTTTTTAAATTTACGATTTTTTTTTCTGATTTGCAAACATTTTTCAATATCGTGTACATTTTTAAAAATCGTAAAAAAATCGTGACTATTTTGCAGGCTGGCCGGCCCATGAAAGGAGCGACCGGTCTACCAAACAGCTGCAAACCCTAAAAAAAAACCAAACAGCTGCAGGGTTCAATTGTTTTTCGCAGTGGAGGAGCCGGTGTATTTAGGCATATCCTATTTGCGAACATTTTTTTTCAAATGCAAGAATCCTTTTCAAATTTGCGAACATTTTTTGAGTTCATGAACATTTTTCTAAACTCTTGAAGATTTTCCAAATTTGTTTCCAGATTTGCGAACATTTTTACAAACTCCTGAAGTTTTTATGTATTTATGAAAATTTCAAATTTCCGAACATTTTGTTTCTGATTTGGGAACTTTTTTTGAGTTCACGAACATTTTTCTTAACTCCTGAAGTTTTTTTTTATTTTCAAATTTTTAACATTTTTCTGATTTTTTTACCAAAGAACGGTAGGGCAAAAACGCTACTGTAAGTCATTTTTCATTAGGGAACATTTTTTGAGTTCACAAACATTTTTCCAAACTAGATTTTGTTTTCGTATTTAAGAATACTTTTTAAATTTACGAAATTATTTTTTCTGAATTGCAAACATTTTTCAATATCGTGTACATTTTTAAAAATCGTAAAAAAAATCGTGACTATTTTGCAGGCTGGCCGGCCCATGAAAGGAGCGACCGGTCTACCAAACAGCTGCAAACCCTAAAAAAAAACCAAACAGTTGCAGGGTTCAATTGTTTTTCGCAGTGGAGGAGCCGGTGTATTTAGGCATATCCTATTTGGCGCTTATGCGCCGGTTCGCCAACGGGCGCCCGCAGGCATTTCTTATTGGGCCGGCCCGTTACGTTCTTTTTTCCTTGTTTTGAACCAGCAAAAATTGTGTGCCGACGGTGATTTGAACACACGACCAAGTTGCTGAAAGCGCACTGCTGTAGCCACCAGGGCCGGCCCGTTACGTCCTTTTTTCCTTGTTTTCAAATTCGATGAACTTTTTTCAGAACCGATGAACTTTTTCAGAATCGATAACTTATTTTCAAATTCGATGAATTTCTTTTAATTGAATGAACATTTTTTAAATTTGATGTACTTTTTTTGCAAAATCGATGAACTTTTTCAAAAACCCATGAACTTTTTCCATATCCGATGAACTTTTTCCAAATCCGATGAACTTTTTAAAAAAAATTGTGAACTTTTTGCAAAAAAAAATTCAAATCCGATGATCTTTTTTGAAAAGTTGGTGAACTTTTTCGAAATTTGATGAACTATTTTTTCAAATCCGATGAACTTTTTTGAAATTCTATGAACTTTTTCCAAATTTCGGTGAACTTTTTTTCAAATCCATGAACTTATTTCCAACTCATGGTCATTTTTCATTGTTGTGAACTGTTTTTTCAAAATTATTGCACTTTTTTTCATTTCATGAACTTTTTTTTTGAAAGTCAATGAACATTTTCTTCCAAAATGAAGAACTTTTTTCAAAATCATGTTCTTTTTTCCAAATAATTCAAAAAAATTAAGTGGTACCATAGATGAATGACTATGTTCAATAGAATAGCACTGTGGCCTTGCTTCTGCCTCTGTTAATAGTCACAGATAGCAAGTAGCTTGTGTGGCTGGTGGCACATGTTTGTTAGCATGCGGTAGCGAGTTCGAATCCTGAGGAGAGCATCATTTTCACCCGTTTTTGGTTTTGCGAGCGTTTTATGTTCACTGGTTTGCACTCTTCATGGGCCGGCCCAGCGCGGCGCGCTGCAGGCGCCAGGAGCTCCAACGGGCGCCTGCAGCGCCGTATAGGAGCTCTCGTGTATTTATACACGGTGTGCCCTGCCTTCTCCTCTGTGCGCTCCATTCTTCCTCCATCGGTCACCTCGTTCGGGCACCAGGTGAGGTGAGGCACATTCACGGTGCGTGTGCTCCCTCGGTCCCTCCCTCCCTCCGTGCGCAGCCCTTTCACCTTGTTCGAGCACTAGTTAGCTAGATCTTAGAGGATATTCTTGACTGGAGGCGAGCGGGTGTGGGTGTAGGTGGTCCAGATAGGTTTGTGAGACATTAATCTAGGTGGTCCAGATAGCCTGCCTGATTAGCATAGCCTCCAACAAGAAAAAATAGCATAGCCCCTGCTGTTCGCTAATG
>NC_041391.1:703691596-703702758 GCF_002162155.2 Triticum dicoccoides | reverse complement strand
GCTGTGCCCCCCCCTCGGCTCCGCCACTGGGCTTGGGAGCGCGGTCTACGCTTCTTCTGGGAGATGGTCATTTACATCGCCTCCGGGAGCATGTTGTTCGCCGCCGGTGTCCTTCCCTCCGTCGGCGGCCCGGCCATGGTGCTGGTGGTGGCGGCCATGGAGATGGGCGTCATCGCCACGGCCGCCGAAGGCGATTCACCTGCGGTCGCGGCAGTAAAAGTCATCATAGCCATCATGGGTGCGCTTGCATTCGAGTACATCCTTCTCGGTAGGACGGCGGCGTGAACGAGATTCCGGCTGTAATGTGTGGTTTGGTGTCGGACGAGATTCCGGCTGATGTTAAACCTTAATAAAAATAAATAAAGACTACTCGAGGGAGGGAGAGAAATGAGCTACTTGGTTTAGCTAATGTTTTTTGTTTGAGCCATAGAAAATGGCGATATATAACTTCAACAGTTTCCCATGAACGTCTTGTACATGAATATCAAGATTGGCATGCAGGTATCTGTCGTTTACGTTCTGGTGAACGAGATGCACAAGTGGCTTGTTCGTTTGCTTTAGTTAATTAGTACCTTTCAACTGATCTTGCTTGCTTGTATTATGTATGTGTTGATATTTTCACTGTTTTCTTTTGATTGTGTTCCATGTAGTACTATCAAGTTGGGAGTCAGATTTCTGCATATGTCCCATTTTGTGTGTTTGTTCTTGGTGAATGTCTATCTAGTTCTGACTGAAAATTTTCAATTTTTTTGCTTTGTTGAGATTCACCCGAGTCTTTATTTCGCTCATTCCTTGCAAATTGCCATCGAAATGAGCAGGGATTCGCCGCATGCATCAATAACCGTATTTATTTTAAGATTTACAAATTTTCTCACAAGAGCAAAACACATTTTATTAATTGGTGTAGCAAAACACAACCGTTTGACATCATATGGCTGACCGGCTCTTTAGCTCTTCAAGGTTACTCGACGTGACCATGGAATCAAAGAGTGTCCTGTAGCCAATTTTGCAATGGTACTCTTTTTTCTGACAGAAATGGTGCTGTGCATACTGTCAATTACTAGCCCCCAGTGGTGCACCTGAAAATAGCATTGGATCTTAAACTGGTTAGACAAAGCACATGCTGCTGAAATTACGAGTTATGGAGCTGCCTGTGTTGATGTAGAAAGAAAATTGATTGCTGTTCTGGTACACTAGCTGTAGACCTGTAGTTTATATATGGGATGACATACCAGAGCAAGTGAGAGGGAGAGATGGGAGGGGGAAGGGCTCGGCGGCAGCGTACGGGGAGAGGGAGGGCTCGGCGGCGGCGTGCTGGAGAGGGAGAGCTCAGCGTCTAGGCTGGTGTGGCCAGAGGCGAGGGAGGCCGGCGGCTTAAATAGGCGGGCTCGTGTGTACGCGTGGCGGAAGGGGAGGCGTCGCCGCGCCGCCCCGTGACGCACCACCCGTGAGGAATCAATGGCAAGGCTGACCGGCAGCGGCAACCTTGCATTGATTCCCGCGGGAACCGAGGCGATGAGGGCGACGAAGCGCCCGTCTCGCTGACTCGGCGGGCCCGCGTCTGTTTCGCGCCAAAACTACTTGCCCCGGCGCCCCGGGGTGCCCCCCAGCATGCCGGGTTCGGCCTGGGCCCGCCTGCGCTAATTTCGTCCCAGGCCGGCGAAAATCGGGCTCCTGGGGGCGCGACTGGGCCGTTTTTTCGGCGCCGGCGCGAAAAAAGCGCCTCGGGAGGCCGTTCTGGGGGCGCGGCTGGAGATGCTCTTACGATGAATGTGGTATGCGATATGGGACATGACAAGCAACATGGTTGAATGCTTCAACAATGTATTGAAGGGTGTCTGTTCCTTGCCGGTGACCGCAATACTCAAGTACACTTTCATCAAGCTCAACGAGTACTTCCAAAAGCATTCCAATATCACGGCCAAGTGGATTGGCGAGAAGATGAACTACCCATTGAAGGTTCATGATTGGTTGTTGCATCAAGCACGCAAGTCCGCCAAGCAACAAGTCATATAGTACAATGAAAAAAAAATGATCTATCAAATTGATGAGTTGGGTGGGACAATAAGATACGGTGTGTCTTAGGGTGGAGTTGCGTACGAGGTGCACCTCAGAATCTGATGGTGCCAGTGTGAGAGGCCACCCAAATATCATTGGCCTTGCTCGCATTTGATGACCGCAACACGGGCGCGAAACTTGCGTGTTTCCGACGGTACAATGGTGTGGTTGCACGAGTTTACATTGGAACAAACGAGGTTGACATGGGCGCCTCGGTTTAATCGTTTCCTTGATAAGTCACAATGGCCTGAGTATGACGGCCCAGACATTGTGCCAGATCCCGGACTCATGGTGCCAATGAGGGGACGAAGAAGAAAGAAGAGGTTCAGGAGTGACATGAATGATCTAGCTGGATACACCGGAATGAAGCAATTTGGTAGTGGTCATTTCATGGAGACACCGGACACCAACAATTATGGAGAATGCAAGGAAACATGACACAACGTCAGGAGATGCACGAAGAAACCTAGAACCAACACGTGAACTAGTCAAACACGTGGAGGAAGAACTGGCCTTGGAGTGGGCCGTGGCCATGGAGGAAGGACTAGCCTTGGAGTGGGTCATGGCCATGGAGGAAGGACAATACTTAGAGGGGGGCCACGGATCTGGTGGTTCTAGGACACGTCGGGTAGATAGGGGAAGGCCTATCAACGTGTTGCTCAATCCGGATGGTTGAAATAATGTGAATGGTACTACTTTTGATATGTTCATGTGTTGATATATTTGCCTCTTTTACATGTCAATGTGTTCATATTTTGATTTAACATCTTTAATTGTTGTAGGCATGGCTTCATCCGGTTCCATGATGAGGCAACCGTGTGCTAACCAAGAAGACATGCTGCACAAATGGGAGAACGCATCTTTGGACAAGGTGAAGGAGAAAGATGTGAAGATTCCGCCATGTTGGTGTGGAGATGTTTGCAAGGTGAAGTTGTCCACCTACCGAAAGAAGTCATGGACGGAAGGAAGGAGATATTTTGTATGGCCCAACTATGCTTATGATCGTGCGCTTCCAACTAACGCCTATGACCAACCACCAGTATGCTAGAGAAGTAACATGTTACTCTAAAATGTGTGTCAGCGCTAACATCTACACAGTCGCCGCCTCCTCTATGCAAGTATTTCACGTGGATAGATCATGAAGTCCCAGAAGATGTCCAAAAGGACCAATATGAAGATTGTCTTCGGCTCCAGCGGCTGTTCGAAGAAAGGTTTCGAATCGGCTTGGAGGAAGAGCGTCGTCAGAAGGAGAGGATAGAGCGGAAGCAACGCGAGGAGGAGAAGGCACGCCAAGAGAAGCTTGCTCGTGAGGAGGAGAGGGCAAGAAAGCTTGCAAAGGCTCGCAAGGCGCAAGAGGAGGATGAGGCACATGACAAGAAGGGGAAATGGCCCCGTATGACTCAGTAAAGCCTTCACTTAGGTGGACTCGTCATGTAACCGGATGAAACCATGCCACATTTATCATTTATCATGAACTATGTAGTACTAAGACAAGAAGCCATGTTCGTGAATTCGTCGTGAATGAATTTACCATTTGTATTGAATTTTTTGTAAGAACTAAAGTTTGTCAGCAATTTTCGTGGTGATTTTTTTATAAACTGTTGTGCTCAGATGAGGGGCAGAACAGAGAAAGTCCTCTGTTTTTAATCCTATCGACACACCCCCCGGCGGTAGGTTGCTGGACCCTACCGCCAGAGCCCATGGCGGTAGGGGTGCCAATGTCTCTGTTACGGGAAAAATAACCGTGTGGCGGTAGGGTTGCCAGCCTACCGCCAGAGCCCATGGCGGTAGGGGGTGGATTCGGTTCTGTTACGAGAAAAGTCCACCCCTTGGCGGTAGGGTCATTTCTCATAAATATATGTTGAACATTTTTCAACTTCGTAAACTTTTTTAAACTCGTGAACATCTTTCAAACTTGTGAATGTTTTTTAAATCATAAAAATTAATTCAAATTCACAAATATTTTTTGACTTAACGAATATGTTTCAAGTTTTGGATATTTGCTCAACTTTGCAATAGATTGCCAAACTCACTATCATATTTATAAATTGATTAACACTTATAAATTTGCGAACATTTTTTGAGTTCATGAAGATTTTTTTTTCATTTTTTGAGTTGCTGATATTTTCTCAAATTCATGATCAGTTTATAATACTCAAAACTATTTTGGAGTTCACTATTTTTTTCAAATGCAAGAATCCTTTTCAAATTTGCGAACATTTTTTGAGTTCATGAACATTTTTCTAAACTCTTGAAGATTTTCCAAATTTGTTTCCAGATTTGTGAACATTTTTACAAACTCCTGAAGTTTTTATGTATTTATGAAAATTTCAAATTTCCGCACATTTTGTTTCTGATTTGGGAATTTTTTTTGAGTTCACGAACATTTTTCTAAACTCCTGAAGTTTTTTTTTATTTTCAAATTTTCAACATTTTTCTGATTTTTTACCAAAGAACGGTAGGGCAAAAACTCTACTGTAAGTCATTTTTCATTAGGGAATATTTTTTGAGTTCACAAACATTTTTCCAAACTAGATTTTTTTTCGTATTTAAGAATACTTATCAAAGTTCCAAAATTATTTTTTCTGATTTGCGAACATTTTTCAATATCGTGTACATTTTTAAAAATCGTAAAAAAATCGTGACTATTTTGCAGGCTGGCCGGCCCATGAAAGGAGCGACCGGTCTACCAAACAGCTGCAAACCCTCAAAAAAAAAACCAAACAGCTGCAGGGTTCAATTGTTTTTCGCAGTGGAGGAGCCGGTGTATTTAGGCATATCCTATTTGGCGCTTATGCGCCGGTTCGCCAACAGGCGCCCGCAGGCATTTCTTATTGGGCCGGCCCGTTACGTTCTTTTTTCCTGGTTTTGAACCAGCAAAAATTGTGTGCCGACGGTGATTCGAACACACGACCAAGTTGCTGAAAGCGCACTGCTGTAGCCACCAGGGACACCGGCTTGAGTGTGTAAAGTTAGCTCGTTTTTCTCTTTTTTACTTTGTTCTTCAGTTCGGTTTCTTTTTTATTCTTTTTCTTTTTTCTTATTTTCTCATCTTTCTTTGTTTACTTTAGTGCGCGGTTTTTTTTCAAATTCGATGAACTTTTTTCAGAACCAATGAACTTTTTCAGAATCGATAACTTATTTTCAAATTCGATGAATTTCTTTTAATTGAATGAACATTTTTTAAATTTGATGTACTTTTTTTGCAAAATCGATGAACTTTTTCAAAAACCCATGAACTTTTTCCATATCCGATGAACTTTTTCCAAATCCGATGAACTTTTTTTCAAATTCGATAAACTTTTTTAAAAAATTTGTGAACTTTTTGCAAAAATATTCAAATCCGATGATCTTTTTTGAAAAGTTGGTGAACTTTTTCGAAATTTGATGAACTAATTTTCAAATCCGATGAACTTTTTTGAAATTCAATGAACTTTTTCCAAATTTCGGTGAACTTTTTTTCAAATCCATGAATTTATTTCAAACTCATGGTCATTTTTCATTGTTGTGAACTGTTTTTTCAAAATTATTGCACTTTTTTTCATTTCATGAACTTTTTTTTTGAAAGTCAATGAACGTTTTCTTCCAAAATGAAGAACTTTTTTCAAAATCACGATCTTTTTTCCAAATAATTCAAAAAAATTAAGTGGTACCATAGATGAATGACTATGTTCAATAGAATAGCACAGTGGCCTTGCTTCTGCCTCTGTTAATAGTCACAGATAGCAAGTAGCTCGTGTGGCTGGTGGCACCTGTTTGTTAGCATGCGGTGGCGAGTTCGAATCCTGAGGAGAGCATCATTTTCACCCGTTTTTGGTTTTGCGAGCGTTTTATGTTCACTGGTTTGCACTCTTCATGGGCCGGCCCAGCGCGGCGCGCTGCAGGTGCCAGGAGCTCCAACGGGCGCCTGCAGCGCCGTATAGGAGCTCTCGTGTATTAATACACGGTGTGCCCTGCCTTCTCCTCTGTGCGCTCCATTCTTCCTCCATCGGTCACCTTGTTCGGGCACCAGGTGAGGTGAGGCACATTCACGGTGCGTGTGCTCCCTCGGTCCCTCCCTCCCTCCGTGCGCAGCCCTTTCACCTTGTTCGAGCACTAGTTAGCTAGATCTTAGAGGATATTCTTGACTGGAGGCGAGCGGGTGTGGGTGTAGGTGGTCCAGATAGGTTTGTGAGACATTAATCTAGGTGGTCCAGATAGCCTGCCTGATTAGCATAGCCTCCAACAAGAAAAAATAGCATAGCCCCTGCTGTTCGCTAATGGGGGTGGCCGATCGTTTTTTTTGGGGGGGAGGGGGGGGGGAGGGGGCTGTGCCCCCCCCCCTCGGCTCCGCCACTGGGCTTGGGAGCGCGGTCTACGCTTCTTCTGGGAGATGGTCATCTACATCGCCTCCGGGAGCATGCTGATCGCCGCCGGTGTCCTTCCCTCCGTTGGCGGCCCGGCCATGGTGTTGGTGGTGGCGGCCATGGAGATGGGCGTCATCGCCACGGCTGCCAAAGGCGATTCATCTGCGGGCGTGGCAGTGAAAGTCATGATAGCCATCATGGGTGCGCTTGCATTCGAGTACATCCTTCTCGGTAGGACGGCGGCGTGAACGAGATTCTGGCTGTAATGTGTGGTTTGGTGTCGGACGAGATTCCGGCTGATGTTAAACCTTAATAAAAATAAATAAAGACTACTCGAGGGAGGGAGAGAAATGAGCTACTTGGTTTAGCTAATGTTTTTTGTTTGAGCCATAGAAAATGGCGATATATAACTTCAACAGTTTCCCATGAACGTCTTGTAGGTGCATACTGTCAATTACTAGCCCCCAGTGGTGCACCTGAAAATAGCATTGGATCTTAAACTGGTTAGACAAAGCACATGCTGCTGAAATTACGAGTTATGGAGCTGCCTGTGTTGATGTAGAAAGAAAACTGATTGCTCTTCTGATACACTAGCTGTAGACCTGTAGTTTATATATGGGATGACATACCAGAGCAAGTGATAGCTGCATATATAAAAATGGAATAGTTCATGCCATAAAAATTCTTCTATTTTTTTTAGAACGAAGACGCCAGATGCGTCCGGCTTTAAATTAATAAAGCCCCAACGGCAACGTACCACACCAAGTCTTAATACATCACCAAAAGCCCTGCCGGCTTTAGCACCAAAGTTCAAATGAAACTAAACAAGCCGCCAATTGAGATTACAGGGCAGAGCCCGTACAGAGCACGCAGGCTCGTCAAGCAACAAAAGAAACGAAGTCATGACTCCCTAGCCATCGCATACACTTGCACCAGTCGTTGTTGGGCGGTCTTGATCAGCTCAGCATCCTTGCGCCTCCCCAACGGACTCCACTGCTGCAATAGAAGGTTGCATTTGAAGATGATATTAGCCGGATGATTTGGGAAGCACCCTTCTATAGTGAACTTGTTCCTAGTTAGCCATAAGGCCCAGAGAAGTGCCCCAACACAACTCCACTATTTACTGGGGATGAATTATCTATTCAGATGTTGCACAAAGAAACGACGTCTGAAAACCAGGCATATGTTACACAAACCCTTGTGACAAATCATCTAAACCACGCGCTCTCTGAAAAAATGAGCCTCCAGCCGGCACAAGATTAGCTTCCATGACAAATCATCGTCGAAAGCACCGTGTTCCAATCAACTTAAAGAATAGCTTCCGTTACACAATTGGAAATTGGTTTGATCATTTTTGTCAATCATTCGTGTCCATGTCAGTAAAAATAGTTTCCAACAGAACTGAAGTATATTTAAACCTAGCTAGCAAAAAACTGTAGCACTTAAATTTGCTTCAGACGAAATGGAAATTTGCCTAAAAAAAGGAGATAATCTGCTTCCACCTGTGCACACTAGAAAAATTAGCCTCCTTGTGGCACAAGATTGCTCGACCTCTTGTGATGGTAAACGGTGAAAGCACCAATAGCACTGCTAGGAATGACCCGGTGTTCCAATCAACTTGAATACTAGCTTCCATGACAACTAGAATTTTTTTTGATTATTTGATCATTTGTATCTGGTGGGGAGAATTCTGCGTCTAATTTCTGCTTATGTCACATTTCTGTGTTTGTTCTTGATGAAATTGATGAGAAAATAAGCAGTTTTTCGATTAAATTAATCCATAAATAAATCATGAGTATGACACGGACATCATTGATAAAATACTGATTACGATCTAACAGAGCATGTACTACGCCCATAGTAGAAACATCTACACATATCGCTAGTACTACTACTACTACAGAAAGAAACACGAGAGGGATAAGCGATGTATACCCTCCAATCGGCGATGCGGCGGCGGTGACGGTGGCAGCAGCCGCGGCATCCTTGGCGGCCTTCTCAGCGGCGGCACGGTCGGCGCCGGTCGACATGGTGATGACGAAGGTGATGCGGACGTAGATGAACAGAAGCGAGCAGTCGCGTAGTCGCTACCCAAAAACCTAATCGCCCCTCTCCCGTACAGGATCCGGAGAGGCGGGGTTTCGGAGGCCTGCTCTCCCATCAACCGTGCACGTGGTGAACGGGATGGAGTCGCCAGCGGCAGCAGCAGCAGAGGAACGACGTGGGCGTGGAGGCGGAGATGCGTTCTGTTTTGCGGCGGCTAGGGTTGGCAGCGCCCCACATATATATGTGCGGCCGCGCATGGAGAGACGTGGGCTGAACCCACATCCAAGTCGGTAGCCCATGATCCGACGTCTCAGATCGTGGCCTTACCTGTCAAAGACTCTCCGTTCCTGACCGGCAAAAAGAAGCGCATAGGAGTGAGCTCGGCTCGGCTCAATCCCGCAACCCGCGGCGCGGCGCGGCGCGACGAGCGGAGGAGGAGGAGTGCGCGAGGGCTTTTTTTCTTCTCAAGCTCCAATAGCATGAGGGAGAGAATCCCTTATAAACCACTCCAACTCTCTTTCCACTAGCATGGTGGGACTAAACTTCCCACCACCTTGTCATGCCACCTACATGGGCCCTTAGAGATTAAATCTGAAATTGTCATATGGGCTCTAGGCCCATCTCATATTTCAACAATCCCCCACCAGATCTCAGGGGCCCACTTTGTCCTTTGTTCCAAACGCTGTTTTGATATACCAGCATCTCAGTGGAGACCGATTAAGGTTGAGCTCCACCTAGACCAAGTAGTTACACTCCTTCACAACTGAACAATGGACTATGCCTTGAATTGTCAATTTGGCGTCAAGAAGTTTCACCACAAGTCTCACTGATACGAGGCTGCCGAAGGCTGACCCCTCGGGTGGAGCATATTAGTCACACTCCTGGCCTATTCATGAGCTTGCTAGAGATCACCCCAATCTCATAGACTGTGACCAGCAGTCGGTCTCATATAGGTGTGTTCCTCCAAAGATCGCTCTGTAGGATAGCATCTTGCTTATACATATAAGCCTTGTAACACATTAAGACAATAGTCATCCTTCCATACAGTTTCCAAGAGTATTGCATCTCCAACGGAGTGGATTAGTAAAGTTACTCTCCTCAGTTCACCACTGGCTTGTTTTCCCAGGTCCTACTTCACGGGATCTCCGATCACATAGGTTGGGATACTACCATGGCAACTCATGTGGGTCTCATACCCATCTCCCTTGATGCGCTATCTATCACAACACGTGATAGCCCTTTAGTAAAGGGATCTGCCAGATTCTTAGCCATTTAAATATAACCCAACGCTATCACTCCGGAGTTCCTCAATTTTCTAACAGCTTTCAATCTCATTCTTATGTGTTTGTTGGACTTCATGTTGTCCTCTGAACTCTTCACCTTGACAACAACTGTTTGATTGTCGCAGTTTATAAGGATGGCCGGAACTGGCTTCTCAACCACTGGCAAGTCCATCAACAGATCTCGAAGCCATTCTGCTATGTATCTAATGATGTTAATTCTGCTTCCATTGTCGATCTCGTTAAGATCGTTTGCTTGCAAGCCTTCCAGGATACAGAACCACCTCCAAGAGCAAACATATACCCGGTTGTGGCCTTCATCTCATCAGCATCAGAGATCCAATTCGCATCACTATACCCTTCAAGTACCGACGGGTATCCGGTATAGCTAAGTCCATAGTTCACAGTATCTTTCAGATAGCGCATAACTCTCTCAATAGCATGCCAATGTACATCACCCGGATTGGAAACAAACCGGCTCAGTTTGCTCATAGCAAACACGATGTCAGGCCTCGTTGCGCTTGCTAGGTACATGAGTGAACCAATGATTTGAGAGTATCTCAATTGATCTATAGTTGTGCCTTTAGACTTTCGAATCAGCACACTAGAATCATATTCTCCCGGATCGACAAGTGCGAAGTGGGCAGATGTCCGGTGCACGCTGGCGAAGGCCAAGGAGACGTACCAGCCAGACGCGCCGGCGTCGGCCGGCCGCCCTGATGGCAACAAAAAGGCCAAGTCGGCAAGGGATGGCGCGCCTGCCGTCGAGCGTCTGCAGGCGTCCATCGAGCAGTGCATTGCCGATGCCAAGAGCCACGCCGTCGTGAGGGAGGCGAAATCCTACGCTCGTTGGTCGGCGATTATGTCGATGGGCCAGATCAAGCTCGACCTGCTCCGGACCAACATCGCCGCCAAGAAGAGGAACACCGACTTGGCATTCCTGATGGCAGCGAACGTGTTTGCGATGGATGGGCCGGTCAAGGAGTAGTACATGCGGGAGCGCGGCCTCATCTTGGACGGCGTGCCGACGGACACGCCAACTCTCACGACGAACCCGACGCCGAGCCCCAGTGACGTATCACCGGACATGACGCCCAGCAGCCCGCGTACGCCGCCTACGGGCACCAACGCCGAAGACGAAGCCGAAGTAGAAGCCGAGGACGCCGCCGCCGAGGACATCGCCGCGGCCGCCATTTGATGCGCTGGTCTTTCCCTTCTTTTTTTGTGCTACGAACTATGCCGAACTGATGCGTTGATCGCCGAACTATGGCGAGTTGATCACCGAACTATGGCGCATTTTTGTAGCGAGAACTGCAAGTTTAAATTTCAACGGCGTCTTGGGGGCGGGACCTGGGGACGTGACTGGGCCAAGATCGCCCCCAGGGCCAAATTCGCGCCGGCCGAAGGGCCGAAAAAGCGCCGGCTGGTGCCG
>NC_041391.1:703680898-703691433 GCF_002162155.2 Triticum dicoccoides | reverse complement strand
GAGTGGACATGCTCTAAGATCAGGATGTCACAGTGAGCTCAAAGAGCCACAACTCCTGTTTTGTTTCCTTTTCACTTCATGTTCTTCTTTGGCTTGCCTCTGAAGTTTCAGTTTCTTGGTCACAGTTGTTCCACCACCCTCAGCTTATTTTCCTTTTGTGTTCTGCTTCTTCACTGCTTGCCAATCTTATTTTGTAAGAATTTGAAGAATATTTAATACCCCTGTTTGTTTTCATCCAAGTGACATAGTAAATCAGGTAAGTGGTTGTCCTGAAGTTCTCATGCTCTGAAGAAATATTCAGGGAGAACTGAACCTGTGACACCTTAGAACTGTCATGACAATTGAATCTTGCAAGCGGCAAAAAAGATGAACACCCCAAACAATGTGACAACTAACTAAAATCACTACCTACTAGTACAATGTGCGCTGCCGTCACTGCATTCTCCCTGGAAGTGAGTGCTGCTCTTGGAGGCCACCGTGCCGTCTTCTTGATGCTGTGCCAATGTGTCTTCTTTTTCTCCGGTGCTGGCAACCTGCATCAGGATGACTACCTCCTCTCGTCTCGGCGGCCGGTCCATTATCAACGGAGCTCGTTTGCCGGTGGTGGCGGTGATAGCTGCTGTTGGAAATAATCTTGTTGCCCTAGAATATCTAGGCCACTTAGCTGCAGAATGACAAGAAACAAACATAGCAATACAGAAAATATTAGGCCCTTCCCAGTGCTTCATGGTGTATAGGTGCTAAGAGTGCCACGTAGGCAGAAAAATAATGTGACAAAGCAATTAAAGAGAAGAGAGAGTATTATGGTGATCCCAATAAGAAACAATGCTAAGCACGTGGTCCTAGGCAAAAAGACTACCAATCAATAAATAAAGGAGTTTTATTAGTAAACAATTAAATAAAGAAGGCTTAGCTACAAAACCTAAGCACCGATGCATTGGGGACATTGGTTGCTAATCATTGGCAATGTAAAATTAGCTAGTAAGGAAACAATGATTTGCTGATATTTGGCTTGATAGTACAATAGATTGTTCAAAACAAAGTATTCCATCCACGACGCAGCTAATGTAAAATTAATGTATTGTGATAATGTAACTTTAATTCTCAACTCTTTTTGCTGTAGGTGGTTGATAAAATTGGGCAAGCTTTGATCTTTCAAAGTGGGAACTTCATTCGATTCAGAGCAGAAAGCGTATGACATGTACAACACGTATGCCGGCAAGATTGGGTTTAGTATCAGAAAGAGCACAAAGCGCCGCCAAGATCGAACTATATAGGAGTACCAAAAATATATAGTTTGCAGTAATCAGGGAGAACGAGAAACCGACTCATCAAAGGCCACTACAAAAACAGGTTGTGAGGCTCATGTTCAATTTAGTGTCAGTAGAGAGGGTATTTGGACAGTGCAAAAGGTTGTAACCGATCACGATCATTATCTTGATAGTCCCAATAAGTTGCACAAGTTGAGGTCCCAGCGACAGCGACGTGCTGTAGAAGCGGACAGAGCGCTAATTGGCCAGATACGTGAAGCTGGGATGAAGCCATCTCAGGTGTATGATTTCATGATAGCGTTCTACGGAGGAGTCGACAAAGTGCCATTCTCAAAAACTGATTGCAATAATGAGATTGGTAAGGAAAGGAACAAGTATTTGGAATCCAATGATGCAAAAGCACTGTTAGAATACTTGAAGAATAAGCAGAGGGAGGATCCAATATTTTTTTATGCGATTCAAGTAGATGAGAAGGATGGTCAGATAGCTAATTTTTTTGGGCAGATGGTCAGTCCATTATGGATTGCACATGCTTTGGTGATGCTGTATCATTTGACACCACGTTTAATACCAATAAGTTTGAATTGCCTTTTGCTCCAATCCTTGGTGCCAATCATCACAAGCAGACAGTAATATTTGGGGCTGCACTGATATTTAATGAGTCCATTGATTCATTTGTTTGGGTATTTGAGACATTTCTCACGGCAATGTCAGGCAAGCATCCAAGCATAATTTTCACTGATCAAGACAAAGCCATGGACGGAGCAATTGCTTATGTATTTCCAAATACAAGCCTCCGTCCTTGCTTGTGGCACATCTATCTTAATGCTGCTAAATATCTCGGGCATGTAATTCATAAGCATCCCGAGAAGTTTCTACCGGATTTTAAGAGATGTGTCTATGAAGACAGATCTGAATGTATCTTCAAGAGGAAGTGGCAAGAATTGTTGCAGAAGTATAACCTTGAGGACAACGAATGGATAGCAACACTGTATAAATTGAGGGAAAAGTGGGCTGCAATTTATCGTGACTCATTTACAGCTGATATGAACTCGACTCAAAGGAGCGAAGGAATGAATAATGTCTTCAAGAAAAGATTCCGTAGGAAACTTGGTCTTTTCGAACTCCTTGTAGAGTGTGAGAAGGTTTCTGCCAGCCTTCGCGAGAATGAGTTGGATGAAGATTTTAGTTCGCATCGAAAGAACCCGGTTACTTATAGCAATTTACCATTGTTGAAGACTGCTCAATCGTATACAAGTTGGATGTTTTCCGAGTTTGAGAAAGAATTTAAAATGCAATTTACATTGTCTGGTAAACTGCAAACGAATGAAGGGCCAATCTTCACATATATGGTTACACATATGCGCAGTGAGCATGGAGCAACAACTGTATTCAACAGTACAGATATGACTGTTACATGTTGCAGAAAGTTTGAATCCGTAGGTATGTGTACACTTTTTTTATTCCAATATGATTTTTTAATACAGACTGATAAAATATAAAATGCATATCTGATAGGTTTGTTGTGCAAGCATGCTCTCAAAGTCTTCAACATGAATGATGTTTTCATTTTGCCGTTGCAATATATACTAAACACATGGACAAAATATGCAAAGAGAGGCTTCTATATTGAGAAGCAAGGAAGTGATACGGGAAATTTGAAAACACAAGCGGCCCGTATCTCACGGAAGGCAACATCTGTTGCATTGAAATGTTCGACATTGAAAAAGCTTCTTGATGATTTGGAGAAAGCCATAGATAAGTTGGACTTGGAAGTAGATAATTCTCTTAGCAAGTTGAAAGAAAAATCCAATGAGGTTCCGCTAGTTTCGACTGAGTGTGTTACAGAGACATTAAAAGATACTATATCAATTAGAGTTCCTCCGGTGGTAAAAGGCGCAAAGAGTAAACGATCAAAAATATCTCTTGAAAATAAGAATAGAAAGAAAAAAGAAAAATTCTAAAAAGAAAGGTATTTATCGATTGTACCCAATCTAGCAAAGCTATTATCCAGTATATGCATCTGTAGTCATTTTTATTTTATTTTTGATTTTTATGTCTGACTATAGGAGATCAAAAGAATGCAACAGAAAATAGAGAGGAACGCAATGATCCAAATGAATTGATCGTAAGAGATGCCTTGTACTCATTATTTTCCTTTCATATTGTACTTAATCACATGTTTTAAACTATTTCATCTTCCATGATGTAGGACCTTAATGCTAGTAGCATCGACGCTATAACAAACTTTGCAAATGATGTTCATTGGCAACATTCGGTCATAGGTTCTTCCTTGATCCAAGGCGGATATGCTACTGCCTCAATGCCAACATTATCAACTGATGTGTATGGTCAACCTTCGACCATGGCTTCTCCGTTGATTGAAGGCGGATATGTTAATGCATCCATGCTAACATTCTCAACAGATGTGTATGGGCAGCCTTCGACCATGCCTGCTCCTTTCGTCCAAGGCGGATTTACAAGTCTTCTACATGGAGTTCAACAAGAAGTCACTTTGTCCTCGTCCGTTAGAAAGTTACATTTTCATAAATAGTAATTCTCGACCTGTAACATGTTTTTTGTTTTAACATGTGAGTGTGACATGGTTGAAGTTTGATGATTTTTCATATGCTTTCGAGAACAATTTGCTCTATCATTCTGATGGAGTGCCAAATCATGAGAATATGGAACCTTGCTTTGTAATATCTACATGATTATCTATTTATTCTCATAGGGCTGCTTTAGCGGAATGCTACTCCTTGGTGTTTAAATTTCAGTCGAATTTGAATCCATTTGCAATCACTTTCCAATCAGGGCTGTATGAGTACTGATTTTATGATGTCATCCTTATTTTCATCATAAGATTTTGAATCTTGTAATTCACTGAAGAAAGTATAGGTTGTAACCAAAAGAACATGCTTCCTTGCAATCCATTGAGCAGAACATCAGCGAGTATTTGACATCTAGTCTGACTTTGTAGCAGGGCATGAAAAACAGATAAAACACAATCTACTTAACACGGTCTACTTCATGTTCTCGGTCATCGGCTTCTCCATTTAACCTTTACTTGTTCCCTCTTCCTACCCCAAGCTATCTATAAATCCAAGATCAGTGCGTCAATTATAATTCAGAGAAATTTAAAAAACTCAGACATCTAAACTGTACGAGGCTTCGTGGAACACAAAAAAGTTGCGTGTGATGGTGCCGGCGGCAAGAAATTCTTGAACAGCTGCCGCAAAAAAGGGAACTTATTTTTGCTGACTGGTAATAGAAATACAATGTGATCTAAAAAAGAGTTGAAATCTGAATATTATACTCATTAAACTATTAGACAGTCATGCTCCAGGGATATAGGGTATTACAATTGCAATGCCCATTGGCAAGAAAATTGCTACAACCACAAAGCTAGAAAATCGAACTATTATGAAAGGTGCTGGTTCGTCCGTGTGAAATGCTGCTCTTTTTCTGAATCGGGAAAACGAATTCATTCACTTCTTGATTTACAAACGAGTGGGTGCACACGGATATCAGATTGGGCGAGCTCATGGCCACGAGAGCACGCCGGCGCCATGCACACACGTACTCGCCGAGCGAGCGCTGCACGCCGTCAGCCAACATGTGCTCCTCCATGTCGAAGTTCGCCCGCCGTGGCGGCTATACCAGTCTGATCCGGATCTTCTGACGGCGGCAACTCAAGGAGATTTCCCACAGACTCACACCGTCCACGGTAATGCCCCCTAGCCCGCCGTCGCGGCCACTCCGCTCCGCCAGCGCCGCCGCCTTGCTTGGCCACCGTCTGCTCGGCCTTGGCTGTCCGCTGGGCGTGGAACCAGATGGGGGATCATTTTCAGTTTGGTGAGCCGATATACAGTGCCGTCTCCAGAAATTTGGGGCCCCGGGCGAAAACCAAAATGTGGCCCAAAATTTCGGACAATTCACTTTATTATATAATTTCAACTCTGTTTTATTTGTACCTTATTTAGGCATATATCAAACACTAATGCTAAAATGGGATTGCAAAGCAATGAACAGACCTCATGTTCTACAAGGTGGAGCATCCTCAATCTCAACCTCTATTGTTGTATCATCACGACCATTGTCAACATTACCATATGTTGTTTGATTTTCAGAATTATGTTGGGTGTGTCTCAACAAATATGTATCGAGGGAACCCAGTAGAGATTGAGCCTCAACTTTCAGTTTTTGTTTCTTCTTACGCTTTGCAACACCAGATCCATGCTTGCTTTCTAATTTCAGTAGACCTGATGAAGATCAAGGAACAGAACCTAACAAATTATAAGTGACCGTTGATCAAACATAATCTAATTCGTTTCTAATAGTATCAATTGCTAGACGACTAGATCATTCAAATACAAAAAAATGAAGTAAAAAAAGAACCTTGCTTTTGGAGATTAGAACGCAGTCCGTAGTTTGGTCTGGATATGTTCCTCAATCCTGATTGAAACAACGAACGGATCCACAGACCACAGTGTTGCGTCTTCACACAGCAAGACGATTAGCAATAGATTGGATCGGAGGTAACTGCGCCGGCGCCGGCATGACCGCTAGGGCCGCGCGTAGGGAGAGGGTTCGGGGGTTCGCTGCTTGTTCGGCTGCAATCGCTGGATTCAGCGATCTGTATCCAGTCTTCCTATCGTGCCACTGGGCCTCTAACCTTCTTTGCTTTTCTGGAAGTATGTTATTTGGGCCTCTATAACTAGCAGCCCGCCCCGTATGCGCAGCAAAGACGCCACGTAAATCTAGTCACGTAACACACGTACCACTGTTTTCTGGTTTTTCTAGCGATCTTTCAGCGGAAGGAGCCATCGAAAGCAGTTTTTTTCTCGATGGGGCCCCACAATTTTGGGGGCCCTGTGCGATCACTCACCTCGCTCCCCCTCATCGACGGACCTGCCGATATAACTGCATATCGATCGAGCCGAGCGGAATCGGTAACTCAAGGAGCTTTCCCACAGACTCACACCGTCCACGATGCCTCCTAGCTCGCCGTCGCCGCCACTCCGCTCCGCCAGTGCCGCCGCCTCGCTTGGCCGCCGTCCGCTCGGCCTTGGCTGTCCGTTGGGCGTGGAACCAGATGGGGGATCATTTTCAGTTTGGTGAGCCGATATAACTGCATATCGATCGAGCCGAGCGGAAGCGCTGCGATGCAACGAGCCAAAAAATGCAGCGCTATCATGGGATTATCAAAGCAATAGATGTTGATATTCCCGGTCTTCCAAAGCTTAAACACCGTTGATGCATGAGACATTTTGTTGCAAACTTTTATTGGGCATGTAAGAGCAAGGAGTTTTGCAAAGACCTTACCCTTGTTTGCGTTGCATTCAACACCGACACATTCAAAAGCCGATATGATAAACTCCTCAAGGCTTTCGAGAAGAACAAAGGGGGGAAAGAATTCTTGCTTAGGCACGAGCCGGATAAAGAAAAGTGGTCACACGCTTACGACGAAGGTGGTTTGCGATATGGGGCCATGACAAGCAACATGGTTGAATGCTTCAACAATGTGTTGAAGGGTGTCCGTTCCTTGCCGGTGACCGCAATACTCAAGTACACTTTCATCAAGCTTAACGAGTAATTCCAAAAGCATTCCAATATCACCGTCAAGTGGATTGGCGAGAAGATGGACTATCCATTGAAGGTTCATGATTGGTTGTTGCATCAAGCGTGCAAGTCCGCCAAGCAACACGTCATATAGTACAATGAAAAAAAATGATCTATCAAATTGATGAGTTGGGTGGGACAACAAGAGACGGTGTGTCTTATGGTGGAGTTGCGTACGAGGTGCACCTCAAAAACCGATGGTGCCAGTGTGAGAGGCCACACAAATATCATTGGCCTTGCTCGCATTTGATGACCACAACACGGGCGGGAAACTTGTGTGTTTTCGATGGTACAACGGTGCGGTTGCACGAGTTTACATTGGAACAAACGAGGTTGACATGGGCGCCTCGGTTTAATCCTTTCCTTGATAAGTCACAGTGGCCTGAGCCCAGACATTGTGCTAGATCCTGGACTCATGGTGCCAATGAGGGGACGAAGAAGAAAGAAGAGGTTCAGGAGTGACATGGATGATCTAACTGGATACACCGGAATGAAGCAATTTGGTAGTGGTCATTTCATGGAGACACCGGACACCAACAATTGTGGAGAATGCAAGGAAACATGACACAACGTTAGGAGATGCACGAAGAAACCTAGAACCAACACGGGAACTAGTCAAACATGTGGAGGAAGGACTGGCCTTGGAGTGGGCCGTGGCCGTGGAGGAAGGACTAGCCTTGGAGTGGGCCGTGGCCATGGAGGAAGGACAATACTTAGAGGGGGCCATGGATCTGGTGGTTCTAGGACATGTCGGGTAGATAGGGGAAGGCCTATCGACGTGTTGCTCAATCCGGATGGTTGGAATAATGTGAATGGTACTACTTTTAATATGTTCGTGTGTTGATATATTTGCCTCTTTTACATGTCAATGTGTTCGTATTTTGATTTAACATCTCTAATTGTTGTAGGCATGGATTCATCCGGTTCCATGATGAGGCCACCGTGTGCTAACCAAGAAGACATGCCGCACAAGTGGGAGAACACATCTTTGGACAAGGTGAAGGAGAAAGATGTGAAGATTCCGCCGTGTTGGTGTGGAGATGTTTGCAAGGTGAAATTGTCCACCGACCGAAAGAAGTCATGGACGAAAGGAAGGAGATATTTTGTATGCCCCAACTATGTTTATGATCGTGCGCTTCTAACTAACGCATATGACCAACCACCGATATGTTAGAGAAGTAACATGTTACTCTAAAATGTGTGTCAACACTAACATCCACTTTGTATGCAGTCACGGCCTCCTCTATGCAAGTACTTCACGTGGATAGATCATGAAGTGCCAGAAGATGTCCAAAAGGACCAATATGAAGACTGTCTTAGGTGCCAGCAGCTGTTCGAAGAAAGGTTTCGAAGAGGCTTGGAGGAAAAGCGTCGTCAGAAGGAGAGGATACAGTGGAAGCAATGCGAGGAGGAGAAGGCACGCTAAGCGAAGCTTGCTCATGAGGAAGAGAGGGCAAGAAAGCTTGCAAAGGCTTGCAAGGCGCAAGAGGAGGATGATGCACGTGACAAGAAGGGGAAATGTCCCGTTATGACTCAGTAAAGCCTTCGCTTCGGTGGACTCGTCATGTAACCGGATGAAACCATGCCACATTTATCATTTATCATGAACTATGTAGTACTAAGGCAAGAAGCCATGGGTCGTGAACTTGTCGTGAACGAATTTGCCATTTGTATTGAATTTTTTGTGAGAACTAAAGTTTGTCAGCAATTTCTGTGATTTGTCAGAAATTTCCGTGGTGATTTTTTATAAACTGTTGTGCTCAGATGAGGGGCAGAACAGAGAAAGTCCTCTGTTTTTAATCCTACCGCCACACCCCCTGGCGGTAGGTTGCTGGACCCTACTGCCAGAGCCCATGGCGGTAGGGGTGCCAATGTCTCTGTTATGGGAAAAATAACAGTGTGGCGGTAGGGTTGCCAGCCTACTGCCAGAGCCCATGGCGGTAGGGGTGCCAATGTCTCTGTTACTGGAAAAATAACAGTGTGGCGGTAGGGTTGCCAGCCTACCGCCAGAGCCCATGGCGGTAGGGGGTGGATTCGGTTCTGTTACGAGAAAAATCCACCCCTTAGCGGTAGGGTCACTTCTCATAAATATATGTTGAACATTTTTCAACTTCGTAAACTTTTTTAAACTCGTGAACATCTTTCAAACTTGTGAATGTTTTTTTTAAATCATAAACATTAATTCAGATTCACAAATATATTTTGACTTCACGAATATGTTTCGAGTTTTGGATATTTGCTCAACTTCGCAATAGATTTTCAAACTCACGATCATATTTATAAATTGATTAACACTTATAAATTTGCGAACATCTTTTGATTTCATGAAGATTTTTTTTTCATTTTTTGAGTTGCTGATATTTTCTCAAATTCATGATCAGTTTTTAATAGTCAGAACAATTTTGGAGTTCGCGATTTTCTTTCAAATGCAATAATCCTTTTCAAATTTGCGAACATTTTTTGAGTTCATGAACATTTTTCTAAACTCTTGAAGATTTTCCAAATTTGTTTCCAGATTTGCGAACATTTTTACAAACTCCTGAAGTTTTTATGTATTTAAGAAATTTTCAAATTTCCGAACATTTTGTTTCTGATTTGGGAACTTTTTTTTGAGTTCACGAACATTTTTCTAAACTCTTGAAGTTTTTTATTTTCAAATTTTCAACATTTTTCTGATTAGGGAACATTTTTTGAGTTCACAAACATTTTTCAAAACTCGATTTTTTTTCGTATTTAAGAATACTTTTTAAATTTCCGAACTTATTTTTTCTGATTTGCGAAGATTTTTCAATATCGTGTACATTTTTAAAAAATCGTAAGAAAAATCGTGACTATTTTGCAGGCTGGTCGGCCCATGAAAGGAGCAATCTGAGATATGTAATCCCAGGATCATCGCTTTCCCGGTCTACCAAACAGCTGCAAACCTTCAAAAAAAAAACCAAACAGCTGCAGGGTTCAATTTTTTCCCAGTGGAGGAGCCGGTGTATTTATACACGGTGTGCCCTCCCTTCTCCTCCATGCGCTCCATTCTTTCTCCATCTGTCACCTTGTTCGAGCACCTGGTGAGGTGAGGCATATTCACGGTGCGTGTGCTCCCTCGGTCCCTCCCTCCCTCCGTGCGCAGCCCTTTCACCTTGTTCGAGCACTAGTTAGCTGGATCTTAGAGGACATTCTTGACTGGAGGCGAGCGGGTGTGGGTGTAGGTGGTCCAGATAGGTTTGTGAGACATTAATCTATGTGTATTGGTTGGAGTGGGAGTTCCTTGGTTGATGTTCGCATCGACTAGCGGATTCTTATAATTATTTTGCTTTTTTCTATAAAAATATGGTACGCCATTGGCGTGCTCTTGAAAAAAAACCCATCGTTCGAGCACCAGGTGAGACGACACCTTGTGGTTATCTGCGAGCGCATTTTTTTGCGTGGGTGTGGGGCTTTTCAGATCTCTGCATTTTTAAACTGCTCTGACATGCGGTGTCCTTCTCCGCTTCCTTCTTCTTTTCTTGATGTTGCAGCTTGACCCGCGATGGAAGCAGGGGCGATGGACCACTTCAGCAGAAGCAATGTATCCTGCTGCAGCGCCGCCTCCGCCATCTCTCTGCCGCCGCCCGCGGCCTCACAACGATAGCCTGCCTGAGTAGCATA
>NC_041391.1:703677646-703680401 GCF_002162155.2 Triticum dicoccoides | reverse complement strand
GGTCTACGCTTCTTCTGGGAGATGGTCATCTACATCGCCTTCGGGAGCATGTTGATCGCCGCCTGTGTCCTTCCCTCCGTTGGCGGCCCGGCCACGGTGCTGGTGGTGGCGGCCATGGAGATGGGCGTCATCGCCACGGCCGCCGAAGGCGATTCATCTGCGAGCGTGGCAGTAAAAGTCATCATAGCCATCATGGGTGCGCTTGCATTCGAGTACATCCTTCTTGATAGGATGGCGGTGTGAACGAGATTCCAGCTGATTCCAGCTGTAATGTGTGGTTTGGTGTCGGACGAGATTCCGGCTGATGTTAAACCTTAATAAAAATAAATAAAGATTAGTCGAGGGAGGGAGAGAAATGAGCCACTTGGTTTAGCTAATGTTTTTTATTCGAGCCATAGAAAATGGCGATATATAACTTCAACAGTTTCACATGAACGTCTTGTACATGAATATCAAGATTGGCATGCAGGTATCTGGCGTTTACGTTCTGGTGAACGAGATGCACAAGTGGCTTGTTCGTTTGCTTTAGTTAATTAGTACCTTTCAACTGATCTTGCTTGCTTGTATTATGTATGTATGTGTTGATATTTTCACTGTTTTCTCTTGATTGTGTTCCATGTAGTGCTCCCTCCGTCCGGAAATACTTGTCGGAGAAATGAATGAAAATGATTGTATCTAGGACTAAATTGCGTCTAGATACATCCATTTATCCGACAAATATTTTCGGACGGAGGGAGTATCAAGTTGGGAGTCAGATTTCTGCATATATATATGTCCCATTTTGTGTGTTTGTTCTTGGTGAATGTCTATCTGGTTCTGATTGAAAATTTTCAATTTTTTTTGCTTTGTTGAGATTCACGCGAGTCTTTATGTCGCTCATTCTTGCAAAAGAAGAAAAACAGTTCAGCTCTTGCCATCGAAATGCGCAGCGATTCGCCGCATGCATCGATAAACGTATTTATTTTAAGATTTACAAATTTTCTCACAAGAGCAAAACACATTTTATTAATTGGTGTAGCAAAACACAACCGTTTGACATCATATGACTGACCGGCTCTTTAGCTCTTCAAGGTTACTCGACGTGACCATGGAATCAAATGACCACAATTTCAGGTTGAGTGTCCTGTAGCCAATTTTGCAATCGTACTCTCTTTTTTCTGACAGAAATGGTGCTGTGCATACTGTCAATTACTAGCCCCCAGTGGTGCACCTGAAAATAGCCTTGGATCTTAAACTGGTTGGACAAAGCACATGCTGCTGAAATTACGAGTTATGGAGCTGCCTGTGTTGATATAGAAAGAAAACTGATTGCTGTTCTGGTACACTAGCTGTAGTTTATATATGGGATGACATACCAGAGCAAGTGATAGCTGCATACATAAAAATGGAATAGTTCATGCCATAAAAATTCTTCTATTTACTGGGGGTGAATTATCTATTCAGATGTTGCACAAAGAAACGTCTGAAAACCAGGCAGATGTTACACAAACCCTTGTGACAAATCATCTAAACCGCGCGCTCTCTGAAAAAATGAGCCTCCAGCCGGCACAAGAATAGCTTCCATTACACAATTGGAAATTGGTTTGATCATTTGTGTCAATCATTCGTGTCCATGTCAGTAAAAATAGTTTCCAACAGAACTGAAGTATATTTAAACCTAGCTAGCAAAAAACTGTAGCACTTAAATTTGCATCAGACGAAATGGAAATTTGCCTAAAAAAAGGAGATAATCTGCTTCCACCTGTGCACACTAGAAAAATTAGCCTCCTTGTGGCACAAGATTGCTCGACCTCTTGTGATGGTAAACGGTGAAAGCACCACTAGCACTGCTAGGAATGACCCGGTGTTCCAATCAACTTGAATACTAGCTTCCATGACAACTGAAATTTGTTTGATTATTTGATCATTTGTATCTGGTGGGGAGAATTCTGCGTCTAATTTCTGCTTATGTCACATTTCTGTGTTTGTTCTTGATGAAATTGTATGTGGGCTGTTCTACTAATGAATGAATGTTGAATTGTTTTGTTTTCATTGAGATTAACATAATGCAAGGACGAGTTTGCTGATTAACATAATGTCTCTTATTCCGCGGATAAGAAGGCTGCTAGTTTTGTTCTTGCGATCCAGTACGGAAAGGTAAAATCAAAGCCAAATCAAAACTAGCAGGGATTTGCCATATGCATCAATACCCTAATTTACTTTGACTTTTAAGAGACACAATCATTCTTAAAAGTGGTGCACCGAAGTGAAACACATTTTATTGATTGGTGTAGCAATCCCAAGTGCTTGACATCGTACCATCCCATGATGGACCGGCTCTTCAAATCTTTATTACTTATTTGAAGATGCACAAGCTCTTCAAATCTTTGTTAGTTGGCGTGTCCATGGCCACCCCACCTCTTTTCGCACTCATTGTTACAAGCCAGAACTTCAGCTGGATCTACAAAACAACAATGCAGGCACAAGTCATCAGAACAACAGAGCAGATGATCCTTCTTTCCTTTGCGTCAACAGAACAATGGAACGAGCACATGTTCCGTCAGTGTCCATCCATCAGAACTCATCCTCAAAAGGAGCAAACGCAGTGTCTTCTTACCGACAGGGGTCGTTGACAGGCCGCAGACGGGGTCCATGCTGCAGGCGATCATGCAGGTGCCAAGCTTGTCGTCGCCGTTGGCACCGCCGCAGCCGCCGGCGCACTCGACCTTGCAGACCCGCGGCCAGGTGATGTCCTTGCACCCGGCGTAGCACTGCC
>NC_041391.1:703653579-703677636 GCF_002162155.2 Triticum dicoccoides | reverse complement strand
AGCTATGACAAGAGAAGAGAAGAGAAGTGATGTGGTGAGTGGTGACCTTGTTAGTATGTGTGCAGTCTTACAGAGTGTGGGCTCCTCTTATATACCAATATTTCAGTATTTTATCCAGCAAATCAAATCGACATACTTTTAACTTGGAGTGTCCTGAACGGTATTCATTTTCTCAGCGAAGTGGGGGGATAACATTGGATCATAAACGGGTTAGACAAGTGCATGCCTCTCATCTTTCTTTTCCCCAGACAAAACCTTTTTTGAAGATGCCTGTGCTGATGTGAAACAAAACAGAATGCAGTTTCCATACAATGTTGTTTATATGGATGACACACATACCAGTGAATGTTTGTGTATATACGTTTTTTCTTTTTTGAAAACTTCCTATCTATTCATTGTCAAGGTAGTACAAAGAACACCATAAATAAACCTACATCCAGGTCCATAGACCACCTAGTGATGACTACAAAACACTGAAGCGAGCCAAAGGTACGCCGCCATCATTGCCCCTCCCTCATCGGAGCCGGGGAAACATTATTGTAGTAGACAGTTGAAAAGTCGTCGTGCTAAATACCCCATAGGACCATTGCACCAAAACAACAACCGCTGCCGATGAAGAGAAGCGTAGATCGAAAGGATCCAACTTGCAGACACACATGCATAAACAAACGAAGACCGGACTCAAGCGGATCCCACGAGATCCAATGGAGACACAACTCCACATGCCCTCCAATGACGCTAGAAGCATCATCGGGACAGGAGCTACGCGAGGAGAATCTTATTTCATCTCCAAGAAGCCGCCGGCGCCTCGTCTTCTTGAACATGGCCAAACCCTCAGAAAACTCAAAAACACTTAAAACGGAGCTCTCCCGCCGGCAAGATTGGGATCCACCACGCCTCCATGGTCCAATGCGACAACGCCGGCAAGAGGCAGGAAAACCCTAGTGGAGCGCCTTGGTCGGAGGAGGCAGGAATTCAATTTCCCTTGTTGCCATTTCGCGCTGACAACGGCAGTAGTTGAATCGTCGGTCAGGGAAAAGACTTGCTCAAAAAATAACATAGAATAAAGAGCATTGTGTACATATGCTTAATCATTTGTTGTATAGTAGTAGTAAGGGCACATGAAGAGGATTTGGACCATTTGGGTGCTCCACCCCCGATATGAGTATTAACTTCAAAATAGAAACCAGAAAAAATAAAAAATAAACTACAATTTGGGGATGTCAAATCCGGGTGCCCAATCTACTCCCGTGTGATGTTTCACGAAAAAAATATCAGGAAATGTATTCACAGTAAAAATACAAAAGAAATCCTATGTGTAGAAAAAACTGTTTGTTAGGTGGATTGCAGGTCAGACTGTATTTTCTTCGCCACAGATAGCTTTCTGGTATTTGTTTTCACAAAACTTCACAAGAGAGTGGATTGCGCAGCCAAGTTTGATATCCCCAAAATCCTGTTTATTTTCTTAAGGGTAAATTGCTACTTTGGGTGCCTGCGTATGTGAAGTATCTGCCTGGAAAGACATCTCCTATGAATGGAATTCGCAACTTTTTTTTTAACTTTTAACAAAATTTGTATATACTAAGTAGAAATGCTACTTTTCTTCTTTGTCTTTCAGATACGATTAATGCTTCGGCGAGTTGGCTAATGTTCGATTTTGAATTCTTTGATGACTCCATTTAAAAAAGCACTGAGTTGGACGTACAGATGATGATATCGCGGTCCATAAAAAATGTACATACAGTGCGGGGACATGATGTGTCGCTTCTCTCAACATGCTCATGGATGCGGTGAATGAATATCGCACGGTAGGATTTTCTCTTTTAGTTGGTTTGGTACGTATGTGAAACTGCTTGTAGGTTGTAAATGTTTTTTTCTTATTGAAACCTACAAATCTACTGTATTATTTAGGAAAAAAAACTATTCCCTGCTAATAGCGAGGAATATGGAGTCACTACTACGCCACTGGTAACGTGTAAGCCGAGCACTAGATCCGTGAATCTCGGCTTACAATATTGCATTACCTTTTCTCAAAATGTTGATATGTGTAAGTCGAACGCCTTGTGTTCTTTTTTTCCTAATCCACTCCTTGTTGCACAAAATATGTTTCCTTTTCCTTTTCATTTGTGTTCCTTTATTACATTTTATTCTTGCTCATCTCTTTCTCACACCCATTCACTCCCGTCAATTTTTCGTTATCCTTTCGATCGATCCCCTCAATTTTCACAGCTCTCTCTCTCTCTCTCTCTCTCTCTCTCTCTCTCTCTCTCTCTACTTTGCCACTTTAAAGTTGTGGTATTGTCTTTACATACTATGCACACTACCCTAGTGCACCCATATATTAGGACGCCATGCAAAAGGAGAAGTGTTTCCAATCCTTACTCGTGTGATTTGATGCATGCCCTGTCCGGAGGGCCCCATGTTGTCTAGCTCCAACTTTTCTTCGGAAGGGGCCACCCCATCTGAGTTTTACTCCTTATTTGTGTGTGAGTAGGTCATAGGATCATGACAAACCCAAAGATAGGCCAACTCTTAGTAGGAGACTAGGAGTTGTGCCGGCGAAACCAGCTTAACTCCTTGTTTAGGTTTGAGTAGGTCACAGGATCATGGAAAACCCAAAGAGAGGTATTTGCTACTTTAGGTGCCTGCGTATGTGAAGTATCTGCCTGGAAAGACATCTCCTATGAATGGAATTCACAACTATTTTTTTAATTTTTAACAGAATTTGTATATACTAAGTGGAAATGCTACTTTTCTTCTTTGTTTTTCAGATACGATTAATGCTTCGGCGAGTTGGCTAATGTTCGATTTTGAATTCTTTGATGACTCCATTTAAAAAAGCGCTGAGTTGGACGTACAGATGATGGTATCGCGGTCCATTAAATTTTTTACATACAGTGCGGGGACATGATGTGTCGCTTCTCTCAACATGCTCATGGATGCGGTGAATGAATATCGCACGGTAGGATTTTCTCTTTTAATTGGTTTGGTACGTATGTGAAACTGCTTGTAGGTTGTAAATGTTTTTTTCTTATTGAAACCTACAAATCTACTGTATTATTTAGGGAAAAAAATCTATTCCCTGCTTATAGCGAGGAATATGGAGTCACTACTACGCCACTGGTAACGTGTAAGCCGAGCACTAGATCCGTGAATCTCGGCTTACAATATTGCATTACCTTTTCTCAAAATGTTGATATGTGTAAGTCGAACGCCTTGTGTTCTTTTTTTCTTCATCCACTCCTTGTTGCACAGAATATGTTTCCTTTTCCTTTTCATTTGTGTTCCTTTATTACATTTATTCTTGCTCATCTCTTTCTCACACCCATTCCCTCCCGTCAATTTTTCGTTATCCTTTCGATCGATCCCCTCAGTTTTCAGCTCTCTCTCTCTCTCTCTCTCTCTCTCTCTCTCTCTCTACTTTGCCACTTTAAAGTTTTGGTATTATCTTTATATACTATGCACACTACCCTAGTGCACCCATATATTAGGACGCCATGCAAAAGGAGAAGTGTTTCCAATCCTTACTCGTGTGATTTGATGCATGCCCTGTCCGGAGGGCCCCATGTTGTCTAGCCCCAACTTTTCTTCGGAAGGGGCCATCCCATCTGAGTTTTACTCCTTATTTGTGTATGAGTAGGTCATAGGATCATGACAAACCCAAAGATAGGCCAACTCTTAGTAGGAGACTAGGAGTTGTGCCGGCGAAACCAGCTTAACTCCTTGTTTAGGTTTGAGTAGGTCACATGATGATGGAAAGCCCAAAGAGAGGTCAACTCCTAGTAGGAGTTGGGTCGGCGTTCCTGGAAGGGGGCGCACTGAAGCCCGAAATCTCCGCAGGATGTTCCAGTTTGTGAATGAGGTGCCCCATCAAAGTTCGACATTGAAACTTTCCTCATCACACCACCTTGTGCGCCCATGTTAGGATCAAATGCAACAGGGAATGATTACGATGTCTCGCGCGATTTTGCGCGCTCCCTTCTCTTGCGATCCCGCGTCATCTAGCCCTACCTTTTCTTCAGAAGAGTCCACCCCATGTGAGTCTTACTCATTGTTTGTGGTTGAGCAAGTCATAAATCATGACAAAACCAAAGAGAGGCTAACTACTAGCAGGAGTTCGGTTGGTGGCGCTGGAAGGGGGAGGTTCGCACAGAAACCCTGCATGTGGGATATTCCAGTCTTTGAAGGACATGCCTCTTCAAAGTTGTGTATTTTACCTTTTTTTCATCACAGCAGCAATGTGCACCCATCTTAGGACCACATGCAAAAGTACGGTCTGATTCTGGCACTTCCTTGCATGATTTCGCTAACCCCCCTCTCCGGCGGGCACTGTGTCATCTAACCATAGATTTTTCTTCGGGAGGTGCCATAGACGGTGAGCTTGAAGCGTGACACGATAGAGCGGCTCAAAAAGGCACGAGAGCAGCGGAGTGTGAATGCAAGCAGTTTGAGCTTATGCTTGCGATTGGGTGAGCAAGAGACACAATAAAAACATCACGCGACACTAGACATGACTGCATAGGAGGGCACAATGGAGAGGATTTTTTTTGGAGGTTACCAGTAGTATCATGTTAACATGATCGTCAACAAATAAGAGATAACCGAAATGAGACCTCCTTAATTGCCAGTGGAAAGGCATAGCAAATGAGGCATTGAGGAGCGGCTACAAAAACGTATTTATCGCAATGTATTAGTAAACTAAGTGCGACGTGCATGTTGTGAATTACAATTAGGTTAGGTCAATATCTATCTACCTAAGAATATTGTTCAATGGCAACGCATGGGTAAACTAGTATTATAAGTACAACAGTAGTGCGATGTTTTGACTCTGGAATCATAAAGAAAATAGTTTACAAAAAATTTAATTGTGAACTGAGTGTAGCTCTGATGGTTAAGTTACTTGTGGTACAACTATCCCAAGAGGGTTCAAGTCCAAAACTTTCATGCTCATAGTTTTTTAACATGCTATAGACGCAAACGCTCATATATGTGCATACACTCACTCTACGAACCGACATATCATCTTAAGATTGGAGAAGTCACCATAAGCGCCTCGTAGTTGATGGGAATGTCCCCTCCCACTGAACGCGCATCGTCAGAAATCCTGAAATCAATCTAGTAAAATGCGAGCACCATGACTTGAACCCTGGTAGACCAGAGATACCACTGTTCTTCTAACCATCCAACCACACATTGGTTTGTGATTCTCACATTTTAAGATGTTATGCAGGCTCAATATCTTAGAGATGCTAATAGGAATGAGTAATGGTAAATATGTGGGGTTGTTTATAGATGATTTATGAGTTGATTAGAAATGATTGACTGAGACTTAATTAAGAGGGATGGGTCCACCCGTGATATGAGGGTGGGGCTGGCTAGAAGATGGCACGCTCTTCGCCCCATACAATATGCTGTCTATGTTTAGCTTTTTTTAGATAGCCAATGTTTTTTTCATGATAATACATGTCTTATTTATATCATAAAAATTGAAATACAAGTCAACATGAAGAAACTGAAAAGACAACAAAATGACTCTGAGCTTTACACCAACGGCCGTCACCTGTCTTAGGCACCACCACAATAGTTGCCGAAGAAAAAAAATGATGGATCACCTCCTTACTCGAGCTCGACGCGGTTCAATTGCTGATATGCAGCTTTGCGGACCTCCAAGATGGCTCACCAAAAGTGAAGTCATTGTCGTTTAACAAATCAGAACGGTGCAGCACCGTGACATGCCATCGAACTTCATATCTGGCACCCCGCCACAACCAAGACGGCGAAAGAGAAAACCATACCTTCCATCCATCAACCATGAATCCAACACACGTACCGTCTTTTTAGATGTCGTCGATGCAGACCACAATCTGCATCCGCTCCTGCACTACCTCCAAAGCTCAGCGCCATCATTGTAGCAGACACTGTTGGGTTTCGTAGTAATTTCAAAAATTTTCCTACGCACACGCAAGATCATGTGATGCATAGCAACGAGGGGAGAGTATTGTCTACGTACCCAACGCAGACCGACTGCGGAAGCGATGACACGACGTAGAGGAAGTAGTCGTACGTCTTCTCGATCCAACCGATCAAGTACCGAAACTACGGCACCTCCGAGTTCGAGCACACGTTCAGCTCGATGACGATCCCCGGACTCCGATCCAGCAAAGTGTCGGGGAAGAGTTTCGTCAGCACGACGGCGTGGTGACGATCTTGATGAACTACAGCAGCAGGGCTTCGCCTAAACTCCGCTACAGTATTATCGAGGAATATGGTGGCAGGGGGCACCGCACACGGCTAAGGAATCGATCACGTGGATCAACTTGTGTCAACTTGTGTGTTTAGAGGTGCCCCTGCCTCCGTATATAAAGGAGCCAAGGGGGGAGGGGGTGCCGGCCAAGAGGGAGAGGCGCAGGAGGAGTCCTACTCCTACCGGGAGTAGGACTCCCCCCCCCCAATCCTATTCCAACTAGGATTCCCAAGGGGGAAAGAGGGAGAGGGGTGGCCGGCCACCTCTCCTAGTCCTAATAGGACTAGGGGAAGGGGGGAGGCGCGCAGCCCCCTTGGGCTGCCCCTTTCTCCTTTCCACTAAGGCCCATGATGGCCCATATGGCTCCCGGGGGGTTCCGGTAACCTCCCGGTAATCCGGTAAAATCCCGATTTCACCCGGAACACTTCCGATATCCAAATATAGGCTTCCAATATATCAATCTTTACGTCTCGACCATTTCGAGACTCCTCGTCATGTCCGTGATCATATCCGGGACTCCGAACAACCTTCGGTACATCAAAATGCATAAACTCATAATATAACTGTCATCGTAACCTTAAGCGTGCGGACCCTACGGGTTCGAGAACAATGTAGACATGACCGAGACACGTCTCTGGTCAATAACCAATAGCGGGACCTGGATGCCCATATTGGCTCCTACATATTCTACGAAGATCTTTATCGGTCAGACCGCATAACAACATACGTTGTTCCCTTTGTCATCGGTATGTTACTTGCCCGAGATTCGATCGTCGGTATTCAATACCTAGTTCAATCTCGTTACCGGCAAGTCTCTTTACTCGTTCCGTAATACATCATCTCACAACTAACATATTAGTTGTAATGCTTGCAAGGCTTATGTGATGTGTATTACCGAGAGGGCCCAGAGATACCTCTCCGATAATCGGAGTGACAAATCCTAATCTCGAAATACGCCAACCCAACATCGACCATTGGAGACACCTGTAGTACTCCTTTATAATCACCCAGTTACGTTGTGACGTTTGGTAGTACCCAAAGTGTTCCTCCGGTAAACGGGAGTTGCATAATCTCATAGTCATAGGAACATGTATAAGTCATGAAGAAAGCAATAGCAACATACTAAACGATCGGGTGCTAAGCTAATGGAATGGGTCATGTCATTCAGATCATTCTGCTAATGATGTGACCTCGTTAATCAAATAACAACTCATTGTTCATGGTTAGGAAACATAACCATCTTTGATTAACGAGCTAGTCAAGTAGAGGCATACTAGTGACACTTTGTTTGTCTATGTATTCACACATGTATTATGTTTCCGGTAAATACAATTCTAGCATGAATAATAAACATTTATCATGATTATAAGGAAATAAATAATAACTTTATTATTGCCTCTAGGGCATATTTCCTTCAGTCTCCCACTTGCACTAGAGTCAATAATCTAGATTACACTGTAATGATTCTAACACCCATGGAGCCTTGGTGCTGATCATGTTTTGCTCGTGGAAGAGGCTTAGTCAATGGGTCTGCAACATTCAGATCCGTATGTATCTTGCAAATCTCTATGTCTCCCACCTGGACTAGATCCCGGATGGAGTTGAAGCGTCTCTTGATGTGTTTGGTTCTTTTGTGAAATCTGGATTCCTTTGCCAAGGCAATTGCACCAGTATTGTCACAAAAGATTTTCATTGGACCCGATGCACTAGGTATGACACCTAGATCGGATATGAACTCCTTCATCCAGACTCCTTCATTTGCTGCTTCCGAAGCAGCTATGTATTCCGCTTCACATGTAGATCCCGCTACGACGCTTCGTTTAGAACTGCACCAACTGACAGTTCCACCGTTTAATGTAAACACGTATCCGGTTTGCGATTTAGAATCGTCCGGATCAGTGTCAAAGCTTGCATCAACGTAACCTTTTACGGTGAGCTCTTTGTCACCTCCAAATACGAGAAACATATCCTTAGTCCTTTTCAGGTATTTCAGGATGTTCTTGACCGCTGTCCAGTGATCCACTCCTGGATTACTTTGGTACCTCCCTGCTAAACTTATAGCAAGGCACACATCAGGTCTGGTACACAGCATTGCATACATGATAGATCCTATGGCTGATGCATAGGGAACATCTTTCATATTCTCTCTATCTTCTGCAGTGGTCGGGCATTGAGTCTTACTCAATTTCACACCTTGTAACACAGGCAAGAACCCTTTCTTTGCTTGATCCATTTTGAACTTCTTCAAAATTTTGTCAAGGTATGTGCTTTGTGAAAGTCCAATTAAGCATTTTGATCTATCTCTATAGATCTTAATGCCTAATATGTAAGCAGCTTCACCGAGGTCTTTCATTGAAAAACTTCTATTCAAGTATCCCTTTATGCTATCCAGAAATTCTATATCATTTCCAATCAGTAATATGTCATCCACATATAATATCAGAAATGCTACAGAGCTCCCACTCACTTTCTTGTAAATACAGGCTTCTCCGAAAGTCTGTATAAAACCAAATGCTTTGATCACACTATCAAAACGTTTATTCCAACTCCGAGAGGCTTGCACCAGTCCATAAATGGATCGCTGGAGCTTGCACACTTTGTTAGCTCCCTTTGGGTCGACAAAACCTTCTGGTTGCATCATATACAACTCTTCTTCCAGAAATCCATTCAGGAATGCAGTTTTGACATCCATTTGCCAAATTTCATAATCATAAAATGCGGCAATTGCTAACATGATTCGGACGGACTTAAGCATCGCTACGGGTGAGAAGGTCTCATCGTAGTCAATCCCTTGAACTTGCCGAAAGCCTTTTGCGACAAGTCGAGCTTTGTAGACAGTAACATTACCATCAGCGTCAGTCTTCTTCTTAAAGATCCATTTATTCTCAATTGCTTGCCGATCATCGGGCAAGTCAACCAAAGTCCATACTTTGTTCTCATACATGGATCCCATCTCAGATTTCATGGCTTCAAGCCACTTTGCGGAATCTGGGCTCACCATCGCTTCTTCATAGTTCGTAGGTTCATCATGATCTAGTAGCATGACCTCCAGAACAGGATTACCGTACCACTCTGGTGCGGATCTTACTCTGGTTGATCTACGAGGTTCAGCAGTATCTTGATCTGAAGTTTCATGATCATTATCATTGGCTTCCTCACTAACTGGTGTAGGTGTCACTGAAACAGTTTTCTGTGATGAACTACTTTCCAGTAAGGGAGCGGGTACAGTTACCTCGTCAAGTTCTACTTTCCTCCCACTCACTTCTTTCGAGAGAAACTCCTTCTCTAGAAATGATCCATTCTTAGCAACGAATGTTTTGCCTTCGGATCTGTGATAGAAGGTGTACCCAACAGTTTCCTTTGGGTATCCTATGAAGACACATTTCTCCGATTTGGGTTGGAGCTTATCAGGTTGAAGCTTTTTCACATAAGCATCGCAGCCCCAAACTTTAAGAAACGACAACTTTGGTTTCTTGCCAAACCACAGTTCATAAGGCGTCGTCTCAACGGATTTTGATGGTGCCCTATTTAACGTGAATGCGGCCGTCTCTAAAGCATATCCCCAAAAAGATAGCGGTAAATCAGTAAGAGACATCATAGATCGCACCATATCTAGTAAAGTCCGATTACGACGTTCGGACACACCATTACGCTGTGGTGTTCCGGGTGGCGTGAGTTGCGAAACTATTCCACAGTTTTTCAAATGTACACCAAACTCGTAACTCAAATATTCTCCTCCACGATCAGATCGTAGAAACTTTATTTTCTTGTTACGATGATTTTCAACTTCACTCTGAAATTCTTTGAACTTTTCAAATGTTTCAGACTTATGTTTCATTAAGTAGATATACCCATATCTGCTTAAATCATCTGTGAAGGTGAGAAAATAACGATATCCACCACGAGCCTCAATATTCATCGGGCCACATACATCGGTATGTATGATTTCCAACAAATCTGTTGCTCTCTCCATAGAACCGGAGAACGGTGTTTTAGTCATCTTGCCCATGAGGCACGGTTCGCAAGCACCAAGTGATTCATAATCAAGTGGTTCCAAAAGTCCATCAGCATGGAGTTTCTTCATGCGCTTTATACCGATATGACCTAAACGACAGTGCCACAAATAAGTTGCACTTTCATTATCAACTCTGCATCTTTTGGCTTCAATATTATGAATATGTGTATTACTACTATCGAGATTCAATAAGAATAGACCACTCTTCAAGGGTGCATGACCATAAAAGATATTACTCATATAAATAGAACAACCATTATTCTCTGATTTAAATGAATAACCGTCTCGCATTAAACAAGATCCAGATATAATGTTCATGCTCAACGCTGGCACCAAATAACAATTACTTAGGTCTAATATTAATCCCGAAGGTAGATGTAGAGGTAGCGTGCCGACCGCGATCACATCGACTTTGGAACCGTTTCCCACGCGCATCGTCACCTCGTCCTTTGCCAGTGCCCGCTTATTCTGTAGTCCCTGTTTCGAGTTGCAAATATTAGCAACAGAACCAGTATCAAATACCCAGGTGCTACTGCGAGCTCTAGTAAGGTACACATCAATAACATGTATATCACATATACCTTTGTTCACCTTGCCATCCTTCTTATCCGCCAAATACTTGGGGCAGTTCTGCTTCCAGTGACCAGTCTGCTTGCAGTAGAAGCACTCAGTTTCAGGCTTAGGTCCAGACTTGGGTTTCTTCTCTTGAGCAGCAACTTGCTTGCCGTTCTTCTTGAAGTTCCCCTTTTTCTTCCCTTTGCCCTTTTTCTTGAAACTAGTGGTCTTGTTAACCATCAACACTTGATGCTCCTTCTTGATTTCTACCTCCGCAGCTTTCAGCATTGCGAAGAGCTCGGGAATAGTCTTGTTCATCCCTTGCATATTATAGTTCATCACGAAGCTCTTGTAGCTTGGTGGCAGTGATTGGAGAATTCTATCAATGACGCAATCATCCGGAAGATTAACTCCCAATTGAATCAAGTGATTATTATACCCAGACATTTTGAGTATATGCTCACTGACAGAACTGTTCTCCTCCATCTTGCAGCTATAGAACTTATTGGAGACTTCATATCTCTCAATTCGGGCATTTGCTTGAAATATTAACTTCAACTCCTGGAACATCTCATATGCTCCATGACGTTCAAAACGTTGTTGAAGTCCCGATTCTAAGCCGTAAAGCATGGCACACTGAACTATCGAGTAGTCATCAGCTTTGCTCTGCCAGACGTTCATAACATCTGGCGTTGCTCCAGCAGCAGGCCTGGCGCCCAGCGGTGCTTCCAGGACGTAATTTTTCTGTGCAGCAATGAGGATAATCCTCAAGTTACGGACCCAGTCCGTGTAATTGCTACCATCATCTTTCAACTTGGCTTTCTCAAGGAACGCATTAAAATTCAACGGAACAACAACACGAGCCATCTATCTACAATTAACATAAACAAGCAAGATACTATCAGGTACTAAGTTCATGATAAATTTAAGTTCAATTAATCATATTACTTAAGAACTCCCACTTAGATAGGCATCCCTCTAATCTTCTAAGTGATTACGTGATCCAAATCAACTAAACCATGACCGATCATCACGTGAGATGGAGTAGTTTTCAATGGTGAACATCGTTATGTTGATCATATCTACTATATGATTCACGCTCGACCTTTCGGTCTCCGTGTTCCGAGGCCATATCTGCATATGCTAGGCTCGTCAAGTTTAACCTGAGTATTCTGCGTGTGCAAAACTGGCTTGCACCCGTTGTAGATGGACATAAAGCTTATCACACCCGATCATCACGTGGTGTCTGGGCACGACGAACTTTGGCAACGGTGCATACTCAGGGAGAACACTTCTTGATAATTTAGTGAGAGATCATCTTATAATGCTACCGTCAATCAAAGCAAGATAAGATGCATAAAAAGATAAACATCACATGCAATCAATATAAGTGATATGATATGGTCATCATCATCTTGTGCTTGTGATCTCCATCTCCGAAGCACCGTCATGATCACCATCGTCACCGGCGCGACACCTTGATCTCCATCTAGCATCGTTGTCGTCTCGCCAATCTTATGCTTCCACGACTATCACTACCGTTTAGTAATAAAGTAAAGCATTACATCGCGATTGCATTGCATACAATAAAGCGACAACCATATGGCTCCTGCCAGTTGCCGATAACTCGGTTACAAAACATGATCATTTCATACAATAAAATTCAGCATCATGCTTTGACCATATCACATCACAACATGCCCTGCAAAAACAAGTTAGACGTCCTCTACTTTGTTGTTGCTTGTTTTACGTGGCTGCTACGGGCTTAAGTAAGAACCAATCTCACCTACGCATCAAAACAACAACGATAGTTTGTCAAATAGACTCCGTTTTAACCTTCGCAAGGACCGGGCGTAGCCATACTTGGTTCAACTAAAGTTGGAGAGACAGTCGCCCGCAAGCCATCTCTGTGCAAAGCACGTCGAGGGAACCGGTCTCGCGTAAGCGTACGCGTAAGGTTGGTCTGGGTCGTCTCGTCCAACAATACCGCCGAACCAAAATATGACATGCTGGTAGGTAGTATGACTTGTATCGTCCACAACTCACTTGTGTTCTACTCGTGCATATAACATCAACATCAATAACCTAGGCTCGGATGCCACTGTTGGGTTTCGTAGTAATTTCAAAAAAATTCCTACGCACACGCAAGATCATGTGATGCATAGCAACGAGGGGAGAGTATTGTCTACGTACCCAACGCTGACCGACTGCGGAAGCGATGACACGACGTAGAGGAAGTAGTCGTACGTCTTCTCGATCCAACCGATCAAGTACCGAAACTACGGCACCTCCGAGTTCGAGCACACGTTCAGCTCGATGACGATCCCCGGACTCCGATCCAGCAAAGTGTCGGGGAAGAGTTTCGTCAGCACGACGGCGTGGTGACGATCTTGATGAACTACAGCAGCAGGGCTTCGCCTAAACTCCGCTACAGTATTATCGAGGAATATGGTGGCAGGGGGCACCGCACACGGCTAAGGAATCGATCACGTGGATCAACTTGTGTCAACTTGTGTGTTTAGAGGTGCCCCTGCCTCCGTATATAAAGGAGCCAAGGGGGGAGGGGGCGCCGGCCAAGAGGGAGAGGCGCAGGAGGAGTCCTACTCCTACCGGGAGTAGGACTCCCCCCCCCCCCAATCCTATTCCAACTAGGATTCCCAAGGGGGAAAGAGGGAGAGGGGTGGCCGGCCACCTCTCCTAGTCCTAATAGGACTAGGGGAAGGGGGGAGGCGCGCAGCCCCCTTGGGCTGCCCCTTTCTCCTTTCCACTAAGGCCCATGATGGCCCATATGGCTCCCGGGGGGTTCCGGTAACCTCCCGGTAATCCGGTAAAATCCCGATTTCACCCGGAACACTTCCGATATCCAAATATAGGCTTCCAATATATCAATCTTTACGTCTCGACCATTTCGAGACTCCTCGTCATGTCCGTGATCATATCCGGGACTCCGAACAACCTTCGGTACATCAAAATGCATAAACTCATAATATAACTGTCATCGTAACCTTAAGCGTGCGGACCCTACGGGTTCGAGAACAATGTAGACATGACCGAGACACGTCTCTGGTCAATAACCAATAGCGGGACCTGGATGCCCATATTGGCTCCTACATATTCTACGAAGATCTTTATCGGTCAGACCGCATAACAACATACGTTGTTCCCTTTGTCATCGGTATGTTACTTGCCCGAGATTCGATCGTCGGTATTCAATACCTAGTTCAATCTCGTTACCGGCAAGTCTCTTTACTCGTTCCGTAATACATCATCTCACAACTAACATATTAGTTGTAATGCTTGCAAGGCTTATGTGATGTGTATTACCGAGAGGGCCCAGAGATACCTCTCCGACAATCGGAGTGACAAATCCTAATCTCGAAATACGCCAACCCAACATCGACCATTGGAGACACCTGTAGTACTCCTTTATAATCACCCAGTTACGTTGTGACGTTTGGTAGTACCCAAAGTGTTCCTCTGGTAAACGGGAGTTGCATAATCTCATAGTCATAGGAACATGTATAAGTCATGAAGAAAGCAATAGCAACATACTAAACGATCGGGTGCTAAGCTAATGGAATGGGTCATGTCAATCAGATCATTCTGCTAATGATGTGACCTTGTTAATCAAATAACAACTCATTGTTCATGGTTAGGAAACATAACCATCTTTGATTAACGAGCTAGTCAAGTAGAGGCATACTAGTGACACTTTGTTTGTCTATGTATTCACACATGTATTATGTTTCCGGTAAATACAATTCTAGCATGAATAATAAACATTTATCATGAGGCATACTAGTGACACTTTGTTTGTCTATGTATTCACACATGTATTATGTTTCCGGTAAATACAATTCTAGCATGAATAATAAACATTTATCATGATTATAAGAAAATAAATAATAACTTTATTATTGCCTCTAGGGCATATTTCCTTCAGACACCGCCACAACGGCAGAGCCCGAGGACACATGTCCACCACAAGGATGCCACCGCCGCAACGTCATTCCCGCTTGAACAGACTGATTCCCAAATCCACCAATGACCATATAGATGATCGCCTCGCCATAGAAGAATCCGGAACTTCTTTATTCAACATCACTGTCGCCGCTGCCGAAGCCAAGACGTCGAATGATCAAAAACCCTAAGCTACTAGGGCCCTATAACCTAAAGCTAAAACATTTTCCTCCATGAGCATGCTCATCCCCACACCAAAGGGAACTTCCCCTGATCTTGCCAATCTTGATGATCTATTTAGAGGGAGGAAAAGCAGTGAAAAAAGTGGTGAGGGCAGAAAGCGCGAATTGAAGAGCACCAAATGTTCCTCCCTAGAGATGAGCTTTCCTTTCCAGGGCTTTAACCTTCCAGAGATATTATCCAATAAAGGCTGGCAATCAATCTTCCTAGGGTTTCTGTAACCAAGGGGAAGCCCAAGATACTTGCACGGCAGATAGCCCATCTGACCTGCAAAGACTCAAATCCAAAGCATGACAGCTGATTGGGTAAGCCGCATATATATTTAGTTATTTACCAAGGTTCACCTTCAATCCTGAAGAACAAACAACTCCAAAAAACTGCATGAACAATATAATGTGCACAGGCGCCATAGTGGCGAGCTGGTATTTATTATAAGCACACAATTGTATGCGGGGTGTTGTTTCCTCTTTAGCTGGAGTCTTGGGACTAATTGAGCAACGATGCTTCCCTGTAACTGCAGTAATTTGTTATGCCTTTTGACTTTGAGTTGATCAGTAATATCCTCTTCTTTTTAAATGCAGCTATGCCCTGGCTATGGAGTTCCAAAAGCGAGTGATTGATTCATGGCGAAACCATGGTCCCAGTGCTGCGGACGAGCTCAGGGAAGCCATTCGTCTCTACGAGCAGATCAAGATAATTAAAGGCCCTAGCATTCCTGTCCCCTGGTGATCAAGCAATCGCCTTGCCTGAACCTCAGGAACAGGAAGTTGATTCTGATCCGGCCAAAGTTGCACAACAGTAATTAGGAACTTTGCATCGTGTACCACTTTCTTTCCTCTATTTTGATGCCACGATGCAGTAGAAGAAATCTTGAATGTAAATGTAGCACAGGAGGTAGTCTTCTGTACCATCTAGTAGAAGATTTTACAGTCTATCAACGTAACCCAGACTTTATTTAGCCATGATGAAGAAAGGAACTTTATTCAACTATTGGGTTAAGAGTTTTTCCATGCTATATCCAGTACTCCCTCTGTCCCATAATGTAAGACGCTTTTTGATACTAGTGTATTGTCGAAAAACGTCTTACATTATGGGACGGAGGGAGTATAAAATATGAAAATATCCGAGTCCAAGAAATCAACGTTTGGTGGAAAGTCATTTTGTCACAAACGAAATTAAGGTCGTGGCATCTGTAATTTCTTGAAAGGTCGTGTGTAGTAGGTAGGTTCCGACGAAGGAGATATCACCGTGCCGCCAGGGTCATGGCGCATGTCCTTCTTGCCGATCTCGACTGCAAATTAACAGCTCGACCTTTCATTTGTCCACGTCCGTAGCCGTGTACCTCATAAGCAACGTTAATTAACACGTGTAATTCACTTAGATCACACACATAGCACAGGGGAGTTCATCATATATGTGTCACCGGACTACCAAAATTTGCCATCTTCTATTTAACCAACGCAATTATTACTCGGTTTTCATTGTTTTTATTGGTTTTCTTCAACTTTTTTTTTTGCTTCTTTTTCAGTTTTTATTGGTTTCATTTATTTCCTTATCATCTTTCATCAATTATTTCTTTGTTCAACACATACCTACTTTTGTATATTTTTAGAGTACACGTGCAATATTTTATTTTGTTTTTTGCGAAAAGATCAAATCTATTATAAAAGTTCAGCGAAAGTATAAAGCATCTCAAACATAATAAAAAACCACATAGAGATTCCGAGAACAACGAAGGACCACTACAGCCGCCAGTACAAATTGTTGGCGTGCTGTTGTCGTCACTCCTCTACCAGAGCCAGCTTGACCTTGTTGATGACAGACGGGAAGTCTTTGTGCACGTGCTCCTAAGAACCAATGCCCCAGAGCCACAGTTGTCGCCATTGAACTCTTATATAGATCTGAAGTACTTGACACCAAATCTCATCACATGACGAGAAAGCATAACTTTATCACCCCAAGGAGATGGCATGAATCTATGCCGGAGCTCCGTCAACTACGTCCAAATGGATGAATTTGAGGAGGATCAGAGTCCGGAAGACAAACTTAAAGAAGCAACGTCGTCATCTGTCTGAGCGCCGCACCTGCGGGGACTAAAGCCTACTAACCGGAGAGAAGACACCGGGATTACCCTCCCCGTGCTCGCCGATGAATTCTAGAGGGAAGAGTTTGTCCTAGCCGCCTAAGCTTACGGAGGAAAATGAGAGGAGAGTTTTTAGCAAAGAAGCGATTTTTTTCATACACTGATACACGTTGAACATTTTTTTCTTAAATACATAGTTGAATACTTTTTTTACTATATGCTAAATATTTTTTCAAATGGAAACACTAAAAATTTGAAGTCGGATTTTTAGGCATGACAAATCTGATGTTTTTCATGGCATTTTATATTGGCGCTGTGATCGCAAATTTAGTTCCTAATGCGGAAATTTTCTGACAAAAAATAAAGTGAAGTGGATTTGCTATGCTCGCCAACTAAACTTGCCATCCTCTGAGAGCATCTGACGCTAGATTTGTAGTAAAGTCTTCTCAAATAAATCATGAACATGTTTTTAATGGGAATAGGGATTTTTTACACACGCAATGTACAGTTTTCATGTACATAAATAACATTTTAATACACGTTCATACATGCTATACAATTTTCATATACATAATTAGTTTTTTAATTAGTTTTTTCATTTCTACATTTTTAATATACATCAAGAACATTTTTATACATGTTTAATATTCTTAATACATGACTAGCATTTTTAAAACAATGATTAACATTTCTTTCAAATACATGTTTCATGTCCACTTTTTTCATAAACACCGTTGATTTTTCATATACATCTAAAACATTCATTTGATATATATTTAACATTTTATAAATATTTATTAACATTTTTATAGCGTCATTTTTGCAGTGTCACATACATTTTCTGAAAACTTGTGAACATTTTTCAAATATCACAAACAATTTTTTATGCTATGGACATTTTTTTGTATTGTGCTAACAATGTTTTATATTGCGTTATCACTCCAACGGGCTGACCCAAACGGATGGCGCATTTGTCCGTTTTTTGTCCGTTTGAGCCGGCCGCCCGCCCGGTGTACACCCATTTTTTCATTTGGGTCGGCAGCGCGCCCAACGCGCCGACCCATTTCATGTTCGCACTCAATTTTTTGTAAAAAAAGGTCCGTGGCCGATCATGCCATCGGCCATGTCTCATGCCAGCACAATGCCAGCGCCGGCATACAATGTCGACTTTAGAAAATATCACCACAGTCATGCTGGCGCACTCTCCAGTCGGCCGGCACACATGCCAGCACACAAAAAATGGGTTGGGACTTGAGTTCGACCACGCCATCGCGGCTCCCGTGGTCATGCCAGCACACCTGCCGTCATGCAAAAAAGATGGCGCTCGCCGCGATAGATCACTCGTCGTCGAAGTTGAGCATCTCGGCCTGCATCTTTGCTACCTCTTAAGCATGTGTTGGTTTTCCCTTGAAGAGGAAAAGGTGATGCATCAAAGTAGCGTAAGTATTTCCCTTAGTTTTTGAGAACCAAGGTATCAATCTAGTAAGAGGCTCCTCCCAAGTCCCACGCGCATACACAAACAAACAAGAACCTCGCAACCAACGCGATAAAGGGGTTGTCAATCCCTTCACGGTAACTTGCAAAAGTGAGATCTGATAGAGATAATAAGATAAGATAAATATTTTTGGTATTTTTATGATATAGATCAGAAAATAAAAGATGCAAATAAAAGTAGATGGAAAACTTATATGATAAAAGATAAACCCGGGGGCCATAGGTTTCACTAGTGGTTTCTCTCAAGATAGCATAATTATTACGGTGGGTGAACAAATTACTGTCGAGCAATTGATCGAAAAGTTTATAGTTATGAGAATATATAGGCATGATCATGTATATATGTATCACGTCCTCAACAAGTAGATCAAAATGATTCTGCATCTACTACCATTACTCCACACATCGACCGACTCCTGTCTGCATCTAGAGTATTAAGTTCATAAGAACAGAGTAACACATTAAGCAAGATGACATGATATAGAGGGATAAACTCAAGCAATATGATATAAACCCCATCTTTTTATCCTCGATGGCAACAATACAATACGTGCCTTGCTGCCCCTGCTGTCACTGGGAAAGAACACCGCAAGATTGAACCCAAAGATAAGCACTTCTCCCATTGCAAGAAAGATCAATCTAGTAGGCCAAACCAAACTAATAATTCGAAGAGACTTGCAAAGATAACCAATCATACATATAAAAAATTCAGAGGAGATTCAAATGTTTCTCATAGATAAACTTGATCATAAACCCACAATTCATCGGATCTCGACAAACACACCACAAAAAGAGTTACATCGAATGGATCTCCGAGAAGAGGAAGGAGAACTTTGTATTGAGAATCAAAGAGAGAGAAGAAGTCATCTAGCTAATAACTATGGACCCGAAGGTCCGTGGTAAACTACTCACAACTCATCGGAGAGGCCTTGGAGATGATGTAGAGGCCCTCCATGGTCGATTCCCCCTCCGGCGAAGCGTCGGCGAAGGCTCCAAGATGGGATCTCACGGATATAGAAGGTTGCGGCGGTGGAATTAGGCTTTCGTGGTGCTCCTGGATGGTTTCGGGGTACGTAGATATATATAGGAGGAAGAAGTAGGTCGGTGGATGCTCGAGGGACCCACGAGGGTGCGGGCGCGCCCACCCCCTTAAGGCACACCGGGCACCCTCGTGGCCGCCTCGTTCGTTGCTTGACTTCCACTCCAAGTCTCCTGGTTTCATTTGTTCCAAAAAGATCGCTCCCAAAGTTTTCATCCCGTTTGAACTCCGTTTAATATTCCTTTTCTTTGAAACACTGAAATAGGCCAAAAAACAGCAATTCGGGCTGGGCCTCCGGTTAGTAGGTTAGTCCCAAAAATGATATAAAAGTGTAAAGTAAAGCTCATAAACATCCAAAACAGGTAATATAATAGCATGGAACAATCAAAAATTATAAATACGTTAGAGACGTATCAAGCATCCCCAAGCTTAATTCCTGCTCGTCCTCGAGTAGGTAAATGATAAAAACATAATTTTTGATGTGGAATACTACCTAGCATATTTCTCAATGTAATTTTTCTTTGTTGTGGCATGAATGTTCAGATCCAAATGATTCAAAATAAAAGTTCATATTGATATGATAAACAATAATACTTCAAGTATACTAACAAAGTAATCATGTCTTCTCAAAATATCATGGCTGAAGAAAGCTATCCCTACAAAATCATATAGTTTGGCTATGTTCTATCTTCATAACACAAAGTATTTAATCATGCACAACCCCGATGACAAGCCAAGCAATTGTTTCATACTTTAGTATTCTCAAACTTTTCAACTTTCACGCAATACATGAGCGTGAGCCATGGACATAGCACTATATGTGGAATAGAATGATGGTTGTGGAGAAGACAAAAAAGATAAGAAGATAGTCTCACATCAACTAGGTGTATCAACGGGCTATGGTGATGCCCATTAATAGATATCAATGTGATTGAGTAGGGATTGCCATGCAACGGATGCACTAGAGCTATAAATGTATGAAAGATCAACAAAAGAAACTAAGGGGGTGTGCATCCAACTTTCTTGCTCACTAAGACCTAGGGCGTTTTGAGGAAGCCCATCATTGGAATATACAAGCCAAGTTCTATAATGAAAAATTCCCACTAGTATATGAAAGTGACAACATAGGAGACTCTCTATTATGAAGATCATGGTGCTACTTTGAAGCACAAGTGTGGTAAAAGGATAGTAGCATTGTCCCTTCTTTCTTTTCTCTCATTTTTTTTATTTTATTTGGCCTTTTCTTTGTAAAGTCCGAAGTCTCATCCCGACTTGTGGATGACTCATAGTCTCCATCATCATTTCCTCACTTGGGACAATGCTCTAATAATGAAAATCATCACACTTTTATTTACTTATAACTCAAGATTACAACTCGATACTTAGAACAAGATATGACTCTATATGAATGCCTCCGGCGGTGTACCGGGATATGCAATGAACCAAGAGTGACATGTATGGAAATCATGAGGGTGGCCTTGCCACAAATACGATGTCAACTACATGATCATGCAAGAGCAATATGACAATGATGATGCGTGTCATAATAAACGAAACAGTGGAAAGTTGCATGGCAATATATCTCGGAATGGCTATGGAAATGCCATAATAGGTAGGTATGGTGGCTGTTTTGAGGAAGGTATATGGTGGGTGTATGGTACCGGCGAAAGTTGCGCGACACAAGAGAGACTAGCAATGGTGAAAGGGAGAGAGTGTGTATAATCCATTGACTCAACATTAGTCATAAAGAACTCATATACTTATTGCAAAAAATCTACAAGTCATCAACAACCAAGCACTGCGTGCATGATCCTAGGGGGATAGATTGGTAGGAAAAGACCATCGCTCGTCCCCGACCGCCACTCATAAGGAAGACAATCAATAAATAAATCATGCTCCAACTTCATCACAAAGCGGTTCACATACGTGTATGCTACGGGAATCACAAACTTCAACACAAGTATTCCTTAAATTCATAATTACCCCACTAGCATGACTCTAATATCACCATCCTCATATCTCAAAACAATTATCAAGTATCAAATTGATCATAGCATCCAATTCACTTTCTATGATAATTTTTATTATACCCAACTTGGATGCTCATCATTCTAGGACCAATTTTATAACCATAGCAAATACCATTCTAAAAGACTCTCAAAATAATATAAGTGAAGCATGAGAGATCAATGATTTATATATGTATAAAATCACCACCATGCTCTAAAAAGATATAAGTGAAGAACTAGAGCAAAACTGCATAGCCCAAAAGATATAAGTGAAGCACATAGAGTATTCTAATAAATTCTAAATCATGTGGGTTTCTCCCAAAAGGTGTGTACAGCAAGGATAATTGTGGTAATCTAAAAAGCAAAGACTCATATCATACAAGACGCTCCAAGCAAAACACATATCATGTGACGAATAAAAATATAGCTCCTAGTAAAGTTACCGATAGACGAAGACGAAAGAGGAGATGCCTTCCGGGGCATCCCCAATCTTAGGCTTTTGGTTATCCTTGAATATCTTGGGGTGCCATGGGCATCCCCAAGCTTAGGTTCTTGCCACTCCTTATTCCATAGTCCATCAAATCTTTACCCAAAACTTGAAAACTTCACAACACAAAACTCAACAGGAAATCTCATAAGCTTTGTTAGTGCAAGAAAGAAAAACCACCACTTAAGGTATTGTAATGAACTCATTCTTTATTTATATTGGTGTTAAACCTACTGTATTCCAACTTCTCTATGGTTCATACCCCCCGATACTAGCCATAGATTCATCAAAATAAGCAAACAACACACTAAAAACAGAATCTGTCAAAAACAGAACAGTCTGTAGCAATCTGTAACTTTCGAATACTTCTGGAACTCCAAAATTCCTACCAAAATAGGAAGTCCTAGGAAATTTCTCTATTGAACTACGGCAAAAAGAATCAACGCAAAATCACGTTTCTGTGATTTATTGATTTTTTTCTCGTGAGTGCAAAGTTTCTGTTTTTCAGCAGAATCAATTTAACTTTCACCCAAGATTATCCTATAGGTTCTACTTGGCACAAACACTAACTAAAACATAAAACCACATCTTACCAGAGGCTAGATGAAATATTTATTACTAAACATAAGCAAAAAGCAAGGAACAAAAATAAAATTGAATTGCCTCCCAACTAAGTTTTTTCTCACATTCTAATTATAACATTTTAGTGTCTAGCAAAGTTTGAAGTTCATATGCTGTTTAGTTTTCAAGAAAAAAAAAGAGAAAATCTGATATACAAAGTTAGTTGTCTAGTACGGATCTCAAAGCAATGTTGGAAGGTAAGGACAAGGGGTTTCCAGAAACCTGAGCTTTAAAAATCCATGTGGGGTGGCTCTGAGATGGTCATCTACATCGCCTCCGGGAGCATGCTGATCGCCGCCAGTGTCCTTCCCTCCGTTGGCGATGCTGGTGGTGGCGGCCATGGAGATGGGCATCATCGCCACGGCCGCCGATGGCGGTTCATCTGCGGGCGTGCCAATAAAAGTCATCATAGCCATCATGTGTGCGCTTGCATTCGAGTACATCCTTCTAGGTAGGACGGTGGCGTGAACGAGATTCCGGCTGGTCCCGGCTGTAATGTGTGGTTTGGTGTCAGACGAGATTCCGGCTGATGTTAAACCTTAATAAAAATAAATAAAGACTACTCGAGGGAGGGAGAGAAATGAGCCACTTGGTTTAGCTGATGTTTTTTTGTTTGAGCCATAGAAAATGGCGTATAACTTCAACAGTTTCCCATGAACGTCTTGTACATGAATATCAAGATTGGCATGCAGGTATCTGGCGTTTACGTTCTGGTGAACGAGATGCACAAGTGGCTTGCTCGTTTGCTTTAGTTAATTAGTACCTTTCAACTGATCTTGCTTGCTTGTATTATGTATGTGTTGATATTTTCACTGTTTTCTTTTGATTGTGTTCCATGTAGTCAGATTTCTGCATATGTCCCATTTTGTGTGTTTGTTCTTGGTGAATGCCTATCTGGTTCTGACTTAAAATTTTCAATTTTTTTTGCTTTGTTGAGATTCACGTGAGTCTTTATGTCGCTCATTCCTTGCAAATTGCCATCGAAATGAGCAGGGATTCGCCGCATGATTCGATAACCGTATTTATTTTAAGATTTACAAATTTTCCTGGTGAGGCACATTCATGGTGTGTGTGCTCCCTCGGTCCCTCCCTCACTCCGTGTGCAGCCCTTTCACCTCGTTCGAGCACTAGTTAGCTGGATCTTAGAGGACATTCTTGACTGGAGGCGGGCGGGTGCGGGTGTAGGTGGTCTAGATAGGTTTGTGAGACATTAATCTATGTGTATTGGTTGGAGTGGGAGTTCCGTCGGTTGATGTTCGCATCGACTAGCGGATTCTTGTAATTATTTTACTTTCTTTTATAAAAATATG
>NC_041391.1:703652201-703653569 GCF_002162155.2 Triticum dicoccoides | reverse complement strand
TCCGGGAGCATGCTGATCGCCGCCAGTGTCCTTCCCTCCGTTAGCGATGCTGGTGGTGGCGGCCATGGAGATGGGCGTCATCGCCACGGCCGCCGAAGGCGATTCATCTGCGGGCGTTCCAATAAAAGTCATCATAGCCATCATGTGTCCGCTTGCATTCGAGTACATCCTTCTAGGTAGGACGGTGGCGTGAACGAGATTCCGGCTGGTTCCGGCTGTAATGTGTGGTTTGGTGTCGGACGAGATTCCGGCTGATGTTAAACCTTAATAAAAATAAATAAAGACTACTCGAGGGAGGGAGAGAAATGAGCCACTTGGTTTAGCTGATGTTTTTTTGTTTGAGCCATAGAAAATGGCGTATAACTTCAACAGTTTCCCATGAACGTCTTGTACATGAATATCAAGATTGGCATGCAGGTATCTGGCGTTTACGTTCTGGTGAACGAGATGCACAAGTGGCTTGTTCGTTTGCTTTAGTTAATTAGTACCTTTCAACTGATCTTGCTTGCTTGTATTATGTATGTGTTGATATTTTCACTGTTTTCTTTTGATTGTGTTCCATGTAGTACTATCAAGTTGGGAGTCAGATTTCTGCATATGTCCCATTTTGTGTGTTTGTTCTTGGTGAATGTCTATCTGGTTCTGACTTAAAATTTTCAATTTTTTTTGCTTTGTTGAGATTCATGCGAGTCTTTATGTCGCTCATTCCTTGCAAATTGCCATCGAAATGAGCAGGGATTCGCCGCATGATTCGATAACCGTATTTATTTTAAGATTTACAAATTTTCCTGGTGAGGCACATTCATGGTGTGTGTGCTCCCTCGGTCCCTCCCTCACTCCGTGTGCAGCCGTTTCACCTCGTTCGAGCACTAGTTAGCTGGATCCTAGAGGACATTCTTGACTGGAGGCGAGCGGGTGCGGGTGTAGGTGGTCTAGATAGGTTTGTGAGACATTAATCTATGTGTATTGGTTGGAGTGGGAGTTCCGTCGGTTGATGTTCGCATCGACTAGCGGATTCTTGTAATTATTTTACTTTCTTTTATAAAAATATGGTACGCCATTGGCGTACTCTCGAAAAAAAACCTCGTTCGAGCACCAGGTGAGACGACACCTTGTGGTTATCTGCGAGCGCATTTTTTTGCGTGGGTGTGGGGCTTTTCAGATCTCTGCATTTTTAGACTGCTCTGACATGCGGTGTCCTTCTCCGCTTCCTTCTTCTTTCCTTGATGTTGCAGCTTGACCCGCGATGGAAGCAGGGGGCGATGGACCACTTCAGCAGAAGCAATGTATCCTGCTGCAGCGCCGCCTCCGCCATCTCTCTGCCGCCGCCCGCGGCCTCACAACGATAGCCTGCCTGATTAGCATAGC
>NC_041391.1:703648910-703651808 GCF_002162155.2 Triticum dicoccoides | reverse complement strand
GCGGTCTACGCTTCTTCTGGGAGATGGTCATCTACATCGCCTTCGGGAGCATGCTGATCGCCGCCAATGTCCTTCCCTCCGTTGGTGGCCCGGCCACGGTGCTGGTGGTGGCGGCCATGGAGATGGGCGTCATCGCCACGGCCACCGAAGGCGATTCATCTGCGGGCGTGGCAGTAAAATTCATCATAGCCATCATGGGTGCGCTTGCATTCGAGTACATCCTTCTCGATAGGACGGCGGCATGAACGAGATTCCGGCTGATTCCAGCTGTAATGTGTGGTTTGATGTCGGATGAGATTCCGGCTGATGTTAAACCTTAATAAAAATAAATAAAGACTAGTCGAGGGAGGGAGAGAAATGAGCCACTTGGTTTAGCTAATGTTTTTTGTTTGAGCCATAGAAAATGGCGATATATAACTTCAACAGTTTCCCATGAACGTCTTGTACATGAATATCAAGATTGGCATGCAGGTATCCGGCGTTTACGTTCTGGTGAACGAGATGCACAAGTGGCTTGTTCGTTTGCTTTAGTTAATTAGTACCTTTCAACTGATCTTGCTTGCTTGTATTATGTATGTATGTGTTGATATTTTCACTGTTTTCTCTTGATTGTGTTCCATGTAGTGCTCCCTCCGTCCGGAAATACTTGTCGGAGAAATGAATGAAAATGAGTGTATCTAGGACTAAATTGCGTCTAGATACATCCATTCATCCGACAAATATTTTCGGACGGAGGGAGTATCAAGTTGGGAGTCAGATTTCTGCATATATATGTCCCATGTTGTGTGTTTGTTCTTGATGAATGTCTATCTGGTTCTGATTGAAAATTTTCAATTTTTTTGCTTTGATGAGATTAACGCGAGTCTTTATGTCGCTCATTCCTTGCAAAAGAAGAAAAACAGTTCAGCTCTTGCCATCGAAATGCGCAGCGATTCGCCGCATGCATCGATAAACGTATTTATTTTAAGATTTACAAATTTTCTCACAAGAGCAAAACACATTTTATTAATTGGTGTAGCAAAACACAACCGTTTGACATCATATGACTGACCGGCTCTTTAGCTCTTCAAGGTTACTCGACGTGACCATGGATTCAAATGACCACAATTTCAGGTTGAGTGTCATGTAGCCAATTTTGCAATCGTACTCTCTTTTTTCTGATAGAAATGGTGCTTTGCATACTGTCAATTACTAGCCCCCAGTGGTGCACCTGAAAATAGCCTTGGATCTTAAACTGGTTGGACAAAGCACATGCTGCTGAAATTACGAGTTATGGAGCTGCCTATGTTGATATAGAAAGAAAACTGATTGCTGTTCTGGTATACTAGCTGTAGTTTATATATGGGATGACATACCAGAGCAAGTGATAGCTGCATACATAAAAATGGAATAGTTCATGCCATAAAAATTCTTCTATTTACTGTGGGTGAATTATCTATTCAGATGTTGCACAAAGAAATGACGTCTGAAAACCAGGCATATGTTACACAAACCCTTGTGACAAATCATCTAAACCGCGCGCTCTCTGAAAAAATGAGCCTCCAGCCGGCACAAGATTATCTTCCATGACAAATCATCGTCGAAAGCACCGTGTTCCAATCAACTTAAAGAATAGCTTCCATTACACAATTGGAAATTGGTTTGATCATTTTTGTCAATCATTCGTGTCCATGTCAGTAAAAATAGTTTCCTACAGAACTAAAGTATATTTAAACCTAGCAAAAAACTGTAGCACTTAAATTTGCTTCAGACGAAATGGAAATTTGCCTAAAAAAAAGGAGATAATCTGCTTCCACCTGTGCACACTAGAAAAATTAGCCTCCTTGTGGCACAAGATTGCTCGACCTCTTGTGATGGTAAACGGTGAAAGCACCACTAGCACTGCTAGGAATGACCCGGTGTTCCAATCAACTCGAATACTAGCTTCCATGACAACTGGAAATTTGTTTGATTATTTGATCATTTGTATCTGGTGGGGAGAATTCTGCGTCTAATTTCTGCTTATGTCACATTTCTGTGTTTGTTCTTGATGAAATTGTATGTGGGCTGTTCTACTAATGAATGAATGTTGAATTGTTTTGTTTTCATTGAGATTAACATAATGCAAGGACGAGTTTGCTGATTAACATAATGTCTCTTATTCCGCGGATAAGAAGGCTGCTAGTTTTGTTCTTGCGATCCAGTACGGAAAGGTAAAATCAAAGCCAAATCAAAACTAGCAGGGATTTGCCATATGCATCAATACCCTAATTTACTTTGACTTTTAAGAGACACAATCATTCTTAAAAGTGGTGCACCGAAGTGAAACACATTTTATTGATTGGTGTAGCAATCCCAAGTGCTTGACATCGTACCATCCCATGATGGACCGGCTCTTCAAATCTTTATTACTTATTTGAAGATGCACAAGCTCTTCAAATCTTTGTTAGTTGGCGTGTCCATGGCCACCCCACCTCTTTTCGCACTCATTGTTACAAGCCAGAACTTCAGCTGGATCTACAAAACAACAATGCAGGCACAAGTCATCAGAACAACAGAGCAGATGATCCTTCTTTCCTTTGCGTCAACAGAACAATGGAACGAGCACATGTTCCGTCAGTGTCCATCCATCAGAACTCATCCTCAAAAGGAGCAAACGCAGTGTCTTCTTACCGACAGGGGTCGTTGACAGGCCGCAGACGGGGTCCATGCTGCAGGCGATCATGCAGGTGCCAAGCTTGTCGTCGCCGTTGGCACCGCCGCAGCCGCCGGCGCACTCGACCTTGCAGACCCGCGGCCAGGTGATGTCCTTGCACCCGGCGTAGCACTGCCGGTAGCACTCGCAGACGTCGTCGGAGAGCTGCTGCTGGGATGGCTTTGCCAACATGAGGAGGAGGAGCATGCACATGGCGGCAACGG
>NC_041391.1:703636523-703648665 GCF_002162155.2 Triticum dicoccoides | reverse complement strand
GCAGTCTTACAGAGTGTGGACTCCTCTTATATACCAATATTTCAGTATTTTATCCAGCAGCAAATCAAATGGACAAACTTTTTACTTGGAGTGTCCTGAACGGTATTCATTTTCTCAGCGAAGTGGGGAATAACATTGGATCATAAACGGGTTAGACAAGTGCATGCCTCTCATCTTTCTTTTCCCCAGACAAAACCTTTTCTGAAGATGCCTGTGCTGATGTAGAAACAAAACAGAATGCAGTTTCCATACAATGTTGTTTATATGGATGACACGCATACCAATGAATGTTTGTGTATATATGTTTTTTCTTTTTTGAAAACTTCCTATCTATTCATTGTCAAGGTAGTACAAAGAACATCCAGGTCCATAGACCACCTAACGATGACTACAAAACACTGAAGCGAGCCAAAGGTATGCCGCCATCATTGCCCCTCCCTTATCGGAGCCAGGGAAACATTGTTGTAGTAGACAGTTGAAAAGTCGTCGTGCTAAATACCCCATAGGACCAACGCACCAAAACAACAACCGCTGCCGATGAAGAGAAGCGTAGATCGAAAGGATCCAACTTGCAGACACATGCATAAACAAACGAAGACCGGACTCAAGCGGATCCCATGAGATCCAATGGAGACACAACTCCACATGCCTTCGAATGACGCTAGAAGCATCATCGGGACAAGAGCTACGTGAGGAGAATCTTATTCCATCTCCAAGAAGCTGTCGCCGCCTCGTCTTTTTGAACATGGCCAAACCCTCAGAAAACTCAAAAACACTTAAAACGGAGCTCTCCCGCTGGCAAGAGCTAGGATCCACCACGCCTCCATGGTCCAATGCGACAACGCCGGCAAGAGGCAGGAAAACCCTAGTGGAGTGCCTTGGTCGGAGGAGGCAGGAATTCAATTTCCCTTGTTGCCATTTCGCGCTGACAACGGCAGTAGTTGAATCGTCGGTCAGGGAAAAGACTTGCTCAAAAAATAACATAGAATAAAGAGCATTGTGTACATATGCTTAATCACTTGTTGTATAGTAGTAGTAAGGGCACATGAAGAGGATTTAGACCATTTGGGTGCTCCACCCCCGATATGAGTATTAACTTCAAAATAGAAACCAGAAAAAATAAAAAATAAACTACAATTTGGGGATGTCAAATCCGGGTGCCCAATCTACTCCTGTGTGATGTTTCACGAAAAAAATATCAGGAAATGTATTCACAGTAAAAATACAAAAGAAATCCTATGTGTAGAAAAAACTGTTTGTTAGGTGGATTGCAGGTCAGACTGTATTTTCTTCGCCACAGATAGCTTTCTGGTATTTGTTTTCACAAAACTTCACAAGAGAGTGGATTGCGCACCCAAGTTTGATATCCCCAAAATCCTGTTTATTTTCTTAAGGGTAAATTGCTACTTTGGGTGCCTGCGTACGTGAAATATCTGCCTGGAAAGACATCTCCTATGAATGGAGTTCGCAACTTTTTTTTTAACTTTTAACAAAATTTGTATATACTAAGTAGAAATGCTACTTTTCTTCTTTGTCTTTCAGATACGATTAATGCTTCGGCGAGTTGGCTAATGTTCGATTTTGAATTCTTTGATGACTCCATTTAAAAAAGCACTGAGTTGGACGTACAGATGATGATATCGCGGTCCATAAAAAATGTACATACAGTGCGGGGACATGATGTGTCGCTTCTCTCAACATGCTCATGGATGCGGTGAATGAATATCGCACGGTAGGATTTTCTCTTTTAGTTGGTTTGGTACGTATGTGAAACTGCTTGTAGGTTGTAAATGTTTTTTTCTTATTCAAACCTACAAATCTACTGTATTATTTAGGAAAAAAAACTATTCCCTGCTAATAGCGAGGAATATGGAGTCACTACTACGCCACTGGTAACGTGTAAGCCGAGCACTAGATCCGTGAATCTCGGCTTACAATATTGCATTACCTTTTCTCAAAATGTTGATATGTGTAAGTCGAACGCCTTGTGTTCTTTTTTTCCTCATCCACTCCTTGTTGCACAAAATATGTTTCCTTTTCCTTTTCATTTGTGTTCCTTTATTACATTTTATTCTTGCTCATCTCTTTCTCACACCCATTCACTCCCGTCAATTTTTCGTTATCCTTTCGATCGATCCCCTCAATTTTCAGCTCTCTCTCTCTCTCTCTCTCTCTCTCTCTCTCTCTCTCTCTACTTTGCCACTTTAAAGTTGTGGTATTGTCTTTACATACTATGCACACTACCCTAGTGCACCCATATATTAGGACGCCATGCAAAAGGAGAAGTGTTTCCAATCCTTACTCGTGTGATTTGATGCATGCCCTGTCCGGAGGGCCCCATGTTGTCTAGCTCCAACTTTTCTTCGGAAGGGGCCACCCCATCTGAGTTTTACTCCTTATTTGTATGTGAGTAGGTCATAGGATCATGACAAACCCAAAGATAGGCCAACTCTTAGTAGGAGACTAGGAGTTGTGCCGGCGAAACCAGCTTAACTCCTTGTTTAGGTTTGAGTAGGTCACAGGATCATGGAAAACCCAAAGAGAGGTCAACTCCTAGTAGGAGTTGGGTCGGCGTTCCTGGAAGGGGGCACACTGAAGCCGGAAATCTCCGCAGGATGTTCCAGTTTGTGAATGAGGTGCCCCATCAAAGTTCGGCATTGAACCTTTCCTCATCACACCACCTTGTGCGCCCATGTTAGGATTAAATGCAACAGGGAATGGTTACGATGTCTCTCGCGTGATCTTGCGCGCTCCCTTCTCTTGTGATCCCGCGTCATCTAGCCCTACCTTTTCTTCAGAAGAGTCCACCACATGTGAGTTTTACTCATTGTTTGTGGTTGAGCAAGTCATAAATCATGACAAAACCAAAGAGAGGCTAACTACTAGCAGGAGTTCGATTGGTGGCACTGGAAGGGGGAGGTTCGCACAGAAACCCTGCATGTGGGATATTTCAGTCTTTGAAGGACATGCCCCTTCAAAGTTGTGTATTTTACCTTTTTTTCATCACAGCACCAATGTGCACCCATCTTAGGACCACATGCAAAAGTAGAGTCTGATTCTGGCACTTCCTTGCACGATTTCGCTAACCCCCCCTCTCCGGCGGGCACTGTGTCATCTGACCATAGACTTTCTTCGGGAGGGGCCATAGACGGTGAGCTTGAAGCGTGACACGATAGAGCGGCTCAAAAAGGCACGAGAGCAGCGGAGTGTGAATGCAAGCAGTTTGAGCTTATGCTTGCGATTGGGTGACCAAGAGACACAATAAAAACATCACGCGACACTAGACATGACTGCATAGGAGGGCACCATGGAGAGGATTTTTTTTGGAGGTTACCAGTAGTATCATGTTAACATGATTGTCAACAAATAAGAGATAACCGAAATGAGACCTCCTTAATTGGCAGTGGAAAGGCATAGCAAATGAGGCATTGAGGAGCGGCTACAAAAATGTATTTATCGCAATGTATCAGTAAACTAAGTGCGACGTGCATGTTGTGAATTACAATAAGGTTAGGTCAATATCTATCTACCTAAGAATATTGTTCAATGGCAACGCATGGGTAAACTAGTATTATAAGTACAACAGTAGTGCGATGTTTTTACTCTGGGATCATAAAGAAAATAGTTTACAATGAAATTTAATTGTGAACAGAGTGTAGCTCTGATGGTTAAGTTCCTTGTGGTACAACTACCCCAAGAGGGTTCAAGTCCAAAACTTGACATTCATGCTCATAGTTTTTTAACACGCTATAGACGCAAACGCTCATATACGTGCATACACTCACTCTACGAACCGACATATCATCTTAAGATTGGAGAAGTCACCATAAGCGCCTCGTAGTTGATGGGAATGTCCCCTCCCACTGAACGCGCATCGTCAGAAATCCTAAAATCAATCTAGTAAAATGCGAGCACCACGACTTGAACCCTGGTAGACCAGAGATACCATTGTTCTTCTAACCATCCAACCACACATTGGTTTGCAATTCTCGCATTTTAAGATGTTATGCAGGCTCAATATCTTAGAGATGCTAATAGGAATGCGTAATGGTAAATATGTGGGGTTGTTTATAGATGATTTATGAGCTGATTAGAAATGATTGACTGAGACTTAATTAAGAGGGATGGGTCCACCGGTGATATGAGGGTGGGGCTGGCTAGAAGATGGCACGCTCTTCGCCCCATACAATATGCTGCTGTCTATGTTTAGCCTTTTTTAGATAGCCAATGTTTTTTTCATGGTAACACGTGTCTTACTTACATCATAAAAATTGAAATACAAGTCAACATGAAGAAACTGAGAAGACAACAAAATGACTCTGAGCTTTACACCAGCGGCCCTCACCTGTCTTACGCACCACCACAATAGTTGCCGAAGAAATAAAAATGATGGATCACCTCCTTACCCGAGCTCGACGCGGTTCGATTGCTGATATGCAGCTTTGCGGACCTCCAAGACGGCTCACCAAAAATGAAGTCATTGTCGTTTAATGATTCAGAACGGGGCAGCACCGTGACATGCCATCGAACTTCATATCTGGCACCCCGCCACAACCAAGACGGCGAAGGAGAAAACCATACCTTCCATCCATCAACCATGAATCCAACACACGTACCGTCTTTTAGATGTCGTCGATGCAGACCACAATCTGCATCCGCTCCTGCACTACCTCCAAAGCTCAGCGCCATCATTGTAGCAGACACCGCCGCAATGGCAGAGCCCGAGGACACATGTCCACCACAAGGATGCCACCGCCGCAACGGCATCCTCGCTTGAACAGACTGATTCCCAAATCCACCAACGACCATAGAGACGATCGCCTCGCCATAGAAGAATCCGGAACTTCTTTATTCAACATCACTGTCGCCGCTGCCGTAGCCAAGATGTCGAATGATCAAAAACCCTAAGCTACAAGGGCCCTATAACCTAAAGCTAAAACATTTTCCTCCATGAGCATACTCATCCCCACACCAAAGGGAACTTCCCCTGATCTTGCCAATCTTGATGATCTATTTAGAGGGAGGAAAAGCAGTGAAAAAAGTGGTGAGGGCAGAAAGCGCGAATTGAAGAGCACCAAATGTTCCTCCCTAGAGATGAGCTTTCCTTTCCAGGGCTTTAACCTGCCTTCCAGAGATATTATTATCCAATAAAGAAGGCTGGCAATCAATCTTCCTAGGGTTTCTGTAACCAAGGGGAAGCCCAAGATACTTGCACGGCAGATAGCCCATCTGACCTGCAAAGACTCAAATCCAAACCATGACAGCTAATTGGGTAAGCCGCATATATATTTACCAAGGTTCACCTTCAAGCCTGAAGCACAAACAACTCCAAAAAACTGCATGAACAATGTGCACAGGCACCATAGTGGCGAGCTGGTATTATAAGCACACAATTGTATGCGGGGTGTTGTTTCCTCTTTAGCTGGAGTCTTGGGACTAATTGAGCAAGGATGCTTCCCTGTAACTGCAGTAATTTGTTATGTCTTTTGACTTTGAGTTGATCAGTAATATCCTCTTCTTTTTAAATGCAGCTATGCCCTGGCTATGGAGTGTTAAACTCTGTAGGATCGTCTAGGCTAGATCCTTAAGGGTAGATGGGATGAGGAGTACAAGATACCTTCACTTCCTTCATATCGAGTAACTCCCGGTGCCGGCCATGGTGATGATAGCCGGTGATGACAGAGAGTGGTGAGTGCATGAGTGGCGGCGGTGGAGTGGCTGGTGGCGCTTCCCGTCACTTCAGTGCCTCCCTCTGGATCGGATTAGGGTTAGAAGTGGGGAACAGTGGCGGCGACGAACCTCGTACTCTGTGCCCCTGGTCCCCACCTCCTCTTTATAGCACTGCGCGACAGGGGCCCACCAGCCTTGCTTGGGCTGGACGCCCCCGATCAGGGCGTGGGTCAAGGGCCCAAGGAGCCGTTGGGCCCATTGGTGGAGAGATCAATCTAACATTCTCCCCCTTGATCTCATCATATACTTTTAACTTTATACTTTGAAATAACTCTTTTCAAAGTACTCGTTCCATCATAGATTTGCATGTAGAGCATGTCTCATCATCACGGTCTATCCCGATAGAATCAACACCTACAACACACACCTCTGTTTTGAAACAGTTTCTTTAACCTTGGGCCCTTTGTCCGGAAATCTTAGACTATACCATAAAACCCATGTCGACTGTGTGTTCTCCTAACACACTGGGCGGTAGCCTTTAATAAGCAGATCTGCAAAACACTTGTCTGTTGCTTTTATGCTTCAAGCATTTCTACATAATTCCGGACTTTCTCCTTTACAACGCATAACTCTGTGTCAGTGTGTTTGCCATCAACACTTGAATCGTTGTCATAGGAGCGAAAAACTTAAAATGGTTATCGCTGTTGTCAACCACTATCAATTCCTGGTACATGTTTCTTTAACCTTTTTTTTGCCTGTCCCTCAGCCTCATATCATGTTGTACATTATCTTTACATCATATTAATGATAATAGATTCATTCCTTAGAGTTTTTCCACACAAAAACTCCAAGTGTGAAAGTCAGCGACAATTGTGGATTTCGCTGTATATTTCACGAGTCCTGTCTTTGTACTCACAATCTTTTGAGAGCACTTATTTCTTTCAGCATGAGGCCGATATCCTCGACTCCATTCCGGTGATCTACATCTGGACTGGACATTACCAAAACAACCCGGTTACGTGAACTGTGTCACGGTAATGTTATACTTTTGCATTCATTAAGCTTCCAACAGCTGAAGCATATGGTACCATATTCATTTGGTCCATTTCGTATTGACTTTTGGAACACTAAAGTTCCCAAAATCATTGCCCTTTACTATAAGAACAGGTGTAGGTTTTCTCGCATGCATACTTTAGAAACTTCCCTTAGCATGCCCATGCGACACTCCTAATACCCCTTTTATTCTTTTCTCGGTGAATCTCGATCCTTATAATGAGAGACATTCTACCAAGAACATTCTTTTGAACTTTGAGGACAAGAACTTCTTTTCCTCCTACAATCGAATTAACATCACTATTAACAAGTAGAATGTTATCCGCATGTACAAGATATAGGAAATGAAATTCCCATTCTATAACTTTATACAAACACAATTGTACTCTTATTTTCTTTAACCCAAAACAACATTTGATTGCTTTAGTCCATAAAAGACTTCTTCAGGCAGTATCCCCTATGTTCTTTACTTTCATCTCATGTATCTCAGATCATAATATCTTTCATCTGATGTAACTCAGATCATGATGTGCTACCAACACTCATTGTAATCTATTCAGTGTAAAATGCGCAAAAACCTTTCGATCTTAGTCGTGTTTTACACCTTTACATATTTCCTTTGGAGTCACATTGACCTTGTAGACACTTTATAGCCTACTGTTTTGGCTCCATTGGAAATTACTCATGAGTCCCGAACATCGTCAGAATTCATCAATTTCATTTCATCTCACATAGTCTCTTATCATTTAGATAAGAAGGCACTTCTCAAAACTTGATTGAGCGCTTTAAATGAGGTGGGATCAACCTCCATTTGAATTTTACTAACATAGACTTTATAGTAATCAGAAGTATCTGATTTTCTCATTCCTTGAGACCATCTGTGTCTCAGGTACTAGCACTTCTTTCATATGGGGCTGTTGTTGCTCTGTCATTGCCAAAAGGCAAATTATTGTATAGTCTTTCATTTCCAAGAGGCAATAGGTTTTACATGAACCTTTATCATAAGATCCATGTTAAATCATTCCTCCTTTATAGAGCTAACAATGGGTGTTGTATAGGTCATACAACGTGCTCCCCCAGATACAATCTATTTGAGTCTTAGGTATCTTCATACCATGCTCCCTCAGATTACTCCATCTTCACTAAGAATGGTGTATCTTTAAACTTTATTATTTGGGTTTATTCTGGTAAAACTTTCTTCTTTATGGCACTTTAAGCACCGTCTTAGTATTCCTTAGTCTTCTTTTCTTTAGGGGTATTATTATGATCACCGTACTCCCACGGACGATCACATTCTTCATTAATGGGTATCTCATATTTCTTTCTCCCCCTCGAAATGTGGCAAGAACTTTTCTGCCACAATTTCGAAAAACCATTCACAACTCTTGTGAATTGAGGAAACTTTGAGTATCTACTTCATTTATCTAATTACTTCATATGTAATGAAGTTATCTGTTAACTGGTATGGGAGTACTTTTTCCTTATTCCATTTTAGAAACTCAACAAAGTTCTTTATCATTAGTACTTTTGCAAGTCACACTTGTATATCATTCTTATCTTTAGGTTCGTCTGTAACTTTTATTCTCTTCGGATTTATTGAGTGCTTAATGACCGTTACACATAAGATGTACGGTCGATACGAGGAAGGCATAATAGCTACTCCATACTTTTCTCCCAGAGTGGGACACATTAAAAGCACATGAGTTATCATGTTTTTCTCCTGTCATACATGATAAGTCTGAGAAAATTTCTGCCGCCATACGGGTTACGCAGGGATTTTCCCAGACTTTTCCTGCCATGCTGGTTTTATCATAATCATCTTTTCCCGCCATGCGGGATGCCAGAATTGGCTCTTTTGACTGCATATTCAATCATCAAATTTAGGAATAAATCTGAATATTCTTTAATACACATGCTTAATCCGACGTTGGTCAAATTAATCACGCATATCACTTATTGCATCTCATAGAAGATGAGAATTCTTTTCCATGGAGAGTACATGAAGACATTCGTCGAGCAAGACTCTCAATTATATATCTCTTTTCTTTTGAAGTCATTCTTTAGAGAGAACATACTCCCTTACGTTGACCTTTCTTGGTCATCTCTCGGGTCACAAGTACCCAGCCATTTGCTTTCACGAATGAAGGCATGGAAAACTTTTAGTCTGAGAAAACTTAACCAATAATCAACAATAATGAGCATAAAAATAACCCCATGTTTATCTAGTTAAAAAAATATGCACATTAAACTTTTAAAACTTTCTTTTATATTCTAAATCACCATTGGGCAGAATTAGAACAAAACATCGTCCTTCTACATTAATTCCATATCACCGTTGGGCGGAAATGAAAATAATGCATATAACTCATAAACAATGTGATGATAGTATAAACTTTTTTTTCATAGTATGTCTATTAAACAACTTTGTTAAGAAATAACCATCATCACCAACTTTATTACAACGGAAACAAGAAATATACATTTCTCTTGTTCAAGAGCATTTCTTGATCTTTTATTTGTTCTCTGAAAATTTTGATACAACTTTTATCAGAGATTTAAGCTTTGAACATAAGACTCATAGAATTATAATATCGTCATCATCAACGTTGGTCAGAAAATAACAATACCATAATTAAACTTTAATCAAATGTCTTTCTACTGTTATAGCAGAAGCTATCTGCATCTTATTTCACCCAAAGGGGAAAAACATTGCTAAGAACAGTTCTTCCAATTAAATTTTTCGGTTGGTTCCAATTTAATTGGAGGATACAACTTTTACTTTGCAGCGGAAAACTTTACAATATTCTATTCAGAAACAATTCTGTACTATTTTACTCTCTAAGCAATTTTAACCGGTTGGTTCAAAAATGCATTAGAGAAGCAACAATATAATCTTTTTCTTTAGTTCTATTCACTTTTTCAAAAAAAAAAGAACTTTTATTTTTATTTGCAGCAGATAAACATGAATAGAAAATTCATGGACTTTTTTATTCTTTACAGAAACTTTTCTTTGACCAAGTAAAAAATTCATGAACTTTATTATTTTCTTATAAAATTCATGAACATTTCCTTTTCTGAAAATTTTCATTCTCAGAAACTTTTCCTGTTTACTTTGCTATTTTCTTAAACAAAATTTTCATTGGAAAAAAATTGCATAGAAAACTATATGAAATAAACTGTATAACTTTTGCCCAAAATCTGGACAAATAGACAAAAACAAAAAAGTGAAAGAACTATAACTGGCCCGCGCCTGGCGCGGGAAGCCCGCAGCGGCCCATGGCCTGCGCCTCCGCGCGCTCGCGCTAGCCGGCCTCAGCCCAGCGCGTGGCTGCGGCTTGGGCCAAGCGCCCCGCGCGCCCCGCCGTCGCTGCCAGCCTAGAGGCCTAGAGGCCCAATGGCGAGCTAGGGTTTCATCCCTGCAGTCCGATGAGATCGACGGTCCAGCACCGTTTCCGGTCGAACAAAACTGGGAGGAGCCGATTCCCCCGACCGAAACCCTAGCCACTCGCTCGATCTGTCTGCCTCTTCTCTCTCTCGACCTCTTTCTCTCCCGTCGCCAGAGACAACGACTGCCCGGCCGCCGGCGTCAGCGCCAAGGCTACCACGCCGCGCCTGGCTTCTTTCTCCCTTCCCCCTTCTCTCTTTTACCTTTTTGTGACAGAGAGAGACTCGGAGCGGTCTCTGCTCCACTCGCGCCCGACGGCGACAGCGCCAAAAGCTACCGCGACGGTGCCGGCCATTCTCTCTCCATCCCGCTTCCCTCTTTCTAGTTACCACCGCCAGCGCGAGCGAGAGAGACGCCAGTGCGTCATGCCCCCCAAGCTCCTATCATCTCACGAATGGAGTGGCGGTGCCGTTGCCGACCCCTTCGCCGGTCGCGCGTTCCCCTTGCGGTGAGCGCGCCACCGTCGAATGGCTCGGTGGTGGTGCTCTTTGCCCTGTATGGGGTTGGTTCTCCTTCCGGACGGCTCGGCATGCCGATGCCCGTCTGGATCGAGAGGAACAGGCGCGGCCTTGTGGCGGCGCACTTTGCCGGCGAGCACGAGGCCCTCTCCGGTGATTTCTTTGCCTGTAACTTTAGGGTTCTTGTGGGAGGGGAATTTTTCTTTCTCTGTGATTCTTTTCTACCCGGAACTTAGCCTAGTTCGAATCTGATACCATTGTTAAACTCTGTAGGATCGTCTAGGCTAGATCCTTAAAGGTAGATGGGATGAGGAGTACAAGATACCTTCACTTCCTTCATATCGAGTAACTCCCGGTGCCGGCCATGGTGATGATAGCCGGTGATGACAGAGAGTGGTGAGTGCATGAGTGGCGACGGTGGAGTGGCTGGTGGCGCTTCCCGTCGCTTCAGTGCCTCCCTCTGGATCGGATTAGGGTTAGAAGTGGGGAACAGTGGCGGCGACGAACCTCGTACTCTGTGCCCCTGGTCCCCACCTTCTCTTTATAGCACTGCGCGACAGGGGCCCACCAGCCTTGCTTGGGCTGGACGCCCCCGATCAGGGTGTGGGTCAAGGGCCCAATGAGCCGTTGGGCCCATTGGTGGAGAGATCAATCTAACATGGAGTTCCAAAAGCGAGTGATTGATTCATGGCGAAACCATGGTCCCAGTGCTGCGGACGAGCTCAGGGAAGCCATTCGTCTCTACGAGCAGATCAAGATAAAGGCCCTAGCATTCCTGTCACCTGGTGATCAAGCAATCGCCTTGCCTGAACCTCAGGAACAGGAAGTCAATTCTGATCCGGCCAAAGTTGCACAACAGTACGTAATTAGGAACTTTGCATCGTGTACCACTTCCTTTCCTCTATTTTGATGCCACTATGCAGTAGAAGAAATCTTGAATGTAAATGTAGCACGGGAGGTAGTCTTCTGTACCATCTACTCCCTCCGTTCCTAAATATAAATCTTTTTAGAGTTTTCAATAAGAAACAACGTACGGAGCAAAAGAGTGAACCTACACTCTAAACTATGTCTATATACATCCGTATGTAGACCATAGTGAAATCTCTAGAAAGACTTATATTTAGGAACAGAGGAGTAGAAGATTCTACAGTCTATCAATGTAACCGCGACTTTATTTAGCCATGATGAAGAAAGGAACTTTATTGAACTATTGGGTTAAGAGTTTTTCCATGCTATATCGAGTATAAAATATGAAAATATCCGAGTCACTCCAAAGCCACTAATAGCGGAGAACAAACATAGAGATTATGGTAGGATACGAAACCACCTCAAAGTTATTCTTTCGGATCGATCTATAAAAGAGTTCGTACTAGAATAACACCTTAAGACACAAATCAACCAAAACCCTAATGTCACCTAGATACTCCATTGTCACCTCAAGTATCCGTGGGCATGATTATACGATATGCATCACACAATCTCAGATTCATCCAACCAACACAAAGTACTTCAAAGA
>NC_041391.1:703621271-703634668 GCF_002162155.2 Triticum dicoccoides | reverse complement strand
TGGGCTTCCGGTTAATAGGTTAGTCCCAAAAGTAATATAAAAGTGTATAATAAAGCCCATAATCATTCAAAACAGGTAATATAATAGCATGGAACAATCAAAAATTATAGATACGTTGGAGATGTATCAGCTCCCTTCTCTTGTGATCCCGTGTCATCTAGCCCTACCTTTTCTTCAGAAGAGTCCACCCCATGTGAGTTTTACTCATTGTTTGTGGTTGAGCAAGTCATAAATCATGACAAAACCAAAGAGAGGCTAACTACTAGCAGGAGTTCGGTTGGTGGCACTGGAAGGGGGAGGTTCGCACAGAAACCCTGCATGTGGGATATTCCAGTCTTTGAAGGACCTGCCCCATCAAAGTTGTGTATTTTACCTTTTTTCATCACAGCACCAATGTGCATCCATCTTAGGACCACATGCAAAAGTAGAGTCTGATTCTGGCACTTCCTTGCACGATTTCGCTAACCCCCCTCTCCGGCGGGCACTGTGTCATCTAACCATAGATTTTGTTCGGGAGAGGCCATAGACGGTGAGGTTGAAGCGTGACACGATAGAGCGGCTCGAAAAGGCACGAGAGCAGCGGAGTGTGAATGCAAGCAGTTTGAGCTTATGCTTGCGATTGGGTGAGCAAGAGACACAATAAAAACATCACGCGACACTAGACATGAATGCATAGGAGGGCACCATGGAGAGGATTTTTTTTGGAGGTTACCAGTAGTATCATGTTAACATGATCGTCAACAAATAAGAGATAACCGAAATGAGACCTCCTTAATTGGCAGTGGAAAGGCATAGCAAATGAGGCATTGAGGAGCGGCTACAAGAACGTATTTATCACAATGTATTAGTAAACTAAGTGCGACGTGCATGTTGTGAATTACAATAAGGTTAGGTCAATATCTATCTACCTAAGAATATTGTTCAATGGCAACGCATGGGTAAACTAGTATTATAAGTACAACAGTAGTGCGATGTTTTGACTCTGGAATCATAAAGAAAATAGTTTACAATGAAATTTAATTGTGAACTGAGTGTAGCTCTGATGGTTAAGTTACTTGTGGTACAACTACCCCAAGAGGGTTCAAGTCCAAAACTTGACATTCATGCTCATAGTTTTTTAACACGCTATAGACGCAAACGCTCATATAGGTGCATACACTCACTTTACGAACCGACATATCAGCTTAAGATTGGAGAAGTCACCATAAGCGCCTCGTAGTTGATGGGAATGTCCCATCCCACTGAACGCGCATCGTCAGAAATCCTGAAATCAATCTAGTAAAATGCGAGCACCATGACTTGAACCCTGATATCACTATTCTTCTAGCCATCCAATCACACATTGGTTTGCGATTCTCGTATTTTAAGATGTTATGCAGGCTCAATATCTTAGAGATGCTAATAGGAATGAGTAAAGGTAAATATGTGGGGTTGTTTATAGATGATTTATGAGCTGACTAGAAATGATTGACTGAGACTTAATTAAGAGGGATGGGTCCACCCATGATATGAGGGCGGGGCTAGCTAGAAGATGGCACGCTCTTCGCCCCATACAATATGCTGTCTATGTTTAGCCTTTTTTAGATAGCCAATGTTTTTTTTCATGGTAATACGTGTTTTATTTATATCATAAAAATTGAAATACAAGTCGACATGAAGAAACTGAAAAGACAACAAAATGACTCTGATCTTTACACCAACGGCCGTCACCTGTCTTAGGCACCACCACAATAGTTGCCGAAGAAGAAGAAATGATGGATCACCTCCTTACCCGAGCTCGACGCAGCTCGATTGCTGATATGCAGCTTTGCAGATCTCCAAGATGGCTCACCAAAAGTGAAGTCATTGTCGTTTAACGAATCAGAACGGGGCAGCACCGTGACATGCCATCGAACTTCAGGTCTGGCACCCCGCCACAACCAAGACGGCGAAGGAGAAAACCATACCTTCCATCCATCAACCATGAATCCAACACACGTACTGTCTTTTAGATGTCGTCAATGCAGACCACAATCTGCATCCGCTCCTGCACTACCTCCAAAGCTCAGCGCCATCATTGTAGCAGACACCGCCGCAATGGCAGAGCCCGAGGACACATGTCCACCACAAGGATGCCACCGCCGCAACGGCATCCTCGCTTGAACAGACTGATTCACAAATCTACCAACGACCATAGAGACAATCGCCTCGCCATAGAAGAATCCGGAACTTCTTTATTCAACATCACTGTCGCCGCTGCCGAAGCCAAGATGTCGAATGATCAAAAACCCTAAGCTACTGGGGCCCTATAACCTAAAGCTAAAACATTTTCCTCCATGAGCATACTCATCCCCACACCAAAGGGAACTTCCCCTGATCTTGCCAATCTTGATGATCTATTTAGAGGGAGGAAAAGCAGTGAAAAAAGTGGTGAGGGCAGAAAGCGCGAATTGAAGAGCACCAAATGTTCCTCCCTAGAGATGAGCTTTCCTTTCCAGGGCTTTAACCTTCCAGAGATATTATCCAATAAAGGCTGGCAATCAATCTTCCTAGGGTTTCTGTAACCAAGGGGAAGCCCAAGATACTTGCACGGCAGATAGCCCATCTGACCTGCAAAGACTCAAATCCAAAGCATGACAGCTGATTGGGTAAGCCGCATATATATTTAGTTATTTACCAAGGTTCACCTTCAATCCTGAAGAACAAACAACTCCAAAAAACTGCATGAACAATATAATGTGCACAGGCGCCATAGTGGCGAGCTGGTATTTATTATAAGCACACAATTGTATGCGGGGTGTTGTTTCCTCTTTAGCTGGAGTCTTGGGACTAATTGAGCAACGATGCTTCCCTGTAACTGCAGTAATTTGTTATGCCTTTTGACTTTGAGTTGATCAGTAATATCCTCTTCTTTTTAAATGCAGCTATGCCCTGGCTATGGAGTTCCAAAAGCGAGTGATTGATTCATGGCGAAACCATGGTCCCAGTGCTGCGGACGAGCTCAGGGAAGCCATTCGTCTCTACGAGCAGATCAAGATAATTAAAGGCCCTAGCATTCCTGTCCCCTGGTGATCAAGCAATCGCCTTGCCTGAACCTCAGGAACAGGAAGTTGATTCTGATCCGGCCAAAGTTGCACAACAGTAATTAGGAACTTTGCATCGTGTACCACTTTCTTTCCTCTATTTTGATGCCACGATGCAGTAGAAGAAATCTTGAATGTAAATGTAGCACAGGAGGTAGTCTTCTGTACCATCTAGTAGAAGATTTTACAGTCTATCAACGTAACCCAGACTTTATTTAGCCATGATGAAGAAAGGAACTTTATTCAACTATTGGGTTAAGAGTTTTTCCATGCTATATCCAGTACTCCCTCTGTCCCATAATGTAAGACGCTTTTTGATACTAGTGTAGTGTCGAAAAACGTCTTACATTATGGGACGGAGGGAGTATAAAATATGAAAATATCCGAGTCCAAGAAATCAACGTTTGGTGGAAAGTCATTTTGTCACAAACGAAATTAAGGTCGTGGCATCTGTAATTTCTTGAAAGGTCGTGTGTAGTAGGTAGGTTCCGACGAAGGAGATATCACCGTGCCGCCAGGGTCATGGCGCATGTCCTTCTTGCCGATCTCGACTGCAAATTAACAGCTCGACCTTTCATTTGTCCACGTCCGTAGCCGTGTACCTCATAAGCAACGTTAATTAACACGTGTAATTCACTTAGATCACACACATAGCACAGGGGAGTTCATCATATATGTGTCACCGGACTACCAAAATTTGCCATCTTCTATTTAACCAACGCAATTATTACTCGGTTTTCATTGTTTTTATTGGTTTTCTTCAACTTTTTTTTTGCTTCTTTTTCAGTTTTTATTGGTTTCATTTATTTCCTTATCATCTTTCATCAATTATTTCTTTGTTCAACACATACCTACTTTTGTATATTTTTAGAGTACACGTGCAATATTTTATTTTGTTTTTTGCGAAAAGATCAAATCTATTATAAAAGTTCAGCGAAAGTATAAAGCATCTCAAACATAATAAAAAACCACATAGAGATTCCGAGAACAACGAAGGACCACTACAGCCGCCAGTACAAATTGTTGGCGTGCTGTTGTCGTCACTCCTCTACCAGAGCCAGCTTGACCTTGTTGATGACAGACGGGAAGTCTTTGTGCACGTGCTCCTAAGGACCAACGCCCCAGAGCCACAGTTGTCGCCATTGAACTCTTATATAGATCTGAAGTACTTGACACCAAATCTCATCACATGACGAGAAAGCATAACTTTATCACCCCAAGGAGATGGCATGAATCTATGCCGGAGCTCCGTCAACTACGTCCAAACGGATGAATTTGAGGAGGATCAGAATCCGGAAGACAAACTTAAAGAAGCAACATCGTCATCTGTCTGAGCGCCGCACCTGCGGGGACTAAAGCCTACTAACCGGAGAGAAGACACCGGGATTACCCTCCCCGTGCTCGCCGATGAATTCTAGAGGGAAGAGTTTGTCCTAGCCGCCTAAGCTTACGGAGGAAAATGAGAGGAGAGTTTTTAGCAAAGAAGCGATTTTTTTCATACACTGATACACATTGAACATTTTTTTCTTAAATACATAGTTGAATACTTTTGTTACTATATGCTAAATATTTTTTCAAATGGAAACACTAAAAATTTGAAGTCGGATTTTTAGGCATGACAAATCTGATGTTTTTCATGGCATTCTATATTGGCGCTGTGATCGCAAATTTAGTTCCTAATGCGGAAATTTTCTGACAAAAAATAAAGTGAAGTGGATTTGCTATGCTCGCCAACTAAACTTGCCATCCTCTGAGAGCATAATTTCCATGAAAAATGCTCGATTTGACATGGTAAAAAATCTGACGCTAGATTTGTAGTAAAGTCTTCTCAAATAAATCATGAACATGTTTTTAATGGGAATAGGGATTTTTTACAGACGCAATGTACAGTTTTCATGTACATAAATAACATTTTAATACACGTCCATACATGCTATACAATTTTCATATACATAATTAGTTTTTTTTAATTAGTTTTTTCATTTCTACATTTTTAATATACATCAAGAACATTTTTATACATGTTTAATATTCTTAATACATGACTAGCATCTTTAAAACAATGATTAACATTTCTTTCAAATACATGTTTCATGTCCACTTTTTTCATAAACACCGTTGATTTTTCATATACATCTAAAACATTCATTTGATATATATTTAACATTTTATAAATATTTATTAACATTTTTATAGCGTCATTTTTGCAGTGTCACATACATTTTTTGAAAACTTGTGAACATTTTTCAAATATAACAGACAATTTTTTTATGCTATCGACATTTTTTTGTATTGTGCTAACAATGTTTTATATTGCGTTATCACTCCAACGGGCTGACCCAAACGGATGGCGCATTTGTCCGTTTTTTGTCCGTTTGGGTCGGCCGCCCGCCCGGTGTACACCCATTTTTTCATTTGGGTCGGCAGCGCGCCCAACGCGCCGACCCATTTCATGTTCGCACTCAATTTTTTGAAAAAAAGGTCCGCGGCCGATCATGCCATCGGCCATGTCTCATGCCGGCACAATGCCAGCGCCGGCATACAATGTCGACTTTAGAAAATATCACCACAGTCATGCTGGCGCACTCTCCAGTCGGCCGGCACACATGCCAGCACACAAAAAATGGGTTGGGACTTGAGTTCGACCACGCCATCGCGGCTCCCGTGGTCATGCCAGCACACCTGCCGTCATGCAAAAAAGATGGCGCTCGCCGCGATAGATCACTCGTCGTCGAAGTTGAGCATCTCGGCCTGCATCTTTGCTACCTCTTAAGCATGTGTTGGTTTTCCCTTGAAGAGGAAAAGGTGATGCAGCAAAGTAGCGTAAGTATTTCCCTCAGTTTTTGAGAACCAAGGTATCAATCCAGTAAGAGGCTCCTCCCAAGTCCCACGCGCATACACAAACAAACAAGAACCTCGCAACCAACGCGATAAAGGGGTTGTCAATCCCTTCACGGTAACTTGCAAAAGTGAGATCTGATAGAGATAATAAGATAAGATAAATATTTTTGGTATTTTTATGATATAGATCAGAAAATAAAAGATGCAAATAAAAGTAGATCGAAAACTTATATGATAAAAGATAAACCCGGGGGCCATAGGTTTCACTAGTGGTTTCTCTCAAGATAGCATAATTATTACGGTGGGTGAACAAATTACTGTCGAGTAATTGATTGAAAAGTTTATAGTTATGAGAATATATAGGCATGATCATGTATATAGGTATCACGTCCTCAACAAGTAGATCAAAATGATTCTGCATCTACTACCATTACTCCACACATCGACCGACTCCTGCCTGCATCTAGAGTATTAAGTTCATAAAAACAGAGTAACACATTAAGCAAGATGACATGATATAGAGGGATAAACTCAAGCAATATGATATAAACCCTATCTTTTTATCCTCGATGGCAACAATACAATACGTGCCTTGCTGCCCCTGCTGTCACTGGGAAAGAACACCGCAAGATTGAACCCAAAGATAAGCACTTCTCCCATTGCAAGAAAGATCAATCTAGTAGGCCAAACCAAACTAATAATTCGAAGAGACTTGCAAAGATAACCAATCATACATAAAAAAAATTTAGAGGAGATTCAAATATTTCTCATAGATAAACTTGATCATAAACCCACAATTCATCGGATCTCGACAAACACACCACAAAAAGAGTTACATCGAATGGATCTCCGAGAAGAGGAAGGAGAACTTTGTATTGAGAATCAAAGAGAGAGAAGAAGTCATCTAGCTAATAATTATGGACTCGAAGGTCTGTGGTAAACTACTCAAAACTCATCGGAGAGGCCTTGGAGATGATGTAGAGGCCCTCCATGGTCGATTCACCCTTCGGCGAAGCGTCGGCGAAGGCTCCAAGATGGGATCTCGCGGATACAGAAGGTTGCGGCGGTGGAATTAGGTTTTCGTGGTGCTCCTAGATGGTTTCGGGGTACGTAGATATATATAGGAGGAAGAAGTAGGTCGGTGGATGCTCGAGGGACCCACGAGGGTGCGGGCGCGCCCACCCCCTTAGGGCACACCGGGCACCCTCGTGGCCGCCTCGTTCGTTGCTTGACTTCCACTCCAAGTCTCCCGGTTTGTATTTGTTCCAAAAAGATCGCTCCCAAAGTTTTCATCCCGTTTGAACTCCGTTTAATATTCCTTTTCTTTGAAACACTGAAATAGGCCAAAAAACAGCAATTCGGGCTGGGCCTCCGGTTAGTAGGTTAGTCCCAAAAATGATATAAAAGTGTAGAGTAAAGCTCATAAACATCCAAAACAGGTAATATAATAGCATGGAACAATCAAAAATTATAAATACGTTGGAGACGTATCAAGCATCCCCAAGCTTAATTCCTGCTCGTCCTCGAGTAGGTAAATGATAAAAACAGAATTTTTGATGTGGAATACTACCTAGCATATTTCTCAATGTAATTTTTCTTTGTTGTGGCATGAATGTTCAGATCCAAATGATTCAAAATAAAAGTTCATATTGACATGATAAATAATAATACTTCAAGCATACTAACAAAGTAATCATGTCTTCTCAAAATATCATGGCTGAAGAAAGCTATCCCTACAAAATCATATAGTTTGGCTATGTTCTATCTTCATAACACAAAGTATTTAATCATGCACAACCCCGATGACAAGCCAAGCAATTGTTTCATACTTTAGTATTCTCAAACTTTTCAACTTTCACGCAATACATGAGCGTGAGCCATGGACATAGCACTATATGTGGAATAGAATGATGGTTGTGGAGAAGACAAAAAAGATAAGAAGATAGTCTCACATCAACTAGGTGTATCAACGGGCTATGGAGATGCCCATTAATAGATATCAATGTGAGTGAGTAGGGATTGCCACGCAACGGATGCACTAGAGCTATAAATGTATGAAAGATCAACAAAAGAAACTAAGGGGGTGTGCATCCAACTTTCTTGCTGACGAAGACCTAGGGCGTTTTGAGGAAGCCCATCATTGGAATATACAAGCCAAGTTCTATAATAAAAAATTCCCACTAGTATATGAAAGTGACAACATAGGAGACTCTCTATTATGAAGATCATGGTGCTACTTTGAAGCACAAGTGTGGTAAAAGGATAGTAGCATTGTCCCTTCTTTCTTTTCTCTCATTTTTTTATTCTATTTGGCCTTTTCTTTGTAAAGTCCGAAGTCTCATCCCGACTTGTGGATGACTCATAGTCTCCATCATCATTTCCTCACTTGGGACAATGCTCTAATGATGAAAATCATCACACTTTTATTTACTTATAACTCAAGATTACAACTCGATACTTAGAACAAGATATGACTCTATATGAATGCCTCCGGCGGTGTACCGGGATATGCAATGAACCAAGAGTGACATGTATGGAAATCATGAGGGTGGCCTTGCCACAAATACGATGTCAACTACATGATCATGCAAGAGCAATATGACAATGATGATGCGTGTCATAATAAACGAAACAGTGGAAAGTTGCATGGCAATATATCTCGGAATGGCTATGGAAATGCCATAATAGGTAGGTATGATGGCTGTTTTAAGGAAGGTATATGGTGGGTGTATGGTACCGGCGAAAGTTGCGCGACACAAAAGAGGCTAGCAATGGTGAAAGGGAGAGAGTGCGTATAATCCATTGACTCAACATTAGTCATAAAGAACTCATATACTTATTGCAAAAAATCTACAAGTCATCAAAAAACAAGCACTGCGTGCATGATCCTAGGGGGTAGATTGCTAGGAAAAAACCATCGCTCGTCCCTGACCGCCACTCATAAGGAAGAGAATCAATAAATAAATCATGCTCCAACTTCATCACAAAGCGGTTCACCATACGTGCATGCTACGGGAATCACAAACTTCAACACAAGTATTCCTTAAATTCATAATTACCCCACTAGCATGACTCTAATATCACCATCCTCATATCTCAAAACAATTGTCAAGCATCAAATTGATCATAGCATCCAATTCACTTTCTATGATAATTTTTATTATACCCAACTTGGATGCTCATCATTCTACGACCAATTTTATAACCATAGCAAATACCATGCTGTTCTAAAAGACTCTCAAAATAATATAAGTGAAGCATGAGAGATCAATGATTTATATATGTATAAAATCACCACCATGCTCTAAAAAGATATAAGTGAAGCACTAGAGCAAAACTGCATAGCTCAAAAGATATAAGTGAAGCACATAGAGTATTCTAATAAATTCTAAATCATGTGGGTTTCTCCCAAAAGGTGTGTACAGCAAGGATGATTGTGGTAATCTAAAAATCAAAGACTCATATCATACAAGACGCTCCAAGCAAAACACATATCATGTGACGAATAAAAATATAGCTCCTAGTAAAGTTACCGATAGACGAAGACGAAAGAGGAGATGCCTTCCGGGGCATCCCCAATCTTAGTCTTTTGGTTATCCTTGAATATCTTGGGGTGCCATGGGCATCCCCAAGCTTAGGTTCTTGCCATTTCTTATTCCATAGTCCATCAAATCTTTACCCAAAACTTGAAAACTTCACAACACAAAACTCAATGGGAAATCTCATAAGCTTCGTTAGTGCAAGAAAGAAAAACCACCACTTAAGGTATTGTAATGAACTCATTATTTATTTATATTGGTGTTAAACCTACTGTATTCCAACTTCTCTATGGTTCATACCCCCCGATACTAGCCATAGATTCATCAAAATAAGCAAACAACACACTAAAAACAGAATCTGTCAAAAACAGAACAGTCTGTAGCAATCTGTAACTTTCGAATACTTATGCAACTCCAAAATTCCTACCAAAATAGGAAGTCCTAGGAAATTTCTCTATTGAACTACGGCAAAAAGAATCAACGCAAAATCACGTTTCTGTGATTTACTGATTTTTTTCTCGTGAGTGCAAAGTTTCTGTTTTTCAGCAGAATCAATTTAACTTTCACCCAAGATTATCCTATAGGTTCTGCTTGGCACAAACACTAACTAAAACATAAAACCACATCTTACCAGAGGCTAGATGAAATATTTATTACTAAACATAAGCAAAAAACAAGGAACAAAAATAAAATTGAATTGCCTCCCAACTAAGTTTTTTCTCACATTCTAATTATAACATTTTAGTGTCTAGCAAAGTTTGAAGTTCATATGCTGTTTAGTTTTCAAGAAAAAAAAAGAGAAAATCTGATATACAAAGTTAGTTGTCTAGTACGGATCTCAAAGCAATGTTGGAAGGTAAGGACAAGGGGTTTCCAGAAACCTGAGCTTTAGAAATCCATGTGGGGTGGCTCTGAGATGGTCATCTACATCGCCTCCGGGAGCATGCTGATCGCCGCCAGTGTCCTTCCCTCCGTTGGCGATGCTGGTGGTGGCGGCCATGGAGATGGGCATCATCGCCACGGCCGCCGAAGGCGGTTCATCTGCGGGCGTGCCAATAAAAGTCATCATAGCCATCATGTGTGCGCTTGCATTCGAGTACATCCTTCTAGGTAGGACGGTGGCGTGAACGAGATTCCGGCTGGTCCCGGCTGTAATGTGTGGTTTGGTGTCAGACGAGATTCCGGCTGATGTTAAACCTTAATAAAAATAAATAAAGACTACTCGAGGGAGGGAGAGAAATGAGCCACTTGGTTTAGCTGATGTTTTTTTGTTTGAGCCATAGAAAATGGCGTATAACTTCAACAGTTTCCCATGAACGTCTTGTACATGAATATCAAGATTGGCATGCAGGTATCTAGCGTTTACGTTCTGGTGAACGAGATGCACAAGTGGCTTGCTCGTTTGCTTTAGTTAATTAGTACCTTTCAACTGATCTTGCTTGCTTGTATTATGTATGTGTTGATATTTTCACTGTTTTCTTTTGATTGTGTTCCATGTAGTCAGATTTCTGCATATGTCCCATTTTGTGTGTTTGTTCTTGGTGAATGCCTATCTGGTTCTGACTTAAAATTTTCAATTTTTTTTGCTTTGTTGAGATTCACGTGAGTCTTTATGTCGCTCATTCCTTGCAAATTGCCATCGAAATGAGCAGGGATTCGCCGCATGATTCGATAACCGTATTTATTTTAAGATTTACAAATTTTCCTGGTGAGGCACATTCATGGTGTGTGTGCTCCCTCGGTCCCTCCCTCACTCCGTGTGCAGCCCTTTCACCTCGTTCGAGCACTAGTTAGCTGGATCTTAGAGGACATTCTTGACTGGAGGCGGGCGGGTGCGGGTGTAGGTGGTCTAGATAGGTTTGTGAGACATTAATCTATGTGTATTGGTTGGAGTGGGAGTTCCGTCGGTTGATGTTCGCATCGACTAGCGGATTCTTGTAATTATTTTACTTTCTTTTATAAAAATATGGTACGCCATTGGCGTACTCTCGAAAAAAAAACCTCGTTCGAGCACCAGGTGAGAAGACACCTTGTGGTTATCTGCGAGCGCATTTTTTTGCGTGGGTGTGGGGCTTTTCAGATCTCTGCATTTTTAGACTGCTCTGACATGCGGTGTCCTTCTCCGCTTCCTTCTTCTTTCCTTGATGTTGCAGCTTGACCCGCGATGGAAGCAGGGGGCGATGGACCACTTCAGCAGAAGCAATGTATCCTGCTGCAGCGCCGCCTCCGCTATCTCTCTGCCGCCGCCCGCGGATCACAACGATAGCCTGCCTGATTAGCATAGCCTCCAACAAGAAAAATTAGCATAGCCCCTGCTGTTCGTTAATGGGGGTGGCCGATCGTTTGGGGGGTGGGGGGGCCCCCCGCTCCGCCACTGGGCTTGGAAGCGCGGTCTACGGTTCTTCTGGGAGATGGTCATCTACATCGCCTTCGGGAGCATGCTGATCGCCGCCAATGTCCTTCCCTCCGTTAGTGGCCCGGCCACGGTGCTGGTGGTGGCGGCCATGGAGATGGGCGTCATCGCCACGGCCGCCGAAGGCGATTCATCTGCGGGCGTGGCAGTAAAAGTCATCATAGCCATCATGGGTGCGCTTGCATTTGAGTACATCCTTCTCGATAGGACGGCGGCATGAACGAGATTCCGGCTGATTCCAGCTGTAATGTGTGGTTTGATGTCGGATGAGATTCCGGCTGATGTTAAACCTTAATAAAAATAAATAAAGACTAGTCGAGGGAGGGAGAGAAATGAGCCACTTGGTTTAGCTAATGTTTTTTGTTTGAGCCATAGAAAATGGCGATATATAACTTCAACAGTTTCCCATGAACGTCTTGTACATAAATATCAAGATTGGCATGCAGGTATCCGGCGTTTACGTTCTGGTGAACGAGATGCACAAGTGGCTTGTTCGTTTGCTTTAGTTAATTAGTACCTTTCAACTGATCTTGCTTGCTTGTATTATGTATGTATGTGTTGATATTTTCACTGTTTTCTCTTGATTGTGTTCCATGTAGTGCTCCCTCCGTCCGGAAATACTTGTCGGAGAAACGAATGAAAATGAGTGTATCTAGGACTAAATTGCGTCTAGATACATCCATTCATCCGACAAATATTTTCGGACGGAGGGAGTATCAAGTTGGGAGTCAGATTTCTGCATATATATGTCCCATGTTGTGTGTTTGTTCTTGATGAATGTCTATCTGGTTCTGATTGAAAATTTTCAATTTTTTTGCTTTGTTGAGATTAACGCGAGTCTTTATGTCGCTCATTCCTTGCAAAAGAAGAAAAACAGTTCAGCTCTTGCCATCAAAATGCGCAGCGATTCGCCGCATGCATCGATAAACGTATTTATTTTAAGATTTACAAATTTTCTCACAAGAGCAAAACACATTTTATTAATTGGTGTAGCAAAACACAACCGTTTGACATCATATGACTGACCGGCTCTTTAGCTCTTCAGGGTTACTCGACGTGACCATGGAATCAAATGACCACAATTTCAGGTTGAGTGTCCTGTAGCCAATTTTGCAATCGTACTCTCTTTTTTCTGACAGAAATGGTGCTTTGCATACTGTCAATTACTAGCCCCCAGTGGTGCACCTGAAAATAGCCTTGGATCTTAAACTGGTTGGACAAAGCACATGCTGCTGAAATTACGAGTTATGGAGCTGCCTGTGTTGATATAGAAAGAAAACTGATTGCTGTTCTGGTACACTAACTGTAGTTTATATATGGGATGACCTACCAGAGCAAGTGATAGCTGCATACATAAAAATGGAATAGTTCATGCCATAAAAATTCTTCTATTTACTGTGGGTGAATTATCTATTCAGATGTTGCACAAAGAAACGACGTCTGAAAACCAGGCATATGTTACACAAACCCTTGTGACAAATCATCTAAACCGCGCGCTCTCTGAAAAAATGAGCCTCCAGCCGGCACAAGATTATCTTCCAT